>NC_090307.1:29045771-29348802 GCF_039906515.1 Pseudorca crassidens | reverse complement strand
TTTATGTTTGTCTGACTTACTTCACTCAGTGTAATAATCTCTAGGTCCATCCATGTTGCTACAAATGGCATCATTTCATTCTTTTTATGGATGAGTAATGTTCCATTGTATATATGGACCACATCTTTATCCATTCCTCTGTGGATGGACATTTAGTTTGCTTCCATGACCTGGCTATTGTAAATAGTGCTGCAATGAATATTGGGGTGCATGTATCTTTTAAAATTATGGTTTTCTCCAGATAGATGCCCAGGAGTGGGATTGCTGGATCATATGGCAACTCTATTTTTAGTTTTTTTAAGGAACCCCCATACTGTTCTCCATAGTGGCTATACCAACTTACATTCCCACCAGCAGTGTAGGAGGGTTCCCTTCTCTCTACACCCTCTCCAGCATTTATTGTTTCTAACTTTCTGCTGTAAAATCCACTGATAACCTTATGGGGATTCCCTTGCATGTTATTTGTTGCTTTTCCCTCATTACTTTTAATATTTTTTCTTCGTATTTAATTTTTGTTAGTTTGATTTGTATGTGTCTTGGCATGTTCCTCCTTGGGTTTATCCAGTATGGGACTCTCTGCACTTCCTGGACTTGGGTGACTATTTTCCCCTGTAAAGGAAGTTTTCGACTATAATCTCTTCAAGTATTTTCTCAGGCCCTTTCTCTTTTTCTTCTTCTTCTGGGACCCCTATAATTCAAATGTTGGTAAATTTAATGTTGCCCCAGATGTCTCTGAGACTCTCTTCTTTTCTTTTCATTCTGTTTTCCCTATTCCATTCTGCTGCAGTAATTTCTACCATTCTGTCTTCCAGCTCACTTATCCATTCCTCTGCCTCATTTTTTCTACTATTGATTCATTCCAGTGTATTTTTCATCTCAATTATTCTATTGTTTATCTCTGTTTGTTTGTTCTTTAGTTCTTCTAGGTCTTTGTTAAACATTTCTTGTATCTTCTTGATCCGTGCCTCCATTCTTTTTCTGAGATCTTGGATCATCTTTACTCTCATTACTCTGAATTATTTTTCAGCTAGATTGGTTATCTCCTCTTCCTTTAGCTGTCCTTGTAGGTTTTTATCTTGCTCCCTCATCTGCAACTACTTCTTTGTTGTAACACTTTGTTTAACTTACTATGTTTGTGGTCTCCTTTCTGCAGGCTGCAGGATTGTAGTTCCTTTTGCTTCTGGGTGTCTGCCCCCTGGTGGGTGAGGTTGGCCCAGAGGTTTGTGCCATTATCTCCTTGAAAGGGGGTTTGACTGGTGTTGTGTTGTCCACAGCCTGCCCTGGATACTGAACAGGGCCCCTGTTTTGCTCTGTGGTTGTCACTGCCCTGTCATGGCCGGGGTCTGCTCCTTATTATTTGGAGTACAGGCCCCCAGATCTGTTTTTACGTGTGTTTCTGATCTGTGGTGTGAAGTAGGTGGGATTGGAGCACTCCCACTTGGAGAAAAGCCACTGAGTATTCCTCCTATGTTGTCTCCTTTCTCCTGTTGTACAGGCTTACAAAGTACACTATTATTGGCACTGCTCTTAGTCTCATCTTACCTGTAGGTATGATGGCAATTGGCCCTGGTGACTCTCAGGCATTGTTTTCACTGTGCCACCAGTGCAGATTCACTGAGGTCAGGTCCCAGGACTGCAGTAGTCATGCACCTGGACACACTGTGGGAGCTATGGAGGCATCTCAGACTCTGGCCTGGCCCAACCCTCATGTGAACATGTCCACAAAGCCCACAGCTGCTAAAGCCAGACCTTTTCCAACTGCAGGAGCACTTGTTGTCCTTTTGGATGTTTCATAGGTGCTGAATTTAGGAAGCTGTAAGGGGAAGTGTAACTCCATGGTTTATGCACCCGTAGGGAGAGAGTTCAGCCCTTCTTCTGATGTCTCACAGCCCAGGGGCTCAGCTGTGGTTTCAGCCCCACTTCTTCATGTGTTCCTGCCATGGAGTCTGCTCTTGAGGTTGCCAGAGCAAATGAGCCTATCAGGCAGGAAGGAGCCAAGGCAGCAATTGGGGCAAGTGGGCCACCCAGGCAGGAGGATGCTGGGGTAGTGATTGGAATGTGTGAGCTTGTCTGGGAGCAATCGGAGCAAGTGTGTCACTCAGGCACGGTGGGGGGAGGGGGGAGGAGGTGATGGCAGGGGCACATGACCCAGCTCCAGTAGAAGCCCTCTCTAGTGCCTGTGGAGGCAGGAGCCAGAGCATGAGAAGAAAGGCTGCAATGGCAGCCTTGCCTTTAGTGTATCACTCAACAATGGTGTTTCCTTTCTGTGGCAATCTGGGCTTCCTCCATGAGCATTTCCCTTTGTGGAGTTCCTCATTCACGTCTCCTCACAGACAACAGCAATCCCTTCATCCAGTCTGCTCTCCAAACACCACGTTCCAGCACCCAGCCCCCGTGGACATTTGTGGACACCCATCTGAGGCTGGAGTACACAGGGCCGAGGCATGGACCATCTGTATAGGTCTCAGTCTGTCTTGTCTGTCACCAACCAGTTGCTGTGTTCTCCTCTGAGCCCCTAAAGTTCACTTTCTGTCCCAGTTGATCTTCCCACCAGTAAGGGGGATTTCCCAGATGTGAGAACTTCTCCTCACCTTCAGCTCCCTGCCAGGGGAGCAGGTCTCATCCTGCTTCCTCTCCTCTTCCTTTTCCCTTCTTTCTTTCATCCTATCCAGTTACATGGGGATCTTTCTTGTCCTTTTAGGTGTCTGAGGTCCTCTGCTAGTGTTCATCAGGTGTTCTGTGAGAATTGTTCCATTTGTAGATGTATTCTTGATGCATTTGTGCATGAGAGATGAACTCCACGTCCTCCTACTCCACCATCTTGGAATGTCTGAAAGACTTTAAGTTTTAAGTTGACTGTTTTGTATTTTATTTTTCATGTAATGGGCCATTATGAATTTTCGGTTGTTCTCAACATTCCCTCTCTTACAATCTCACCTGTTTTCACGGCTTCAGCCAACATCTCCAAACAAATAATTCTACAGTCTTTATCTCCACTTCACTTACCCTCATAAATTTTCACTTTGTATTTTCAATTGCTTGATGGATATTTTCATCTGGGTGCTCTTACAGTACTTCAAGCTTTTAAGTTAAAGTTTTAATCTTATATCCCAAATCAGCTCTTTTTCTAGACTTTGCTATTTTCCCTATCTAGCACTTTTTCTGTGACCCAGGTCCAAAATCTGGAAGTCAACTTTGACTCCTTTTTCTCCTCGTGACCCATCCAAGTCCAAATAAACTGTAGTTCAGGGACTTATCGTTGAGTACCTGCTTTGGGCTATAGTCTTCTTGACTTGCCAGCTCTTATTATACTCTTCTAAGGATAATTCTCTTGAAGGCATCCTATGGGCATGCCTATAATAATGAGGTGGAAGGGAAATTAACTAAAAGAAGAATGAGGCTAATGTTACAGATACATCAAGAAGGATCATGAGAATGGATAAAAAATTTCACAGATGACTTTAAGAAAGGTATAGCAGCAGAGTAGTGAGAACAGTGGTAGTGGATACATGATGATAAAGTGTTATAAGGGTGTGGTATGAAAGTCAGGGCTGGAAATACAATATCTTGAGGATATGAGGAAAAGGCAATACTAGGACTGGGCAGTAAGAGTGGGGCAAACCTTTACATATGTATGATTATAAAACATGTTGATTGGCACTAGACTGTCCAGATTCAAATCCCAGTACCATTATTCCCCACCAGCTCCCTGACCTTAGGCACACAGAGATTACTTCTCTGTCCCTCAGTTTCTTCATGTCTAAAATGGAGATTAATAATACATACCTCAAGGGTTATTGTGAGGATTAAATAAGTTTATATAAATAGAGCACTACTGTGAAGACAGACCCAAATAAGAGCTGCTTCTCTCAAGAAAAAAGTACTTCTGTAGTCTGAGCCAGAGGACCTGAGGCATTTTTCTGAATAATATCGGGCATAAGCCTTCTTTTAAAAACTAAATCAGGGATTGCCTCATAAATGGTCTTGCCTTGGTGTTGCTACATGTATGGTGCAACCCCAAATGACTACATGGTGTTGATAAGGTACAGATATTTCATGAAATGTATTATCAAAGGTGATTCCTTTTTTTTTAAAGGAGCTTGAACAAGAGTCTTTATCTGTGATTGGATTTAATCTGTCTCCTGTTATAATTTGTACCTATTAATTTATTATAACAAAGCAAATTTTCCTAAACATCTAAACTGTGCCAGGCTCTGTGCTCAATGCAAAATAGAGTATCAAAAACTATGATACACAATCTCTGAATTTACAACACAGTCAAGATATAGTTAAGGGGAGAAAAAATAGCACAGATACTATGTAAATCAAAATATAAAACAGAATTTTGATGGAAAGCGAGAGGTACAATGTCTGCAGCCATCTGAGGCCTATGACCCTGTTTTTCTGAATCTGTCTAGGGTGCCCTAGGTGGCGGAGGCTGACCCCCATGGTGGTCATGCTCCATGTCATGTTGGGATCCAGGATGCCACACAGCATTGCTTAGGGTATTGATGTATGTGGTAAAGCACATGTGGACATACATGAGATCTATTTTTCTCAAGAATTCATTGGAAGGTAGAGTCTCAGACTATGGCCTGATCTACAATCCCAGGCTCCAGTCCTGCACTCCTGATCCTGAGACAGATAGAGAGATACAACAAAGAATCCTTGAGCAGAAGTACTCATCAGGGATGAAGGGGACTACTCTCTGGTGTTGAGATTTGCTGATTTCCTTTGCACAATCCCACATTTTTGGTGTATAATTGAGTTGCCATGTTTTGGTGAAGGACTCAGATATCTTTGACAGTGTTAGGCACAGCACAGCTCTTGATGAGATGATCTCTATGAGCATTAGAAAAGGGTAGCTGAGGGCAGGTGCAGGAGTCAACCTTCACTGGGAAACACTACATCAGGTTTGCCAAAGCGGTACCATAACAATTGCAAAGTCCATGCACTCTACGTCACGGCAGGGATGGTGAGTGACATACCAAAACTGCTGCCTCATCCATGAAAGAAGAGAAAAAAGGAGAAAGAGAAGAATATAATGAAAGGTCTAATCTCAAAACACAAACCAAAAAGAATCAGGTTCAGTTGCCATCCTCTTTCCCCAGTCTCTATGTCTCAGACAAGAGCAGCTTCATTTTCTCATTTTTCTGATCTTAGTGGCCTTAGGGATCTACATTCCAGCTGTCTTTTGACTCTGCCATTTGTGAGAGCAAAGTACTATCCAGAATAAGGTAGATGAGTATGGAAAAGGAAACAATATATTTGGCTTGGATTTCTATATTTTTCACAATCATTAACCAAAATAAACTAAGGAATGTTAATACACACACACACATATATATATATATATTTAAGTTTAATCAAGGTTATAAAATGGAATGAATCTCATATTGTGAAATGTGAATAGTAACCAAAATTATCTCCTCCTTCCAGGCATTCAAAGTACAGTGTCCAGTTCCTGGACCACAGCCTCTGACTCCTTCCCCTCTTGCCTTCTCCCTCTTGTTTCCATATTCATGTCACTTTGGCAGGACAGTTTCCCAGGACACTTAAGTCAGGAAGGCCCTCTGTCTTAGCAAAAGAGCCATCATATACTCCTTCAATACTTGCTTATCATTTTCCCTCTTTGCTAAATCTTAAGTGTTAGTAGGTAAAGGGTCTGCTATGTTCACATGTATATAACCTGAACACAATAGTGCCTAGCACACAACAGGTTTTCAATTTATTGAATAAATTAGCAGATTATTATCAGATTCTCAAGAATGAGATCCAGTCTGCAAGGATGACATTACAAAGATGAAAAAATATGTTTTAAGTTCTCAAAACTTCAAAGTCTTAGTGAAGGTGGGAGGGAAATATGCATAAGATGAATTATAAGATAGAGTTATGAAGAGTTTAATAGACACACATAGTGCTGTTGAAAGTCTGAAAAAAGATATCAATCCTGCCAGAAGGGTCGGGGTAGTCTTCACAGAGGAGTTAAGGACTTTGCTGAGTTTTAAGAGATAGGAGGAACACATTTTTTAGCTAGCAGAGAGTAAAGCAAGAGGATTAGAAATATGAGTAGTGTAGTGAGCAGTAGATTAAATTAGAGCTCAGAGCTACTTTGAATTTCAGCCTTTGTTTTATCTACAGGAAGTCACAGCCAGAGCATATTGTCACGAGTTGAAGTCTAAATTGCTTTAAGATCACAAGTTCCCAAAGGGAAAGGACCATGCCTTTGGTGTGTTCTCTCAGAATTTCATGCCTGCTGCACTGTAGGTGTTCAATAAATATTTAATAATAATGAGTTGATTAATTGAGAGCATTCATGTTCCATATGCATGGGTAGAGCCTTCTTTTCATTTTAATTATATTGCTTTAATCATCATTAAATAGTATTTCTTAGACAGCAGTTTGATTCATTGTTAAACACACAAGCTGCCTAAGTTCCCAACCTTAAGGTAAATAGCAATATCAGAGAATAATCCTCTTTACACTGTGATATATGACTTTGTGACACTGCCTATATAAAATGGAAACAGTGGAATTCTGGAAGGGTACTTATGGAGAGATAGCATCTGAATGGATGTTAGAAAGGACTTGTGAAACTGGGGAGGTATTTTTAAAACACAACTCAGATTGTATTGCTCTCCTTTGTAAAACTCCCCATAGCTTCTGATAGTTTAGCTTTGTGATTATTGTAGTGCAGGGGTCTCAAATTGAGACCAAAGTGTAGATGTTAAACATGTGTTATGAGATTAGACAGCTCTCTCAGAATTAGAGTTTGTGTGATAAATTTCAAAAAATGCTGTTGTCCCCTACCTCCAGCCATGTTTTGGCACGTGGAAATGTGAACCCAAATTTGCTAGAAATTCTAATTTTTCAACATAAACTGGATATCTAAAATTTCAAGTGAAATCTAATTTTGAAAAGTTGGACCAAATTTATAAAATACAGTTTATGCCAAGCAAAATATATCTGCATGATAGTACTATCAACTAGCTGAAATTTGCCTCCTTTGGGATAAAACCTAGACCAATCTACAATTGGTGTCAGTTAACTTTATGTCATGATTTCTGGCATAGGGGTTAAAACTCTAGGAAATGTAATCAGTGTTGTGAAAAGCAAATGCCCAAGTCAAAGGGCTAAATATATAAGTGGGAAGTATAGAAAGTAGTATCAAGGCCTAAGGATAGAAGATTAAGGCAGGAGAGCTCTGTGGAACCTACAGTACATCACAGCAGCAAAAAGTGGTCCATGATGCTATAGATTCCTTAGTAACTTTCTAAAGCAAAAAGCCAATCTAATGAAAATGCCTTCCTTCAGTACTTAACATGCATGGTCTCTAATCAGGCAACTTCATCATTAATATTCATATATGAAGAGGCAAAATAACTAAGAAGGAGTAAGAGCATACTATTAACCAATTTCTCAGAATAGTATTCATCTCTTCATAGTGTCAAGTGGAAATATTGGTCATAAGGAATACAGGCTTACTGAGTGGGGTACAAAAGTTTACTTCTTGGTGAGTGTCCCCAAAGAGAAACCTCTAGCACTTGGGAAACAAGACATAAATACTTCACATAATTAGATATTAATATTAAAGAATATCTGAAGCAAATTCAAAATGAGAGGTATGTCCAGTCAACAGTGGGGAATTTCAGAAGCTCAGAAAAGGTTTCAGAAAGGAGGCAGTACTTAAATGAAGAATGGATTCATACAGTCTTCACTGATTCATTAATTCAACAAATATTTATGAAATGCTAGACATTGTTCTGTATATTGGAGATATAATAGAGAAGAAAATAATATCTTCATGGAGTTTATATTCCAGTGTATAAAAATAAACAATAGAGCTTCCCTGGTGGTGCAGTGGTTGAGAGTCCGCCTGCCGATGCAGGGGACATGGGTTCGTGCCCCGGTCCGGGAAGATCCCACATGCCGCGGAGCAGCTAGGCCCGTGAGCCATGGCCGCTGAGCCTGCACGTCCGGAGCCTGTGTTCCGCAACGGGAGAGGCCACAACAGTGAGAGTCCCGCGTACCGCAAAAATAAGTAAATAAATAAATAAACAATAAACATGTTGACAAATAAATAATTTCGGGTATTTATTCATGCTGCAAAGAAAATAAAAGACAATAGAAGGGACTGGTGTGGTATTGGAGCTTAGGCATCTCTTAAGGCGTTTATGACCTATGTGATGGAAAGGACCCAGAAGGTAAAGGTCTTAGAGGAAAGCATCTCACAAAGAAAGAATAGAATAAAAGGAGGGAATGAGTTTAGTGGGTTAAAGAAAGGAGGTAGGAGAGGGTAGAGTTATGAGATGACATTAGAAATGTAGTCTAGGATCATCCAGCAGCATCTAGAGACATAGTAAGTGTTGGAGTTTTGTTCTATTTTTAATAGACAGCCATTGGAGTGCATTAGGCAGAGGAGAAATATGATATGAATAATATATATATATATATATATTTTTTTTTTTTTTTTTTTTGCTGTACATGGGCCTCTCACTGTTGTGGACTCTCTCATTGCGGAGCACAGGCTCCGACGCGCAGGCTCAGTGGCCATGGCTCACGGGCCCAGCTGCTTCACGGCATGTGGGATCTTGCCGGACCGGGGCACGAGCCCATGTCCCCTGCATCGGCAGGTGGACTCTCAACCACTGCGCCACCAGGGAAGCCCCATGAATAATATTTTTAAAGAGCACACTGACAGTTCTATGTAAAATTGACTTGAAGGACAAAGAATAGAAGTAGATAGACTTCCTAGAAGATGAGTGCACCAGGCAAGCGATTAAAATGTCCTGACTTTTATTTTAACAGTGATGAATTTTATACAAGTGCTATGACAAATAAATAAGATGGGACCATGAAAGAGAGGATTTTGAATGCCAGCTTTGGGGAATTAATTCAATTCTTAAGAGAGCACTGAGGTTCCTGACCACAGGATTGTTGTGACAGTAGAGAAATAATTTTCTTGACTGTTTATTACTTATTTCACTCCCTTAGAACATAAATTTTATGAGGAAATTTGTCTTATTCTCCAGGACCCCAGTATGATCACTAGCATCACCACAAAACTATATAAGTATATTAAAGACAGGCACGATGCTAATTTGACTTTGAACACATGGTTGTTAGCACAGAGTAGGTTCTCAAAGAGTGATGAATAAGTATATGAATGAACAATGTATTGGATGAAACAAATTGGATTTAATGGAGAGATAATAGAAATGTAACAGGCAATGAGATTGCTACAATAATACAGATTTGAAGAGCAAATGGACTAAATTAATGAAAGAACAAATGGAGTAAAGGAAAAGAAAACAATCTATATTTTGAAGAGAATCAACAAAACTTGGAAAGAGTGGTGGCCCACTGATCATAAAAGATAAAATTTGAGCAAGAGGTAAAAGATAACTGTAGCAGATATGGCAGATAAGCATGGCATATCCATTCCACACACACCCCCACTCCATGCTCTTTCCAGTTTGCTATCCTAGTTTATAGAGATAGGAAAACTGAAAATCACATTTCCCTGACACCCTTGCATCTGGGGTTCTGGGTGGATAGAGATTTTCACTGATGTATTTGCATGATATATGAAAGCAGAATTGAAGTGAAGGCCACACTGCTTGCTTTTGACATTTTGCTGGCAAACACAGCCATGGAGGTATTTGGATTTTTTATGTCAGCTTTTAACAGCAGTTTCAGGGTCTAATCAATTTGCTTCATGGTCGTCTAGAGTCAGAGAGCAGGGCTTCTTTTTTGCTGATGCAGATTATAGCAGGTTTAGTTGTGGTCCCAGGGCTAACAACAGTAATGGTTTCTGAGTTATAGCAGTTTGCAGATGATGGTGACTTTCAGGTCATGTCAGCACATGGGTATGGTAGTATTTGCTACCATGAAAAAGCAGCAGCTTACTTGGCAGGCAAATACAGTATGATGGTCTTGGGGGTTATTCTTGAAAGATCAATATATTTTATTTCTTCAACTTTTGGAGTGATTCTATAAGTTATGTATTACCCTGAAAGATAAGGAGAAGACATTTTGTTTCCTTAGATGAGTTGAAATAGGCAGTATGATAAGAGGGAAGCAAAGCCAAGATAGGATAAGAAAACTTCAGCACACATCCACAGAGCAATAAGCAAGTATAAATGAATTAACATCTTGGGAACTGAGAAGAGAAGATGGCTGCACCATCAAGGAGGGCACAGGAAGCAGTCAGTGCCCTGCTAAGAAGTGAGAGCCTCCAATAGGCTCACTGAAAACAGAAAGATCCATTGGAAAGCATTCCCATAACTATTTAGGTGACTTTGAATGGTCTGTGTACATGTTTCGAACATTGTCAAAAAGAGGAAGCATGGGATTACGCCACTGGATACAGTGCCTGTTTTGTTTGTGAGCCAAGACTCCAGGGGCAGGTGCCAGCATAAAACAGCAGAAATGAATGGAAACACACACTAGGTACAACAAAATACAGGGCATCCTGGAGGCTGCTGTTAGAAATAGAGGGGCAAAAATGCTTTCCCCACAGAATCTGAATGGTCTAGGAAAATCCCAGAGTGAACTGTTGGAAATAGTTTTTTCAATGGAACATCATAATGATTTGCAGAGTCATGGAACTAGGTTTCCAGACAGCTCTCGGCAAACTTAGACCAAAGATTAGATAAGAAAGAGTACAATAAAGTAGAATAGAAAAAAGGGAGAGATATATATGACCATGAATCTGTGGGAGTATTTTGCAAATGTTTATAATTTTTTTTCATTTAATTCATTTGTTATGCATTTATCCTTTTTCTGTATTTTCACGCTGACATATTTCACAAAGCACATAAGAAATAGTTATGTATGGCAGTGCTTGAGGACAAGACAGTGGGGTAGAAAGAATTGAGTTCACGTCCTCTCACAAAAACACCAAAATCACAACTAACTGCTAAACAACAATCAACAAAAAAAGACTGGAACCTACTAAAAAAGACATTCTACATCCAAAGACAAAGAAGAAGCCACAACAAGATGGTAGGAGGGGTGCTTTTTCCATATAATCAAATCCCATACCTGCTTGGTGGGCTACCCACAAACTGGAAAATAATTATATCACAGAGGTTCTCCTACAGGAGTGAGAGTTCTGAGCCCCACTTCAGGGTCCCAAGCCTGGGGGTCTGGAATTGGGAGCATTGGCTCAGAGCATTTGGCTTTGAAGACCAGCAGGGATTCAGTGCAGGAGCTCCACAGGACTGGAGAGTATAAATGCAGGATATTAGAAATACATTTGAAATTAAGAGACCAAAAACTTAAAACAATCTTGTACATATAGAGACTGAGAAAAAACAATGTTTCATGTGCACTGGGGTACAGGACAAAGCAGTGATTCCATAGGAGCCTGGGCCAAACCTACCTGTGGGTCTTGGAGGGTCTCCTGGGGAGGCGGAGAATAGCTATGGCTCATTGTGGGGACAAGGACACTTTAGGCAGAAGCCCCAGGGAGTATTCATTGGCATGAGCTCTCCTGGAGGTTGTCATTTTGGCACCAAGATGTGGCCCCACTCAACAGACTGTGGGCTCCAGTGCAGGGACACCTCAGGCCCAGCAAGCAACAGGGTGGGAACAGAACCCGACTCATCACAGATAGGCTGCCTAAAGTTGCCCTGAGCCCACAGCCACCTCTAAACACACCCCTTGACAAGGCACTGCCTATGAGAGGGACAAGACCCAGCTCCACCCACTAGGGGGCAGTCACTAGTCCCTCCCACCAGGAAGCCTACACAAGCCCCTGGACCAATCTCACCCACCAGGGGGCAGACACGAGAACCAAGAGGAAATACAGTCCTGCAGCCTGAAGAACAGAGATCACAAACACAGAAAGTTAAACAAAATGAGAACAGCAGAGAAATGTGCTCCAGATGAAGGAATAAGATAAAACCTCAGGATAAGTAAGTGAAGTAGAGATAGGCAATCTAACAGAAAAAGAATTCAGAGTATTGATAGTAAAGATGATCCAAGGTCTCAGAAAAAGAATGGAGTCAGTGACCCAGAAGATACAAGAAATGTTTACTAAAGAGCTAGAAGATTTAAAGAACAAACAGAGTTGAACAATATAATTATGGAAACAAAAAGTACACTAGAAGGAATCAATAGCAGAATAAATGAGGCAGAAGAATGAATAAGTGAGCTGGAAGACAGAAAGGTGGAAATCACTGCCATGGAACAGAATATAGAAAAAAGAATGAAGATAAATGAGACCAGTTTAAGAGACCTCTGGGACAACATTAAACATGTTAACGTACGCATTATAGGGGTCCCAGAAAGAGAAGAGAGAGAGAAAGGGACTGAGAAAATATTTGAAGAGATAATATCTAAAAACTTCCCTAACATAGGAAAAGAAACACTCGCTCAGGTCCGGGAAACACAGAGAGTTACATACAAGAAAAACTCAAGGAGGAACATGCTGAGACACATATTAATCATGTTGACAAAAATGAAAGACAAAGAGAAAATATTAAAAACAACAAGAAAAAGCAACAAATAATATACAAAGGAATCCCCATAAGTTTATCAGCTGATATTTCAGCAGAAACTCTGCAGGACAGAAGGGAGTGTCATGGTATATTTAAAGTGATGAAAGGGAAAAAACTACCACCAAAAATACTCTGCCCAGCAAGGTTATCGTTCAGATTCAACAGAGAAATCAAAAGATTTACAAACAAGAGCTAAAAACTAAGAGAATTCAGCACCAACAAACCAGTTTTATGACAAATGCTAAAGAATCTTTTCTAGGCAAAAAAGAAAAGGCCACAACTAGAAACAAAAAAATTATGAATTGGAAAGCTCATTGGTAAAGGAAAACATACAGTAAATGTAAGAAATCATCCACACACAAATAGCATATCAAAACCAGCAATCATGAGGAGAGTATAAATGCAGGATATTAGAAATACATTTGAAATTAAGAGACCAAAAACTTAAAACAATCTTGTACACATAGAGACTGTGGGAAACACAAGCCAAAAAATCTACAGTAGATACACACATAAAAAAGTAAAAGCTGGGCTTCCCTGGTGGCACAGTGGTTGACAGTCCACCTGCTGATGCAGGGGACACAGGTTCGTGCCCCAGTCCGGGAAGATCCCACATGCCATGGAGTGGCTGGGCCCGTGAGCCATGGCCACTGAGCCTGCATGTCCAGAGCCTGTGCTCCACAATGGGAGAGGCCACAACAGCGAGAGGCCCGCGTACTGAAAAAAAAAAAAAAAAAAAGTAGAAGCAGTCAAAACACATCAAATCATGAGAAGAGAACAGAAGAGGAAGGGAAGAAAAAAGACCTACAAATCCAAAACAATTAACAAAATGGGAATAAGAAAATACATATTCATAATTACCTTAAATGAAAATGAATTAAATGGTCCAACCAAAAGACATAGACTGGTTGAATGGATACAAAAATAAGACCCATGTATATACCATCTTCAAGAGACCCACATCAGATCTAGGGACACATACTGACTGAAAGTGAAGGAATGGAAAAAGGTATTCTATGCAGATGTAAATCAAAAGAAAGCTGGAGGAGCAAAACTCATATCAGATAAAGTAGGCTTTAAAATAAAGACTGTTACAAGAGACAAAGAAAGACACTACATAATGATCAAGGGATCAGTCCAAGAAGATATAACAATTGTAAATATGTATGAACCCAAAATTTGGGTTCATACATAGAAGCACTTCAATATATAAGGCAAATGCTAACAGCCATAAAAGGAGAAATCTACAGTAACACAATAATAGTGGGGATTTTAGCACCCCACTTACATCAATGGACAGATCATCCAGGCAGAAAATCAATAAGGAAACATTGACCTTAAGTGCACTTAATTGATATTTATACAGCATTCCATTTGAAAGCAGCAGAATACACATGCCTCTCAAGTGCACATAGAATATTCTCCAGGATAGATCACATGCTGGACCACAAAGCAAGTTTCAGTAAATTTATAAAATTTGAATCATATCAAGCATCTTGTCTAACCACAATACTATGAGATTAGAAATAAACTACAAGAAAAAAGCTGTAAAAAACACAACCACATGGAGGTTAAACAACATGTTACTAAACAGCTAATGGATCACTGAAGAATTCAAAGGGGAAATAAAAAAGTACCTAGAGACACATGAAAATGAAAACATAATGATTCAAAACCTATGAGATGCAGGAAAAACAGTATAAGAGGGAAGTTTACAGCAATACTGTCTTACTTCAGGAAACAAGAAAAATCTCAAATAAAAAAACCTCACCTTACACTAAAAAATGTTATTTGCCACAACATAGATGGATCTGAAGATTATCATACTAAGTGAAGTAAGTCAGACAAAGAAAGGCAAATATCATATAATATCAGTTATATACAGAATCTAAAAACACATGATACAAATGAACTTATTTACAAAACAAAAGCAGACTCACAGACTTAGAGAATGAACTTATAGTTACCAGAGTAAAAGGTGGCAGAGGGATAGATTGGGAATTTGTGATTGACATGTACACATGGCTATATTCAAAATAGGTAACCAACAAGGTCTTACTGTAAAAAATTTTTTTCATTTAAAAAATTTAAATAGATAAAAAATAAAAGAAACAAACAAACCCAAAGTTAGTAGAAGAAATCATAAAGGTGAGAGTAGAAATAAATGGAATAGAGACAAAGAAAACAATTAAAAAAATCAATGGAACTAAAATCTGCTTCTTTGAAAAGAGAAAACTGATAAATCTTTAGCCAGACTCATCAAGGAAAAGAAAGGGCTCAAATAAATAAAATGAGAAATGCAAAAGAAGTTATAAGCCACACCACAGAAATACAAAGGATCATAAGAAACTACTACAAGCAACTATATGCCAATAAAATGGACAATCTGTAAGAAATGGACAAATTCTTAGAAAGGTACAATCTTCCAAGACTGAACCCAGAAGAAATAAAAAATGTGAATAGATAAATCACGAGTACTGAAATTGAAACTGTGATCAAAAATCTTCCAACAAACAAAAGTCCAGGACCAGATGGCTTCACAGGTGAATTCTATCAAACATTTAGAGAAGAGTTAACACCTCTCCTTCTGAAACTATTTACAAAAAGTTACAGAGGAAGGAATACTCCTAAGCTCATTCTATGAGGCCACCATCAGGCCACCCTGATACCAAAACCAGAAAAGATACCACCAGAAAAGAAAATTACAGGCCAATATCACTGATGAACATAGACACAAAAATTCTAAACAAATTACTAGTAAACTGAATCCAACAATATACTAAAAGGATCATCATACCCCATGATCAAGTGGGATTTATCACAGGGATGCAAGGATTTTTCAATATTCACAAGTCAATCACTGCAATACACCACATTAACAAGTTGAAGAATAAAAACCATATGATCACCTCAATAGATGCAGAAAAATTTTGACAAATTCAACACTGATTTATATAATAACTCTCCAGGAAATGGACAAAGAGGGAACATATCTCAACACAATAAAGGCTTTATAGGACAAACCTACAGCTAACATCATACTCCATAGTGAAAAGCTGAAAACATTTCCTCTAAGATCAGGAGCAAAACCAGGATGTCCACCCACTCTACTTTCATTCAGCATAGTTTTGGAAGTCTTAACCACAACAATCAGAGAAGAAATAAAATAAATAAAAGGAATCCAAATGGGAAAGGAAGTAGTAAAACTGTCACTGTTTGAAGATGACATGATACTATACAGAGAAAATCCTCAAGATGTACCAGAAAACTACTAGAACTCATCAATGAATTTGGTAAAGTGTCAGGATACAAAGTTAATGTCCAGAAATCTGTTCCATTTCTATACACTAACAACAAAAGATCAGAAAGAGAAATCAAGGAAATAATCCCATTTACCATTGTATCAAACATAATAAAATACCTAGGAATAAACCTACCTAAGGAGGCAAAAGACCTGTACTCAGAAAACTATAAAATGCTGATGAAAGAAATTGAAAATGACAGAAAGAAATGGCAAGATATAACATGTTCTTGGATGGGAAATGAAAATGACTATACTACCCAAAGTAATCTACAGTTTTAATGCAATCCCTATCAAACTACCAATGGCATTTTTCACAGAACTAGAACAAAATATTTTACGATTTGTATGGAAACACAAAAGACCACAAATAACCAAAGCAATCTTTAGAAAGAAAAATGGAGCTGGAGGGTCCCTGACTTCAGACTATACTACAAAGTTGTAGTCACTAAAAGAGTATGACACTGGCACAAAAACAGAAATATAGATCAATGGAACAGGCTTGAAAGCATAGAAATGAACCCATGCAACTGTGGTCAATTAATCTATGACAAAGGAGGCAAGAATATACAACGGAGGAAAGATAGTCTCTTCAACAAGTGATGCTGGGAAAACTGGACAGCTACATATAAAAGAATGAAACTAGAACACCCCCTAACACCACACACAAAAATAAGCTCAAAATGGATTAAAGATCTAAATGTAAGCTGGATACTATAAAACTCTTAGCGGAAAACATAGGCAAAACCCTCTTTGATATAAATAGCAGCAAGATCTTTTTTGATCCATCTCCTAGAGTAATGAAAATGAAAACAAAAATAAACAAATGGGACCTAATTAAACTTAAAAGATTTTGTACAGCAAAGCTTAACAAGACAAAAAGACAACTCTCAGAATGAGAAAAAATATTTGCAAATGAAGCAACCGACAAGGGATTAATCTCTAAAATATACAAACAGCTCATGCAGCTCAATATCAAAAAACAAACAACCCAATCAAAAAATGGGCAGAAGATCTAAATAGACATTTCTCCAAAAAAGACACAGATATGGCCAAAAAGCACATGAAAATATGCTCAACATCACTAATTATTAGAGAAATGCAAATCAAAACTACAATGTGGTATCACCTCACACCGGTCAGAATGGCCATCATCAAAAATTTAAAAATAATAAATGCTGGAGAGGTTGTGGAGAAAAGGGAACCCTCCTACACTGTTGATGGGAATGTACATTGTTACAACAACTATGCAGAACATTATGGAGAGTCCTTAATAAACTAAAAATAGAACTACCATTTGATCCACTAATTCCATTCTTGGGCATATATCCAGAGAAACCATAATTCAAAGATACATACACCTAAATGTTCATTGCAGCACTATTTACAATAGTCTGGACATGGAAGCAACCTAATTGTCCATCAGCAGATGAATGGATAAAGATGTGGTACACAGCTTCCCTGGTGGTGCAGTGGTTGAGAATCCACCTTCTAATGCAGAGGACATGAGTTTGAGCCCTGATCAGGGAAGATCCCACATGCCGCAGAGCAACTAAGCTTGTGCGCCACAACTACTGAAGCCCACACACCTAGAGCCCATGTTCCACAACAAGAGAAGACACTGCAATGAGAAGGCTGCACACTGCAATGAAGAGTAACCCCCACTAGCCGAAACTAGAGAAAGCCCACGTGTAGCAACAAAGACCCCAAACAACCAAAAATAAATAAATAAAATGAATTTATTTTTTAAAAAAAAAGAGATGTGGTACATATATACAATGGAATATTACTCAGCCATAAAAAAGAATGAAATAATGCCATTTGCAGCAACATGACTGGACCAGGAGATTATCAGACTAAGTGAAGTCTGTCAGACAGAGAAGGACAAATATCATATGATACCATTTATATGTGGAATCTAAAAAAATGGTACAGTTGAACTTATTTACAAAACAGAATCAGACTCACAGACTTGGAATACAAACTTGTGGTTACCAAAGGGGAAAGGTCAAGAGGGGGAATAAATCAGGAGTGTGGGATTAACATATACACACTACTATATATAAAATTGATAAAAAACAGGGACCTACTGTATAGCACAGGGAACTCTAATCAATATTCTGTAATAACTTATAGGGAAAAAAATCTGAAAAAGAATGGATATATGTATAGGTATAACTGAAACACTTTTCTCTACACCTGAAACCAACACAACATTGGAGATCAACTATACCTCAATATAAAATAAAAGTAAATGAAGTTTAAAATAAACAAATAAATAAATAAGAGTTATGTGTGATGTATTCAGTGATTTTTATACTTTTATTTTTAAAAGTATGAGTTAATTATTGTTATCTTGATCATGTACACAACTTGCATCACCTGTCCTACATCTTTGTCCATCCTCTCACTCTATTGAATTTGTAAGGAACTTTTAATAAAGAAAATAAAGAAAAAAATGCTTCACACTCACAGGCATTGTTTTCATATGGAAATTTATTTAAATCATTCATTCAAACATACTCATTGTGACAATCATACCACCTCCATAAATTGTAATGTAAAAGATAACACCCTCTGGTTGATGTTCCCACTTTCAATGACACATCAGCAAAATCTACAGGCCATGGTTATCTGCCAGGCTGTCAGTTTCTGAATCCATTGGGTGGGTTGATTTCACTTGTTCTTTTTAAAGTTGCAGTCTCTGCAGTTCTAAGTAGGGGATAACTACAAGTGTTCTA
The DNA here is from genome assembly GCF_039906515.1 of Pseudorca crassidens. Lineage (NCBI taxonomy): Eukaryota > Metazoa > Chordata > Mammalia > Artiodactyla > Delphinidae > Pseudorca > Pseudorca crassidens. Next base: position 29,330,254 of record NC_090307.1, on the reverse strand, counting down.
AAATGCAAGGGAGAGAAAAGTGAAAGTAACTCTTGCAGGGTTCCATCCAAGTTAGCATAAAAACACAACAATTATATTTTTCAGTTTAAAAATTATGAGTTAGCCTAAACATGGTTCCCTAAGCTTCATAGGGTGTATTACAGAATTCTACATCATGTGGGGGTTGTTCATCTTCTTGCCAACTAAAACTTGGCACTTGCCATCTGCCTCTACAAGGATTAAGCCACTGCAGCCACTGACCTTCAACACACCCAGAAAGGAGTTCAAGGTGGAGATCAGAATGAGGCACTCTGTGCTCTGGGAAAAACTGGCAGAAGCTTTCAGAGAGTTACATATTTTTAGAAAATGATTTTATGAGCCCAATTCTTTCATCTCCTCACATCTAGAAGAGCATTAACATCATTAATGGAGACATCTTCTCCTCGAGACTAACAGCAACCTTCTGCAAAAATGTGTACTTGATTGCATTCACCTCCCCTTCACCAAAATCACATATATACTAACCTTCCCCCTACCTCTTTGAAGCAGTTTCTCAGAGCCATCTGAAATGCTGTCTCCCAGGTTATAGTCTTCATTTTTCCCCAAATAAAACTTAATTCACAACTGTCACATTGTGTATTTTTTTTCAGTCAACATTATCATAGAAGTTTAGAGGTGGGACAATAAATGTTTGACAAGGTGTTAACAATTCAGATCTCCACATCTACTATTCATGTGGCTCACCATCAACATTTTTCTGAAGTAGCTTTCATATTTCCAAATAATTCAGTGATGACATAGGAACTGCACTGGGAGTGAACTGGTCCTTGTCACATTGGAGAGTCTGTGATTCACTTCTCTCTGAACCACAGAGAAGGGATGTCAAAGCTAGACCTGGGAGTTTAAGCATTTCTGCAAATCGACTTCTTGCAAAGATGACAATAATGATGATTGGTAATGTTATGGTTGAATAATGTTCCCCTAAAATTCAAATGTTGAAATTCTAACCCTCAGTACCTTACACTATAACCTTATTTGGAAATAATATTATTGCAGATATAATTAGTTAAGATGAGGTCATACTGCAGTAGGGTGGGCCCATAATCCAACATAACTGATGTTCTTATAAAAAGGAGAAATTTGAACACTGACATGCACACACACATGGAGAATGCCACTTGACGATGAAGGCAGAGATCTACAAGCCAATGAACACCAAATATTACCAGCAACTAGCAGAAGCCAGGAGAGAAAGATGAAACAAAATCTCCCTCAGAGAGTAGCATTGACATATATACACTACTAAATGTAAAATGGATGGCTAGTGGGAAGTTCCTGCATAGCACAGGGAGATCAGCTTCATGTTTTGTGATGATCTAGAGTGGTGGCATAGGGAGGGTGGGAGGAAGGCTCAAGAGGGAGGGGACATGGGGATATATGTATACATGTAGCTGATTCACTTTGTTGTACAGCAGAAACTAACGCAACATTGTAAAGTAATTACACTCCAATAAAGATATTTTTTAAAAGTCTCCCTCAGAGCCCTTAGAAGGAAACAACCCTGCTGGCACCTTGATCTTGGACTTCCAGCCTCCAGAACTGTGAGACAATAAATTCCTATTATTTAAGCCATTCAGTCTGTGGTACTTTGTTATAACAACACTAAGAAACCAATTCAGGTAAAGTTGTTAATTATAACCATTAACATCCAATAACATTAACATGTATTGTGTAACCATTTTAAGGTTCTTTCTCCTTACGTCTTCAAGAAAGATGTAAGGCAAAGATTTTTGTTTTAAATATACTGATGCAAGTGACAGGACTTACCCTCAGCTTACACCAAAAGGTTATGAAAGAGCTGAGATTAGAATAATGAGTTTTCAGAACTGACATTCTGAAGTTCTATGACCACTGGTACCCTGACCAATGTTAGGTAAAAGAACAGGAGGGGAGGGGAAAAGTAAAACACACAGGTACTTCCCATTCTCCCAGGTCTGTTTTATAAGGTTAGTCATTAATCTTCAAGAAGATGTGGAAGGAGGTGGATGCTATGAACTCATAGCGGAGTGGGAATATGGGGAGTAGAGCCAATAATGACAATACCAACTTCTTTGCTTCCAGAAAGATTTTTCATTCTCTAGCTCATTGCACTTTCACCTTCAAATATGGGTGATAGTAACAACAGTTACTATTGCCTCTTTTGGCTAGGGGGTATTTCAGCCTCATCTCCATGTTTCTAGAATTCTCTCAGTGGTATATTGTTCATGAGTGGTTGTTAGTTGCTCTTCTTGTGTGTGGGGAGGGTGAAGTCAGGAACAACCTATTCGCCATCTTGGTGATATTGCTCATATTATCCCTTTTTGCAGATAGCTGAGACTTCTTGAAGTGGAATGAACTATTCAGGCCACTAAGACCAGAGCTAGACCAGGGCTCTTTTAGGAAACTATGGTTATAGAAAATGCTTTCTATGGAGGATTTTATATAAGAACATAGTTACAAAAAGATTAAAGAGACCATTAGAGGAGATTGGTTCAAGATGGCAGAGTAGGAGGACATGCACTCAGTCCCTCTTGTGAGAGCACTGGAATCACAACTAACTGATGAACAATCATTGACAGGAAGACACTGGAACTCACCAAAAAAGATACCCCACATCAAAAGACAAAGGAGAAGCTGCAATGAGATGGTAGGAAGGGTGCAATCACAATAAAATCAAATCCCATAACTGCTGGGTGGGTAACTCAAAACTGGAGAACATTTATACCACAGAAGCCCACCCACTGGAGTGAAGGTTCTGAGCCCTACATCAGGCTTCCCAACCTGAGGGTCCAGTAAGGGGAGGAGGAATTCCCAGAGAATCAGATTTTGAAGGCTAGCGAGATTTGACTGCAGGATTTTGACAAGACTGGGGGAAACAAAGACTCCACTCTTAGAGGGCACACACAAAGTAGTGTGCACATAAGGACCCAGGAGGAAGGAGTAGTGACCCCATGGGAGATTGAACCAGACGTAACTGCTAGTGGTTGAGGATCTTCTGCAGATGCCAGGGGGCAGCTGTGGCTCACTGCGGGGACAAGGACACTGGCAGCAGAAGTTCTGGGAAGTACTCCTTGGCATGAGTCCTCTCAGAGTTCACTATTAGCCCCACCAAAGAGCCTGTAGTCTCCAGTGCTGGGTTACTTAAGGCCAAACAACCAACAGGGAGGGAACTCAGTTCCACCCATCAGCAGACAAGAGGATTAAAGTTTTACTGAGCTCTGCCCACCAGAGCAACACCAAGCTCTACCCACCACCAGTCCCTCCAATCAGGAAGCTTGCACAAGCCTCTTAGCCTCATCCACCAGAGAGCAGACAGAAGAAGAAAGAAGAACTTCAATCCTGCAGCCTGTGGAATGTAAACCATAGTCACAGAAAGATAGACAAAATGAAAAGGCAGAAGACTATGATGAAAGATGAAAGAACCAGATGAAAGAACAAGATAAAACCCCAGAAAAACAACTAAATGAAGTGGAGATAGGCAACCTTCCAGAAAAATAATTCAGAATAATTATAGTGAAGATGAGCCAGGACCTCAGAAACACAATGGAGGCAAAGATCGATAAGATGCAAAAAATGCTTAACAAAGACATAGAAGAATTAAAGAACAAACAAAGAGAGATGAACAATACAATAACCGAAATGAAAAATACACTAGAAGGAATCAATAGCAGAATAACTGAGGCAGAAGAATGGATAAGTGACCTGGAAGACAGAATGGTAGAATTCACTGCTGCAAAACAGAATAAAGTAAAAAGAATGAAAAGAAATGAAGACAGCCTAAGAGACCTCTGGTACATTAAATGCACAAACATTGGCATTTTAGGGGTCCCAGAGGAGAAGAAATAGAGAAAGAACCTGAGAAAATATTTCAAGAGATTATAGTTGAAACTTCCCTAACATGGGAAATGAAATAGCCACACAAGTCCAGGAAGCACAGAGAATCCCAGGCAGGATAAACCCAAGAAGAAACATGTTGAGACACATAGTAATCAAACTGACAAAAATTAAAGACAAAGTATTAAAAGCAACAAGGGAAAAATGACAAATAACATACAAGAGAACATCCATAAGGTTAACAGCTGAATTCTCAGCAGAAACTCTACAAGCCAGAAGGGAGTGGCATGATATATTTAAAGTGATGAAAGGGAAGATGTCTCTACCCGGCAAGGATCTTTTTTCAGATTTGATGGAGAAATCAAAATGTTTACAGACAAGCAAAAACTAAGAGAATTCAGAACCATCAGACCAGGTCTACAACAAATGCTAAAGGAACTTCTCTAGTGGAAAACACAAGAGAAGAAAAGGACCCACAAAAACAAAAACAAAACAATTAAGAAAATGGTAATAGGAACATATATATTGATAATTACCTTAAATGTGAATGGATTAAATACTCCAACCAAAAGACACAGGTTTGCTGAATGGATACAAAAACAAGACCCATATATATGCTGTCTACAAGAGAACTACTTCAGACCTAGAGACACATACAGACTGAAAGTGAGGGGATGGAAAAAGATATTCCATGCAAATGGAAACCAAAAGAAAGCTGTAGTAGCAATTCTCATATCAGACAAAATAGACTCTAAAATAAAGACTATGAGAAGAGACAAAGAAGGACACTACATAATGGTCAAGAGATCAATCCAAGAATAAGATATAACAATTGTAAATATATATGCACCCCACAGAGGAGCACCTCAATACATAAGGCAAATACTAACAGCCAAAAAGGAGAAATCAACAGTAACACAAAAATAGTGGGAGACTTCTCACTTCAACACCTCACTTACACCAATGGACAGATCATCCAGACAGAAAGTTAATAGGCAAACAAAAGCTTTAAATGACACAATAGACCAGATAGATTTAATTGGTATTTATAGGACATTCCATCTGAAAGCAGCAGATTACACTTTCTTCTGAAATGCACACAGAACATTCCCCAGGATAGATCACATCTTGGGTCACAAATCAACCCTCAGTAAATTTAAGAAAACTGAAATCATATCAAACATCTTTTCTGACCACAACGCTCTGAGATTAGAAACCAATTACAGGGAAAAAAACGTAAAAAACAGAAACATATGGAGGCTAAACAATACATTGATAAATAACCAAGATATCAATGAAGAAATCAAAGAGGAAATCAAACAATACCTAGAGACAAATATCAACGAAAACATGACGATCCATAAACTATGGGATTCAGCAAAAGAAGTTCTAAGAGGGAAATTTATAGCAATAGAATATTACCTCAAGAATTGAGAAAAATCTCAAATAAACAATCTAAACTTACACCTAGAGAAACTAGAGAAAGAAGAGGTGAAACCCAAAGTTAGCAGAAGGAAAGAAATCTTTAAGATCAGAGAAGAACTAAATGAAATAGAAACAAAGAAAACAATAGCAAAGATCAATAAATCTAAGAGCTGTTTCTTTGAGAAGATAAACAAAATTGATAAGCCTTTAGTGAGACTCATGAAGAAAAAGAGGGAGAGGACTTAAATTAATAAAATTAGAAATCAAAAAGGAGAAATTACGACACCACAGAAATACAAAGCACCATAAGAGACTACTACAAGCAGCTCTATGCCAATAAAATGGACAACCTGGAAGAAATGGACAAATTCTTAGAGATGTATAGCCTTCCAAGACTGAACCAGGAAGAAATAGAAAATATGAACAGACCAATCAAAAGTAATGAAATTGAAACTGTGATTAAAAATCTTCCAACAAACAAAAGTCCAGGAACAGATGGCTTCACAAGTGAATTCTATCAAACACTGAGAGAAGAGATAACACACATCCTTCTCAAACTCTTCCAAAAATTTGCAGAGGAAGGAACACTCCCAAACACATTCTATGAGGCCACCATCACCCTGATACCAAAACCAGACAAAGATACTACAAAAAAAGAAAATTATAGACTAATATCACTGATGAATATAGATGCAAAAATCCTCATCAAAATACTAGCAAACAGAATCCAACAACACGGTAAAAGGATCATACACCATGATCAAGTGGGATTTATCCCAGGGATGCAAGGATTCCTCAATATACACAAATCAATCAATGTGATACACCATAATAAAAGCCATATACAACAAACCCACAGCAAACATCATTCTCAATGGTGAAAAATTAAAAGCATTTTCTCTATGATCAGGAAGAAGACAAGGATGTCCACTCTTATTCAACATAGTTTTGGAAGCCTTAGTCATGGCAATCAAAGAAAAAAAAGAAATAAAATGAATGCAAATTGGAAAAGAAGAAGTAAAACTGTCACTGTTTGCAGATGACATGATACCATACACAGAAAATCCTGAAGATGCCACCAGAAAACTACTAGAGCTAATCAATGGATTTGAAGTTGTAAGATACAAAATTAATGCACAGAAATCTCTTGCATTCCTATACACTAACAATAAAAGATCAGAAAGAGAAATTAAGGAAACAATCCTATTCACCACTGCAACAAAAAGAATAAAATACCTAGGAATAAACCTACCTAAGGAGGTAAAATACCTGCACTCAGAAAACTGTAAGACACTGATGAAAGAAATCAAAGATGACACAAACAGATGGAGAGATACACCATGTTCTTGGATTGGAAGAATCGATATTGTGAAAATGACTATACTACTCAAAGCAATCTACAGATTCAATGCAATCCCTATCAAATTACCAATGGCATTTTTTGCAGAACCAGAACAAAAAATCTTAAAATTTGTATGGAGACAAAAAAGACCCCAAATAGCCAAAGCAATCTTGAGGGGAAAAAAACAGAGCTGGAGGAATCAGACTCCCTGACTTCAGACTATACTACAAAGGTACAGTAATCAAGACAATATGTTACTGGCACAAAAAAAGAAATACAGATCAATGGAACAGGATAGAAAGCCCAGAGATAAACTCACACACCTATGGTCAACTAATCTATGACAAAGGATATACAATGGAGAAAACACAGTCTCTTCAATAAATGGTACTGGGAAAACCAGACAGGTACATGTAAAAGAATGAAATTAGAACACTCTCTAACACCATGCACAAAAATAAACTCAAAATGGATTAAAGACCTAAATGTAAGACTCGAAATTATAAAACTCTTAGAAGAAAACATAGGAAGAACACTCTTTGACATAAATCATAGCAAGATCTTTTTTGACTCACCTCCTAGAGTAATGGAAATAAAAACAAAAATAAACAAATGTGACCTAATGAAACTTAAAAGCTTTTGCACAGCAAAGGAAACTATAAACAAGACAAAGAAACAACCCTCAGAATGGGAGAAAATATTTGCAAATGAATCAACAAAGGATTAATCTCCAAAATATATAAACAGCTCATGCAGCTCAATATTAAAAAACCAAACAACCCAGTCCAAAAATGGGTAGAAGGCCTAAATAGACATTTCTCCAAAGAAGACATACACACGGCCCAGAGGCACATGAAAAGCTGCTCAACATCACTAATTATTAGAGAAATGCAAATCAAAACTACAATGAGGTATCACCTCATACTAGCTAGAATTGGCATCATCAGAAAATCTACAAACAACAAATGTTGGAGAGGGTGTGGAGAAAAGAGCACCCTGTTGCACTGTTGGTGGGAAAGTAAATTGATACAGTCACTATGGAGAACAGTATGGAGGATCCTTAAAAAACTAAATATAGAATTACCATATGATCCAGCAATCCCACTACTGGTCATATACCCAGAGAAAACCATAATTCAAAAAAGCACATGCACCCCAATGTTCACTGCAGCACTATTTACAATAGCCAGGTCATGGAACAACCTAATTGCCCATTGACAGATGGATGGATAAAGATGATGTGGCACATCTATACAATGGAATATTACTCAGCCCTAAAAAGGAACAAAATTGGGTCATTTGTAGAGATATGGATGGACCTAGAGACTATCATACGGAGTGAAGTAAGTCAGAAAGAGAAAAACAAATATCATATATTAACACATATATGTAGAATCTAGAATGATTGTACAGATGAACCAGTTTGCAAGGCAGAAATAGAGACACAGATTTAGAGAACCAATGGACAATATGGACAATATGGACACCAGTGGGGGAAAGCAGGGGGGATGGGGTGAATTGGGAGATTGGGATTGACATATATACACTAATATGTATAAAATAGATAACTAATAAGAACCTGTTGTATAAAATAAATTAATTAAATTAAATTTAAATTAATTTTAAAAATAAATAAATAAATAAGTGGCCATTAGGTTTTGTCGCATTTCCAAGGTTCTGAATCCCTTCAGCATGACTGATGTAAGCACATCTAGGAATGTGGTCTGTGAAGAGACAGTGGAGTTAGCACCTGAGATACCACTGAGGGATCTAGGTACTCATGACGCAGTACCTGGTTGAAAAGCACAGAAGTTTCCAATGGCCACTCTGGCTCTAGTGTTCTATGTAAATAAACTGGAGAAAGGGCTGTCTTAGGCCTGCTGCTTTGGCACTGTCTGGGCCCTCATGTAGGGCATTGTCTAGGGGTAGAATTACAATAGAACCTGAGGGTGAATGGGACTGAGCCCAGCCAATCAGAATGTTATTTGGTTATAGGACAAGCAGAGAACGTGAGTTTCACTAAAAGGAGGACACTGTGTTGATCAGAGTTCTTTGTAAACAGCAGAACTGAATTCTGGCTTACTTAAGCACAAGGAGGGAGGGGTTAGATTACTTGAATGGCTTTGGGAAGCCTCAGGAGATCAAAAATAGGCCTCAGAAAGCTAAGAGCAAAGTCTAATCCTGGGATTTGAGAAGCAGGAATCATCAGAATAACCAACTTCAATCTTTCCTGGTCCTTGTATCATTCCACTTGAAGACAAATTCCAGAGTCTTGTTTGCTGAAACTCAGTCCTATGCCCACCCCCTTTCCAGGGAGAGCAGATCACCATACAGACTCTTGTTCAGACTGCTCCCACTGAGAGATAGGCAGTTCCTCAAAAATAAAATCAGAGTGCTGACACTAAGGCAAGAAATTTCTGCCAGGCAGAACAAATAACAGGTCTATAAGAGAAACTAAAATAGGCTGGGAGAAGACTCCTGTGACGAAATGGACAAAAGCAAAAATATTAAAGAAAGTAAGAGGTTAATATAGTGGATGTAGAGAAAAGGGAAGAAAAAGGAAGGTGTCCTTGGCTTTGGGGAGTAGCAGCAAAAGGGGGGAAGGTGTAGTCAGAAGCCAGATTATGGAAGGAACCCCTTGCCTTCCATGTAATGAGGGTGTAGGAAAGAAGATGAGGGAAAACCACACAAAAATTGAATTTAAGACTCTGTGTGACAGCAATGTAAATGGGGCAAGAAATAAAGTAGGAGGAATAAGTGTAAAATGATGCACAGTGCCGAGCACATGATTAATGCTTAGTAAGTATTAGTCCCATTATCATTACAATCACAGAATTGGAGATTTTAGTGCCTTCTTCATAGACTTGTCTGAGAACTCAGGGAGATAAGAGATGTGAAGAAGGTGGTGCAAGGTAATTATGTTTCCTGTTCCCACCTCCATCCCCATTCTTGCAGTACTCTAAATCAAAATGATTGGAAGTATCAGATGACCTAAGTTGCTTGTACTGAGAATTGAAATAAGTGAACAGAATAGAGGCATTAAGGTGAACAGTTAGTCATGGGGTATGAGGAAAGGAAGGAGTCCTACCAGGTTCCTGATGTAGGAGATGCAGTAGATATTGACATTATTCAACAAGACGGGAAATGTGGATTTTGAAGGAGAGGAGATATACTTGGTTGAGGCATTTTGAGGGTAAATTTTATCAACTATGGCTTTATGTTGGGTTTGGATGGCAGAGAACTTCCACAGGTGGTGGCCCTGCATGGTACTGGCCTCTCCAACTCTTGCCAGTGTGTATGGGGTGAGTAGCCAGAGCAGGGATTGTGGTGCTGTAGCATGGAGCTGCAAACTGACCATGAGGGGACCATAACATATGACCTGCTCTGATATAGACCATGCTTACTCTTATCCTCAATCCTTTCTCTACTCTGCACTTCCTAAAGCATGCCATCTCCTCTTTATTTAAATCTCTGTGGAAACCTCCCATATGATGATGTCTCTACTAAATATACTCTTTCCAAAAGGAAAGCAGAAGGAAGATTTTTTTTAAAACCCTCAGAGAACTTTTAATGTCTGAAAAGCATTTCCCCCTGAACACCTGGGGTTTCTGGGATATGAACAGTTTCCAAGTCCCTTAAAACTAGTCCGGAGGTCCTGAATACTTCTGTGGCCACAGAATTTGATTCCTTTGATTCTTAAAAGGTCTGTGTCTTTTAAGAACCTCCTGATGAACCATAAATTATCTGAAAAGGGAAATGAGATGAACCCAAGAAAGCAGAGGCTACTGGGAAAAAGGGTAGATAGTAGTGGAAAAGTAGTGGAAAATCTTTGTCACGGCATGTGGGATCTGTTAGTTGTAGCACGCAGACTTCTTAGTTGTGCCATGCATGTGGGATCTAGTTCCCCCACCAGGGATCAAACCCAGGCCCCCTGCACTGGGAGCATAGAGTCTTACCCACTGGACCACCAGAGAAGTCCCAAGGGATTCTTGAAAAGTAAGACTAGCTAAATATGCTAAGGGTACATTATTAATGACTCCAAAAAACACTAACACTCATCCTGAAAGCAATACAGAGAAGTTTTCTAAACAGGCAGATCATGTGATCAAAGCATTAACTTAGAAATGTTCCTCTGGTGGGAGGATTCAGGATGTACTGATGATGAAAGACTCAAACAAGACAGAGCAGTAAGAGGCTGTCTCAATAATGTGTGTATAAGGTAGAATAAAAATAGCTCATATATTTGAATGCCCATCATATGTTTATAATATGTCAGGAATGGCTACATATACATAATTATGTTAATTCTTGCAAAAATAGTAAGCTAATCATTATCTCAATGTTATTCATAGAAAACTTGAAGCTAAGAGAACTTATATAGTATCTAAAGTAATAGAAGTTGAAACAAAAAGGTAAGGATTACTATTACTGATGTTTCAAAGACACGGGTATAGATATTGAATGTGAGGGTACAAGAGAAGCTAAAAATCTCTATAAGCTTTTAATCCTATGATGCTAGAAAATGAGAAGTTGCCATTTATGGGTGACAGTTAAAGCTACTGAAATGGAGTCAATTTTCCATTTATTTACTACATATCCTAGATTAATTTTCTAGAGAACTGCCATTTTAATAATAGTCCTTCTATTCTCAACAAATCTAATTTTACCATATTTGTCTCCAAATTATCATTGTTTGTAAATATCCAATGCATCCTCCAAATATAACAATTTGCTACCACCAAGAGTAAAATAATCACTGTATTTTTCTTTTCTAGTTGAATATTCATGAAAAGTTTGGATAGCAAACTTAAGTTACAAAATTTTAGCACATATAAGTTAGTAAAAGGAACAAGAATTATAGGCATTGCATAGAGTTTGTAAGATTATTATTGTTGCTGTTTCTATTGTTATTTTGCAAAATTGATTATAAGTTTAGAAACTAAACTGTAGTTTGTTCTTTATTTTTTAAAAGAAACTTTTTTTGTGCACATTCCAGTTTGTAGCATAAATCTGGGCACTTATTATGTGCTTAATAAATATGGATCATTGTTGCTTTTGAAGAATCTTTCCTTTAATTTATAAGTGTGGTGTTTCTTCTTCCTCAATAAGTGTCAGTTACCATTTTCACTTTGCAAATGGAAAATGTCAAAATATGTATGGTTGGAAACACTTATGTCAAGTGTGTAGCTAAGAACAGAGGATAAAAACCTTATTATTTTTCTCCTATCCACCTACCCTCTAACCCACTCTTCTTCCTTAAGTGCATGGAAGAAAATAAATGCTTCTAGTTGTTCCATGCTTTGGTCAATTGAGGTTAAATTTCCCTGTAGCATATATAGTGATACATGTAGATAACTTCTTACATTTACCCCAGTTCTTTTCACAGTATCAGATGACCTAAGTTGCTTGTACTGAGAATTGAAATAAGTGAACAGAATAGAGGAGCATGTATAGTGTTATGATAGTCCCAGGAGGTAAGTAGGCAAGTATTACTATTACCACTGTGCACAGATAAGTTCCAAGTTCAAGGACCTTGCCTAAAATCACACAACTTGTATTGGCAAATCAGGTCTCTGGATATATTGTCCATCCATCTTTCTCCTAAGCCAGGCAACCTCTGAGGTTGCACTAATATTTTTCTCAATTAAAGTTATCCACATAAATTACAACTGTTTTCCAGTATGTGGGTGGGGTAGAGAACAGTTGTTCCTAACCTTAAAGAGGACAACCACAGAGAATGACAACAGGAAGCATCTTTCAGGCAATTTACAACTTGAGACCAAGCCCACATCTGCTGTGATAAATAGGACAGGGAATCACCTATGATGTTAATCCCTGTAGATAGCCGCTTTCCCCAAACCCCTTAAATCACTTTGTCCTTAGAAGCATTTCCTTCCTTCTCTTACCCTCACATTTTCTGACTAATTATATAGTAAATACTGTGAGGGCAGACACAGGGTCTTCTATGTCCCACATAACTGATTGACTCAACTGGTGCTGATGAGCATAAGGCTATCATTTAGTGTAACAGAGAAGGAAAAACTATATGTTATATAGGAACATAGGGACAAGGAAACTGCCTAGTTTACAAGGGCGGGGTTCTGGTTTACCATGGTTGCTGGGTGAGTGTGGATGCTCCTTAACACCTTTCCCTGACTTCTTGACAGGCCAAATTCAACCTCTTCTTCAATGTCCAGTCAGTTCAACCTTCTCTGTGAAGCTTTCCCTAAATATGCCAGTTTGATTTCCCAGTTTAATAGAATTCCTCATATGACTCTTTAGCCCTAAGTCATATCCTAACTTTCACTGTTATTTAACTATATCCTTTGCATATACCTGTCTTCAAATTAAAATAAAAACCAGGGACTATGCATTTTTTTATATAAAAAAATATATAATTTTTAAATATAATTTTCTGCCTACCCCTACTCTCCTTCTTACCCCATCCTCATCCTCAACAAATATGAGAATCTGGCACATGACTGTAGTCATATGAAAGATGACAATGTGAATGATTTCTATAAATATGTTGGGACTTAACCATTCAAACAAATGCTGTTCCCTTCCAAGGAGTTCTTGTGGAAAACTCAGAATTGCTGCCTTTGATAATTGTTCCTCTCCCAGGTAGGTTTATCCTTTAGGAGGTAGATAGCTGTTGCTTACTTTATTCTGTGTTGAATAATTTATCCTCTCCTATGCTTGACCTAGCCAGTAGACCCAGCACACGTCCCTGGTTGGAAATCCTTCCAGCTTGAAGCATTCCAGTTGGGATTATAGTGAGGCAAGTGAAATACTAGACAGTAGCCTAAGAAATACATAACCAAATTGTTGAATGTCTTTATATTCTTCACTCCCTATGCAGTACAGGTCTTTCCCCTTTAGAGCCCCCATTGTGTTAGGAACTCCAACAAAGCATGCCCCAGACCCTGAGGCAGTAGGCTGCCTGATTCTCTCTGCCTTGCCGAACAGGTAACAGGCATAACTCTTCCTTCTTCACCTCAAGACCCAGCATAGCATCTTAATTAATAAATCCAAAATTTAATCAATTAACTATTCAAAAATTGTTCCTCTTTGCAATGCTAAAGGAATTCAGAGAAGGTGCTGAGCAAGGTATATTTGAGAAACCAGACATGGTTTCATGGCTCACCAAGGACCTGCCATAGACTTTAGTGGTTGTGTTACCCACCAGGACTCTCGGCCTTCCTTAATCAATACAAATTGATAAAAGGTCAGATAAAAAATTCAGGCAAGGCTTTACTGGGGCTCCTGATGAAGCAGGGGGGAGCAAAAATAAGTAATATTTTCCCTTGCTTGTTCCCCAAGGGGAGGGCAAGCTGGTCTCTTATATGGGGTGAGGATAGGGGTGGGTCCAGGGGTGAGACCAGAGGGACAGCTTAGGTGGTTTGCCCACCCCTTTGGTGGTGTTGTGTTCAGGGGGCATGTGCAGTACCCTGTTTTTGTTGCCCAAACCCTGATTTTGCTCCCAGCTCTTGAGAAGTGGCAGTTTGGTTTTTTGTATCTTTTTGCTCATAATTTGTGTGCTCATGCACGCAGTTATTTTTAGTCCCTTATAGTTTCTTTGTATTTTGTTGCTCGAGAAAACATTTGTCCAGGTACAAGCACTGCAGCAAATGGTCTCGCATCCCAGGTCCCAGACTGTCTCAGTTGAGTAAAAGATAGGAAGAGAAAGGAGGGCATCACAGAGGATTGCCCAAGAAAAAATATTGATACAACCTCTATTCAGCATCAACAAAGAGTTTGTAGCCTATTTCACCATCACTACCTTAAATAAGTTGAGATAATGTCTATGAAATTGTTCAACCAAGAAATTGTCTCCATTTAGTAAAAGTGTTTCAATGTAAGGATGACCACACCTTTAAAAGGAAAGCTGACCATGACACTAAGTTATGTGGCTTTGGAAAATCAGTTAAACTTTCTAGGCCTTGATTTCCTTATCTTTACGACTGAAATAGTGATGCTTGTCCTGCCTCTCTTAGGGTGAAGATGAAGGTCAGATGAGATAATATATGTGAAACACTGTGAAAAGAACTGGGGTAAATGTAAGAAGTTATTATCTAATTTGTCTGCTACATTGGAAGGAACACAGCTACTATCTAAAGATGTGTGGGACACCAACATGAGTCACTTGTTTTTAACCGTCTATCACCCAGGGCCAAAGCTGCTGTATGCAAAATCACCAGGTAGGTGTAATCAGGTTGACAAAAGATGATTCTCTTCCCCTTTCTTTTTCACTTTCCAGGATTTTGACCTAAGAAATGCTCAAAAGAATCAACTTGAAAATATCTACTCGGAGCTGCTCTGCCTCTCTTTTATGTTGGAAGAAGCATATTTTACTCATCATTGTTTCTCGATGTCTAATACAGAAAAAGCAGTTAATAAAATTCAATAAATGAAGGAATGAAGTTGCAAACCAACAAAGACTTGGAATTTATTAACTAACTAATCTAGTAATTTATACCAGGAATGTATTCAGGTCATTTAGGAAATGACTCCTTTTTTCTTGTGATTTAGATCCACTAGTTAATTCGTTTGGTCAAATTTATTAATTTAATCAGCTTCAGTTGGTGGGAAATGTGAGGCAACAAGCCTGTGTGCACAGGGTTCCCTTGGGTTTGTTTGTTTGTTTTTTTGTTTGCTAGATTACCACCTGAGAGCAAGCCAGGCTGTGTCTGTCTACATAACACCCACATGACTGGACTATTTAGGCTGTGTAGCCAAACAACTCATTGATTCAGTGGCAAGTATAAATTGCTTGATTGAATTTCTGGTTATCTAATAGTGAACTTCAGTTGGTTGATCCAATAGTGAACTTCAGTTGGTTGATCCAATAATGCTGTGAAGACAGATTCTATTTTTACATGGAAAATATGTAATTCTTTACTTGGAAAGATTAATGATTAGTTTTAATCACTTTCACACAAATAATCAGCTTAGACTGATATGAAAATACCCTAGTTTAACAGGCAAATGATCTACACCCTCATCTAGTACCTCTCCCTTTACCTAATTGCTTGACCTTAGGAAATGGATTTCAACCCCACACCCTACCTCTTCTCTCTACCATGTACTCAACCTCACCTCTTACTTCCAGCTCAAAGTTATATAAATGTAAATGAAAAGTTTAAATCAGTAGACTTCAAATTTGGTCTTTATACACATACTGGCCTTCCTCATACAGAATCCTTGCTTATATAACAACCTTTGCATATCTAACTACTTGAGATGCATCTCTATTATAGACTCATAATATATTATGAGAGAGATTCTACTTAGAGAAATGAAGATCACAGGCAAGATTTCCCAATGGAGTTGCCATGTAAGCTTCATGTTAGACTATGGGTAGAAGTTAGACTGGTAAAGAAGTAAACAATAAAGGGGAAGGTTTCAGACAAAGGCAGAATTATGAGCAAAGACATGGAGAATAAAAGAAATTTCAATGCTTCCTTCCATAGAAGTAGATGTTGCTCAATTTACCTTGAACATAAACTGGGAGATGAGGCAAAATTTAGAATCAGATAATTAGTGCTTATGGTATGGTGGCTTTCATATTAATTCAACAAATAATAAGTTCTACAATTCTTCAAGACTTTAAGTAATGACAAATACTCTTACAATGGAGCTTATATTCATAAGCCTAGAATTCTGATGGCTCCAGGACACAAAATTGGTGCCAATGTGCAATGTGGTTGGAAGGGGAAAGAGATTTGTGTTAAAGCATGAATATCAGTTGGGAAGCTGTCACAGCAATCTAGGTGAGAAATGAGGACCTAAAGTGAAAGGTAGTGAGGTGGATGTGGAAAAATAATTATTTTAGTTGGCATGGTTATTATATTACTTGAGAAATAATGGACAAGAGCTCCACCCCCCTTCATTTCCACAGGGCAGTGCAGTTCTCCTGTGTTAATTTAGGATTGTGGTAAGTTAGGGTATACTTTATTTTTTAAACTAGTAGTTACAAAAACATGTCATAGCTGCACACCAATTAATGAACCCCTACAGGCTGGGCTGAGATTTTATTAGAGGCTATAGAAGATCTGTTTGCATGGCAGCCAAAGAGAGATTTCTGTGCTCACAGAGGATTCCTTATCCATGTAGTGGCTGACATCACTGGCAAAGCTGCTTTCCTTGCTCCATAGTCACTATCACTGTAGTGTGTTCTGGGAACTGTCAGAGCTGGAATCATTCCCCTGGCTTTTACCAGCCATCCATGTGTCTTCTCAAGAGAGAAAATATAATGTATACAACCCAGTGTAAAGCAAAGAGCAGATCTGAAGGGAGGCAACTTCTATTTGAGCCTCTCCTGCTCACTTGTCAGCTGAATGATTGTGGATGAATCCTGGACTCTTTCTACACCTCAGCCTCTTCATCTATAATATGGGCGAATATTATTTACATTCTATATAATATTTAAAAATTAAAACAGAACAGGAAACTCCCACAGCTACTCTAAAGAGGTGGAAAACAAGGTTGTCTGTGGATCCAGGGAAATAAGATTTTATGTGAAAAACCTGTGCCAACTATAAAACATTATATAAATATTCACTCATAGTATTGCTATATATGTACTGTATGATGTTTTTGTTCTTTATTGTGCAACAAACCACCCCAAAATTTAGACATGCAAACCGATATTTAGTACCACTTTCAATTCTGTGGGTTGTCAATCTGGATGGTTTTATTTTTGCTGGTCATAATCATCATATGGCTACAGTATCTGATAGCTTATCTGAAAGTTGGTGCTGGCTGTCATCTGTCATGCCTCCTTTGCAAGACTTCTCATCCTTCAATAGGATAGACTAGACCTCTTCAGAACATGGAGCTCTTAAGGTTCCAAGAGTGAAAGCAAAAATTGTGAGGTCTCTTAAAATTTAGCCTTAGACACATATATACAATGGAATATTACTCAGCCATAAAAAGAAATGAAATTGAGCTATTTGTAATGAGGTGGATGGACCTAGAGTCTGTCATACAGAGTGAAGTAATTCAGAAAGAGAAAGACAAATACCATATGCTAACACATATATATGGAATTTAAGAAAGAAAATGTCATGAATAACCTAGGGGTAAGACAGGAATAAAGACACAGACCTACTAGAGAATGGACTTGAGGACATGGGGAGGGGGAAGGGTAAGCTGTGACAAAGTGAGAGAGTGGCATGGACATATATACACTACCAAACGTAAAATAGATAGCTAATGGGAAGCAGCCGCATAGCACAGGGAGATCAGCTTTGTGCTTTGTGACCACCTAGAGGGGTGGGATAGGGAGGGTGGGAGGGAGGGAGATGCAAGAGGGAAGAGATATGGGAACATATGTATATGTATAACTGATTCACTTTGTTATAAAGCAGAAACTAACATACCATTGTAAAGCAATTATACTCCAATAAAGATGTAAAAAAAAAAAAATTTAGCCTTAGAGGTCACATAGCATTACTGTGCCACATTCAATTTATTGGTCAAAGCAAATCATAAGATCAGTCCAGGTTCAAGGGAGAGGGAAAATATGCTCTACCTTCTGATTTGAGGAGTGGCAAAATCATGCTGCAAAGGCACATAGGAGGAATTTCTGCAGTCATCTTTGAAAATAATCTACCACATATAAATATAATAAACATAAAAACATGGTCCATCCTGGACCAGACACATGGCTTAGGATTATCAAGATCTAGGCCTAGCATCTCATTTTATGCTTCCTCCTCCTACTCTTCATATCTACAAAAACCTGGACCCAATTTAGGGTAATAAATTGGCATTATTTTTTCGTATCTTACTCAGGAATTTTTAACCAAAATTTCAACAAAAAAACTGTTGGAACTAATCAATGAATTTAGTAAAGTTGCAGGATACAAAATTAATATATAAATATCAGTAGTGTCTCCATACACTAAGAACAGATTTTCTGAAAAAGAAATAAAGAAATCAATCTCATTTACAACAGCATCAAAGAAAAACGAAAAAAAAAAGGAATAAATTTAAACAAGAAGGAGAAACTACAACACATTGATGAAAACTACAAAACATTGATGAAAAAAATTGAAGAAAACACAAATAAGTAGAAAGGTATCCTGTGTTCATGGATTGGAAGAATACTGCTAAAATGTCAATAGTACCAAAAACCATCTATAGATTCAGTGCAACTCCTATCAAGATTCCAAGATAATTTTTACAGAATTAGAAAAAAACACTCCTAAAATTTATATGGAACCACAAAATACCCCAAATAACCAAAGAAATCCTGAGAAAGAACAACATGGGAGGTGTTGTGTCTTTTTGTTTGTTTTGTTTTTTTGGGGTACACGGGCCTCTCACTGTTCTGTCCTCTCCCATTATGGAGCAACAGGCTCCAGACGCACAGGCTCAGCGTCCATGGCTCACGGGGCTAGCTGCTCCACGGCATCTTCCTGGACCAGGGCATGAACCCGTATCCCCTGCATCGGCAGGCAGAGTCTCAACCACTGCACCACCAGGGAAGCCCGTAGATGTTGTGTTTAAGCTATACTATAAAGCTATAGTAATTAAAATAGTATGGTACTGGAATAAAAATAAATAGAGCAATGGAACAGAGTCAAGAACCCAAAAATAAACTCAAGCATATACAGTCAACTAATATTTGACAGCAGATCCAAGAATACTCAATGGAGAAAAGACCATCTCTTCAGTAAATAGTGCTGGGAATATTGGATATTCACATGTACAATAATAAAACTTGATTCATATCTTACACCATTCACAAAAATTAACTCCAAATGAATTAAATGAATGAATTAAGTGACTTAAACCTAAGATCTGAAAACATGAAACTCTGAGAAGAAAACATAGGAAAAAATCTCCTTGACATAGATCTTGGTAATGATTTTTTGGATATCACATCTGAAACAGAAGCAACAAAATCAAAAATAAACAAGTGGAACTATATAAAGCTAAAAAGCTTCTGCCCAGGAAAAGAAACCACCAACAAAGTGAAAAGACAATCTATAGACTGGGAAAAATATTTGTAAATCATACATCTGATAAGGGGTTAATATTCAAAATATATAAATAATTCATATCACTCAATAGCAAAATAACAAATAATACAATTAAAATGAGCAAAGGACTTGAATAGACATTTTTCCAAAGAAGATGTATGAATGGTCAGCATGTACATGAAAATACGCTCAATATCACTGTCATCAGGGAAACGTAAATTAAAACCACAGTAAGGTATCACCTCATGCCTGTTAGAATGGCCATCATCACAAGAGATAACAAATGTTTGCATCAATGTGGAAAAAAAGGAGCCCTTGTGCACTGTTGGTGGGATTGTAAATTGGTACAGCCACTGTGGAAAACAGTATGGAAGTTCCTCAAAAATCTAAAAATAGAACTACCGTATAATCCAGCAATTTCACTTCTGGGAATATATCCTAAGGAAATAAAAACACTAACTTGAAAAAATAGCTGCACTCCCTTGTTCATAGCAGCATTATTTACAATAGCTAAAACACAGAAACAACTAAGTGTCTACTGATGGATGACTGGATGAAGAAAATGTGGTATAATTTCACAATGGAAAACTATTCAGCCATTAAAAAAAACAACAACAAGAAGGAAATTCTACCATTTGCAACAACATGGATGGACCCTGAGGGCATTATATGCTAAGTGAAATAAGTCAGACAGAGGAAGACAAATACTGTATGATCTCACTTATATGTGGAATCTAAAACAAAAAAAAATAAGAAGCAACCAAGCTCATAGATAAAGAGATCGGTTTTGTGGTTACCAGAGGCAGGGGTTTAGGGGGAGGGGAATTTGAAGGAAGGTGGTCAAAATGTACAAACTTCCAGTTATAAGACAAATTAGTACTAAGGATGTAGCATACATCATAATGACTATAGTTAATATAAGAGAGTAAATCCTAAGAGTTCTCAGCACAGGGAGAAATTTTTTGTTCCTTTTCTTTTTATTGTCTATATGAAATGATGGATGTTAACTGAGTACACTGTGGTAATCATTTTATAATATATGTAAATCAAGCCATCGTGCTGCACACCTTAAACTTATACACTGATGTATATCAATTATTTCTCAATAAAACTGAGGAAAATTTAATCTAAAAAATACCTCTTTGGGGGGTGTGGGGGGAGGAAAGCAATTTAAACAGAAAAGAACATATACACAATGGTCTGCACCCTTAATTCATTTCCATTTCTGACACTACTAAAAATTAAAATGACAAGTAGTCAAAGGCATCAAACTTCCCCAAGCCTGAAGCTTCACCCAGAAAATTAAAACAATAATGCCGAAGTCAAAGAAGAATCTTTAAATGGCAATAAGAATAAACTTCCCCTTCTGATCACCAGCCCCAGGAGAATCGTTGACATGCCTGTGAGACAACAAGTACTAAGCTGATTTCCCAAACTCTCCCTTAAGCCTACTTCCTCCATTTACTGAGAACTTCCACTGGATACCTCCGCACTATTCTCTCCTGTACATCCACTGCTGATGCAGAACTCTAGACTAAATTCAGATATCCTCCCAAGTCTTTTCAGCCTTAACCTCCCACACTTCAAAACCTCAGAAAAATGATATGGTTTGTGAATTTTCTTGTCCTTTTTCTTCCAGCCTCCTAGCTTTTTGACTTGTGTCTCCTGTCCCTGTCTGTAGTCAATCTAATAAACTAATCTAGATTAAGAAATTCCTGAATGATAATAGCTGTAGAAAGCTAAACTCCTCCAATAGCATTTGCATTTTTCTTAGCAACCTTCAAAGATTTAAATCAAAGAATGATAGAAATAGAGATTTTGCAGGTGGGATGGGAGATATTTGGTGGAAGACACCTATGAAATTTGACTTGTACTCCTTAAGCACAACAAGGAATATATGATTTCTTTTTAATGATGTATGATTTCTATGAAAGAAAAGCATCTTGTCTAAAATAATAATTGTGTAAAAGCTAAGAAATTTCACTCTTAATATTGATATCAGTGAACCCCATTATGATAATAACTAAGGTAACTGAAGACTTCCATCCTCCAGATAAAGGGCCACTGAAGGACTCCAGACTCAATGCCACACAATTTCAGTCTGACTCCAGATTCCTTGCCATGGACTTAGGCATATATTAGTTCTCCAGATAAGCGGCTGAATATTCTAAGAGCCACCCAGGTTTATCCACACAGGAGTTTAATCTGTGATTCGGGGGTTGCCAAATGGGCCCCTAAGACTTCTTTCCCCGACTGCATACCTCAAAGCTTGGAACCACACTACACAAGACTAATTGTCTTGAATTTTAAAGCCCACCATTTCTCTATTAAGAGGGCCCAGGTGAAATCTGAAGCTATGTCTGTTCCACACCTTCAATAGACAATTTTCAATCTAAACCTTCAGCTGGGAGCAGGGCTTTATGGTAGAATTTATAACTCAGGAACTCATGAACCCTTAGTAAGCTGATGATGAACTTTCAGGATCTGTGAACTCTGGATGTAGAAGCAAAGCTTCCATTTCAACATCAGACTCCTTATTCTTGTTTCTTTGAGAAGTGATAGGAAACATTTAAATGCATGTAGGTGTACCTTTCTGAAGAAAAGCCCTCAGCTTTCATCACATGCTAGATTAGGTCATTGATACAAAACACTTTAAAGTGATGAAAGAACTCAGGATAAGAAGAAAGGTGCTGCCTAACTCCCTAACACCATACACACAAAAAAACCTCAAAATGGATTAAAGACCTAAATGTAAGGCCAGACACTATCAAACCCTTAGAGGAAAACACAGGCAGAACACTCTATGACATAAATCACAGCAAGATCCTTTTTGACCCACCTCCTAGAGAAATGGAAATAAAAAACAAAAATAAACAAATGGGACCTAATAAAACTTAAAAGCTTTTGCACAGCAAAGGAGACCATAAACAAGATGAAAAGAGAACCATCAGAGTGGGAGAAAATATTTGTAAATGAAGAAACTGACAAAGGATTAATCTCCAAAATTTACAAGACGCTCATGCAGCTCAATAACAAAAAAACAAACAACCCAATCCAAAAATGGGCAGAGCCCTAAATAGACATTTCTCCAAAGATATACAGATTGCCAACAAACACATGAAAGAATGCTCAACATCATTAATCATTAGAGAAATACAAATGAAAACTACAATGAGATATCATCTCACACCAGTCAGAATGGCCATCACCAAAAAATCTACAAACAGGGCTTCCCTGGTGGTGCAATTGTTGAGAGTCCGCCTGCCGATGCAGGGGACATGGGTTCGTGCCCCGGTCTGGGAAGATCCCACATGCCACAGAGCAGCTGGGCCCGTGAGTCATGGCCACTGAGCCTGCGCGTCCGGAGCCTGTGCTCTGCAACAGGAGAGGCCACAACAGTGAGAGGCCTGCGTACCGCCAAAAAAAAAAAAAAAAAGTCTACAAACTATAAATGCTGGAGATGGTGTGGAGAAAAGGGAACCCTTTTGCACTGTTGGTGGGAATGTAAATTGATACAGCCACTATGGAGAACAGTATGGAGGTTCCTTCAAAAACTAAAACTAGAAATACCATACGACCCAGCAATCCCACTACTGGTCATATACCCTGAGAAAAACATAACTCAAAAAGTGTCATGTACCATATTGTTCATTGCAGCTCTATTTACAATAGCCAGGACATGGAAGCAACCTAAGTGTCCATTGACAGATGAATGGATAAAGAAGATTTGGCACATATATACAATGAAATATTACTCAGCCATAAAAAGAAATGAAACTGAGTTATTTGTAGTGAGGTGGATGGACCTAGAGTCTGTCATACAGAGTGAAGTAAGTTAGAAAGAGAAAAACAAATACCGTATGCTAACACATATATATGGAATCTAAGAACAAAACACAAAACAAAAAAATGCTCATGAAGAACCTAGGGGCAAGACGGGAATAAGGACACAGACCTACTAGAGAATGGACTTGAGGACATAGGGAGGGGGAAGGGTAAGCTGGGACGAAGTGAAAGAGTGGCATGGACATATATACACTACCAAATGTAAAATAGAAAGCTAGCGGGAAGGAGCCCCATAGCACAGGGAGATCAGCTTGGTGCTTTGTGACCACCTAGAGGGGTGGGTTATGGAGGGTGAGAGGGAGGGAGACGCAAGAGGGAAGAGATATGGGGATATATGTATATGTACAACTGATTCACTTTGTTATGAAGCAGAAGCTAACACACCATTGTAAAGCAATTATACTCCAATAAAGATGTTAAAAAAAACCTGAAAAAATAAATTAATTAATTTTTTTTAAAAATGAAGAAGGGTGCAAGGCAGTTCAGTAGTGGTTGGCAGCGTGAGAGTAGGGGAGCAAGTGTGAACAGGAAGGCAGAAAGCTCTTGAGACTAACTGTCCTGTGGTCAAAGCTTGGCTTCACATTCACTGGCTTGTAATCCCAATTCTTGCTCAATAGTGGTCCAGATCATGCCTCTATAGTCGCAGAAGCTCCTCTAACCTACCCTCGGAATGCTCACCCCAGAAGAAACACTCCAGGCCCCTGCTGTTGTACCTGGCCACACAACTTTGTCATAACTTGTTTCCCCACAGTCTAGAATCTCTCCTGAAGGGCTGCATTTTGCACTTGGGCAGGGAAACAACTTCATTCCTCACCTTTCCCTTCTTCTCTTTGGCCCCAAAATTTGGGACATATATAGCAATGTCTTTCTTGCTGCAGCAAGGAGGAAGAAGAGCAGGGATCTATTTCAGGCCTGGGGGACCCCATAAACACAACGGTGTAACAACTCAGCTCTGGCAGAGAGGGTCAGACCTACTGACCAGCCTCCCATAAAGAAATGTCAGCAGTACAGCTACGCCATTCATAGGTTCTCTGGGCAGGTGCAAAGCGTAACATGTAGGAGAGCTTGAAACTCATCCAGAGTAGGTAATCAGGCATCCACCCATGTAGACAGGGGTAATACATGCAGCCAGAGTTATCTCGGCCTTATGCCTCACCCCAGTGCCTCCACCCCCTTGTATACACATGTGCATACATAAAAGCGCAGTCTCAAAGCTTACCAAAACAAGATGGGGAGAAGAATGTTACTAAGCCTACTGTATAAAATTTGTCATATATAAATAGTAATATATGTCCACTATGGGAAACATAGAAAGGTAGAGAGAAGGGAATAAAAAGTATTCATATTCATACTGCCAGAAGTACCTCCAGGTGTATTTTTCTCCTGATAGTACACAAACTGTACACACCACAGATTTTTCCATTCTGCTTCATTTTCTTGGTTGTAGGGACAGCTCTCAGAAAGATGTTCAGAAGGTAATAAAATAGCCCTGTCAGTGTTTCCTAAAGTGTGTTCATTGTGCTCTATGATGTATATCTTCCTTGGAATATTTATTAATAGGTGCTTCATGTTAATAGTGTTATGTGGTCAAAAAGTTTGAGAAAGCTGGCTTTAACAAAATTAACTTTCTTTACCACTGAATCTTTAATATACAATATACATTATGTATTTGCAAGGGAAAGATCGACTGTGAAACATTTCTTAAATGTATTTTGACCATAGAACCCTTCTCACACAGAGCATTTCATTTCACTAATGTGTTATGAATATGTTAGAAAATGCTGAAACAAAAATTCAGGGAGACTAAATGCTCCCACCAAAAGACACAGATTGGCTGAATGGATACAAAAACAAGACCCATATATTTGCTGTCTACAAGAGACCCACTTCAGACCTAGAGACACATACAGACTGAAAGTAAGGGGATGGAAAAAGGTATTTCATGCAAATGGAAACCAAAAGAAAGCTGGAGTAGCAATTCTCATATCAGACAAAATAGACTTTAAAACAAAGACTATTAGAAGAGACAAAGAAGGACACTACATAATGATCAAGGGATCGATCCAAGAGGAAGATATAACAATTGTAAATATTTATGCACCCAACATAGGTGCACCTCAATACATAAGGCAAATACTGACAACCATAAAAGGGGAAATCGACAGTAACACATTCATAGTAGGGGACTTTAACACCCCACTTTCACCAATGGACAGATCATCCAAAATGAAAATAAATAAGGAAACACAAGCTTTAAATGATACATTAAATGAGATGGAGTTAATTGATATTTATAGGACATTCCATCCAAAAACAACAGAATACACATTTTTCTCAAGTGCTCATGGAACATTCTCCAGGATAGATCATATCTTGGGTCACAAATCAAGCCTTGGTAAATTTAAGAAAATTGAAATTGTATCAAGTATCTTTTCCGACCAAAACGCTATGAGACTCGATATCAATCACAGGAGAAGATCTGTAAAAAATACAAACACATGGAGGCTAAACAATACACTACTTAATAACGAAGTGATCACTGAAGAAATCAAAGGGGAAATCAAAAAATACCTAGAAACAAATGACAATGGAGACACGACGACTCAAAATCTATGGGATGCAGCAAAAGCAGTTCTAAGAGGGAAGTTTATAGCAATACAATCTTACCTTAAGAAACAGGAAACATCTCGAATAAACAACCTAACCTTGCACCTAAAGCAATTAGAGAAAGAAGAACAAAAAAACCCCAAAGTTAGCAGGAGGAAAGAAATCATAAAAATCAGATCAGAAATAAATGAAAAAGAAATGAAGGAAACGATAGCAAAGATCAATAAAACTAAAAGCTGGTTCTTTGAAAGGATAAACAAAATTGATAAACCATTAGCCAGACTCATCAAGAAAAAAAGGGAGAAGACTCAAATCAATAGAATTAGAAATGAAAAAGGAGAAGTAACGACTGACACTGCAGAAATACAAAAGATCATGAGAGATTACTACAAGCAACTCTATGCCAATAAAATGGACAACCTGGAAGAAATGGACAAATTCTTAGAAAGGCACAACCTGCCAAGACTGAATCAGGAACAAATAGAAAATATGAACAGACCAATCACAAGCACTGAAATTGAAACTGTGATTAAAAATCTTCCAACAAGCAAAAGCCCAGGACCAGATGGCTTCACAGGCGAATTCTATCAAACATTTAGAGAAGAGCTAACACCTATCCTTCTCAGACTCTTCCAAAATATAGCAGAGGGAGGAACACTCCCCAACTCATTCTACGAGGCCACCATCACCCTGATACCAAAACCAGACAAGGATGTCACAAAGAAAGAAAACTACAGGCCAATATCACTGATGAACATAGATGCAAAGATCCTCAACAAAATACTAGCAAACAGAATCCAACAGCACATTAAACGGATCATACACCATGATCAAGTGGGGTTTATTCCAGGAATGCAAGGATTCTTCAATATACGCAAATCAATCAACGTGATACACCATATTAACAAATTGAAGGAGAAAAACCATATGATCATATCAATAGATGCAGAGAAAGCTTTTGACAAAATTCAACACCCATTTATGATAAAAACCCTGCAGAAAGTAGGCATAGAGGGAACTTTCCTCAACATAATAAAGGCCATATATGACAAACCCACAGCCAACATCGTCCTCAATGGTGAAAAACTGAAAGCATTTCCACTAAGATCAGGAACAAGACAAGGTTGCCCACTCTCACCACTCTTATTCAACATAGTTTTGGAAGTTTTAGCCACAGCAATCAGAGAAGACAAGGAAATAAAAGGAATCCAAATCGGAAAAGAAGAAGTAAAGCTGTCACTGTTTGCAGATGACATGATACTATACATACAGAACCCTAAAGATGCTACCAGAAAACTACTAGAGCTAATCAATGAATTTGGTAAAGTAGCAGGATACAAAATTAATGCACAGAAATCTCTGGCATTCCTATACACTAAGGATGAAAAATCTGAAAGTGAAATCAAGAAAACACTCCCATTTACCATTGCAACAAAAAGAATAAAATACCTAGGAATAAACCTACCTAAGGAGACAAAAGACCTGTATGCAGAAAATTATAAGACACTGATGAAAGAAATTAAAAATGATACAAATAGATGGAGAGATATACCATGTTCTTGGATTGGAAGAATCAACATTGTGAAAATGACTCTACTACCGAAAGCAATCTACAGATTCAATGCAATCCCTATGAAACTACCACTGGCATTTTTCACAGAACTAGAACAAAAAATCTCACAATTTGTATGGAAACACAAAAGACCCCGAATAGCCAAAGCAATTTTGAGAACAAAAAATGGAGCTGGAGGAATCAGGCTTCCTGACTTCAGACTATACTACAAAGCTACAGTAATCAAGACAGTATGGTACTGGCACAAAAACAGAAATATAGATCAATGGAACAGGATAGAAAGCCCAGAGATAAACCCACGCACATATGGTCACCTTATCTTTGACAAAGGAGGCAGAAATGTACAGTGGAGAAAGGACAGCCTATTCAATAAGTGGTGCTGGGAAAACTGGACAGCTACATGTAAAAGTATGAGATTAGATCACTCCCTAACACCATACACAAAAATAAGCTCAAAATGGATTAAAGACCTAAATGTAAGGCCAGAAACTATCAAACTCTTAGAGGAAAACATAGGCAGAACACTCTATGACATAAATCACAGCAAGATCCTTTTTGACCCACCTCCTAGAGAAATGGAAATAAAAACAAAAGTAAACAAATGGGACCTAATGAAACTTAAAAGCTTTTGCGCAGCAAAGGAAACCATAAAGAAGACCAAAAGACAACCCTCAGAATGGGAGAAAATATTTGCAAATGAAGCAACTGACAAAGGATTAATCTCCAAAATTTATAAGCAGCTCATGCAGCTTAATAACAAAAGAACAAACAACCCAATCCAAAAATGGGCAGAAGACCTAAATAGACATTTCTCCAAAGAAGATATACAGAGTGCCAACAAACACATGAAAGAATGCTCAACATCACTAATCATTAGAGAAATGCAAATCAAAACTACAATGAGATATCATCTCACACCAGTCAGAATGGCCATCATCAAAAAATCTAGAAACAATAAATGCTGGAGAGGGTGTGGAGAAAAGGGAACCCTCTTACACTGTTGGTGGGAATGTAAATTGATACAGCCACTGTGGAGAACAGTATGGAGGTTCCTTAAAAAGCTACAAATAGAACTACCATATGACCCAGCAATCCCACTACTGGGCATATACCCTGAGAAAACCATAATTCAAAAAGAGTCATGTACCAAAATGTTCATTGCAGCTCTATTTACAATAGCCCAGAGATGGAAACAACCTAAGTGTCCATCATCGGATGAATGGATAAAGAAGATGTGGCACATATATACAATGGAGTATTACTCAGCCATAAAAAGAGACGAAATTGAGCTATTTGTAATGAGGTGGATAGACCTAGAGTCTGTCATACAGAGTGAAGTAAGTCAGAAAGAGAGAGACAAATACCGTATGCTAACACATATATATGGAATTTAAGAAAAAAAAATGTCATGAAAAACCTAGGGGTGAAACAGGAATAAAGACACAGACTTACTGGAGAATGGACTTGAGGCTATGGGGAGGGGGAAGGGTAAACGGTGACAAAGCAATAAAGAGGCATGGACATGTATACACTACCAAACGTAAGGTAGATAGCTAGTGGGAAGCAGCCACATAGCACAGGGAGATCAGCTCGGTGCTGTGTGACCGCCTGGAGGGGTGGGATAGGGAGGGTGTGAGGGAGGGTGACGCAAGCGGGAAGAGATATGGGAACATATGTATATATATAACTGATTCATTTTGTTGTGAAGCTGAAACTAACATACCATTGTAAAGCAATTATGCTCCAATAAAGATGTTTAAAAAAAAAAAAAAATTCAGGGAAAAGAAATCCTGTGATCAGTTCTGGCATTGATATTTGACTTTAATCATCTATTGCTGTGTAACAAATTATTTCAACACTTAGAGACTTAAAACAACATTTATCATCTCACAGTTCCTGTGTGGGTCAGAAATTCAGGAGTGGCTTAGTTGGAAGCTAAGGGTCTGGGTCAGGGTATCTCAGAAGGCTGCAAGTTGTTGGTCAGGATCTCAGTCATCTGAAGGTTCCACCAGGGGAGAATCTGCTTCCATGTTCACTCACAGTACCATTGGCAGAATTCAGTTCTCTTCGGGTTGTCAGACTGAAGGCCTCAGTTTCTCACTGGCTATTGACCAAATGCTGTCCCCAGGGCTTCACCATGTGGGCCTCTGCAACTTGCTTCATTATAGCAAGTACATGAGAAGAGCCAAAGAGAGAGAACAAGGAAGAGGGAAGTCACAGTAGTTATAACCTAATCTCGGAAACAGCATCCTATTGCCTCTGGTGTATTCTATTTGCTAGAAGTGAGTCACTAGGTCCAGCTCACACACAGGGAAAGAGTTTATAGAAGAATGTAAATATCAGGAGGGCAGGATCATGGGAGACTGTTTAAGAAGCAGTTAATTACAGCTATTAAAATAGATAATAAGATCTTCAACCGGAAGTATTCTAAGAGATTATTTGATTTCCATGTTAGAAGATAAGAGAACTAAGGTTCTGTAGGCTTAAATGTGTTTCCCTGGATCACATGGAACCAGGTGGTAAAAATCTTTTAATAGAGACTCAGCAGCCTGCGTCTACATCTGTAAAATGGAAGTAATGATTCCTGGGTTGCCTTTCTCCTCTGTTACCAAACTCAGGTCCAGCTGCTCACCACTTGAAAATCAATACCCAAGAGAGAGGCAAGTGTTGGTAGAAAGTTTCTTTTAATCAGAATGCCAGCAATCTGGAGAGATGGTGGACTCGGTGTCCCCAAAGATCAACTCCAAAGATTCTGCTCAACCATGAAAGTTTTTAAAGGGAAAAGGAAAGTAATCTCAGTTAATCATTGAGTTAGGGGATCAG
The DNA here is from genome assembly GCF_039906515.1 of Pseudorca crassidens. NCBI lineage: Eukaryota > Metazoa > Chordata > Mammalia > Artiodactyla > Delphinidae > Pseudorca > Pseudorca crassidens. Next base: position 29,299,794 of record NC_090307.1, on the reverse strand, counting down.
ACTCATACCTGTCTCCCACTGCATGCAGGCTTGTCATCTTCTTGTGACATTTCTTTATATGCTATCTTTTTTTTGTTTGTTTCCTTTTTAAACGTTTTATTTCTGATTGACCTCTCCACATTTCCTGTGGAACTCACGATGTGTCTGAGAACCAGAGCAAGGCCCCATTTCTGTTGGAGCTCCAATAGCCAGAACGTGCCCCTGCCTAACCGGGCATTTCCCCAAAAAATGTACGGTTTTAGGTTCACAGCCTCTTTCCTTCACCTCCCCTTCCCCCTGCTGTAATGGGAGAACCTGACAAAGGACACCTCCAGCTCCAGGGCAGTAGTGGGACTGCTGCTGCCCAAGATACCCAAACGTCCGAGTTTTCCTTACTAACTGATGGTGGAGGTGCCCGTCCAAGAAGGGCAAGGAAATGGCTCTCGCCCAGGCCCCTCGAGTTTGAATAAAATGATAAAGGCGGCCGGGCTGCTGGCAGCTCTTCACGTAATAATTATTCCCTCAGGAGAGGAAGGCCAGGCAGCGTGCACGGTGCGCGGCTTACTTCTGAGGTTAATTGTGGACCCAGAGAAACAACAGCCGGATGTGAAGGAAGAAATGTGTTGTAACAGACCCACCATACACGGCAATTCCCAACAGGAGGCGAGGGAGAAAATGGCTTCAGGCCAAACTACCTCCCCCGACCCCGCCAACGCAGGTCCCTCACGTGGGATGGAGGTGGGCCAAGTTCATCAGGTCCAGGCCCCGCCCAGCACAGAGGGGTCTTCACTGCTGGCCTGGGCTCGGGTCCCCTGCCACTCAGAATCCAGCCAACAATGACGGGCGTGGACACGTGTTTTTGTTCCCGACAGAACCTCGCACTTAAACGGACTCGGAAGACGGCAGCAGGCAACTTCACACCAGGTCCTGAGACTCAGAAATACTCCAGCACCAGCTGTGGTCACCAGACCCCCTCACTCCTGGGAGGGCAAAGCACACTTTCCCCAGGTCCCCAAAAGTTCTGAAGTTATCACGACAAATGTTATAAAAGAGAACAGAGTGGGAAACACGCTGCGCATCTGCAGCGGGCACCACAGCACCCTCCTTGGCGGGTGTCCGCCAAAGTCATTGGCAACCAGCACGCCTGTCGCCACCCTGCGCAGTCGGGGAGCTGTCGGGAGCCCTGGCCACAACCGTCGGCCAGACAGGAGGTTTCCTTTGTCCCTGACCTCACTTTCCAGCAAAATTCAGACTCTGTTATAACTGTGCTCTGAACTTAAAAAGGAGCAGGTTAGTCAGGAGTCACAGGAAATTTACTCTCTGGGAAACAATCTTGCCAATGCCATGAAGAAATCCTGATGAATTTCAAAGGATAGTTCTGACTAGAGGGGCCTCGAGGGAATGAGGAAGAAGGGTCAGACTCATTTCTGATACAGAACCATCAAGAAAGCAAGTTCGGGGCTGCCGGCTTCAGCTCCCGTAGGTCCGCACGGCTGCATTTCCATCTGTTCCTGCCTACATCCTGCAGAGCTTCAGCGGGAATTTCTCTGTGATGAGGTGCTCAGGGTGAAGCAGCACAACAATGTTAACCTCGAACTCCACTTTGAAGTTGGTGGTCTCCAGTGTCGGACAGGTGAAGAGCTGGGGGAAGACCATGTATATGGGGACAGAGAGGCCCCGACACACGTCCCCATTGGCTATCTGAATGTTCTGAATTTCTGTGGCATCGCGGGCGTACCCTTCTGCACAGCCACAGGTCTCCACGCGCACCAGCTGCAGCTCGATGCTTTTGATGGTGGCCTCCGAGCTCTCCACCACCAGCTCTCCCGTTAGTGGGTGTGTGATAACACAGCTGGTTGAGTTGAGATGTCCTCTGATGAGAAATTTGGGGAGCAAGGCTCTCTCTTTGACATTCTGTAAGGTTTCAGGTGTGACAGTGAAGTCCACGGGACTCGGAGTCAGTTTCCCCTTCTAAGGAGCAGAGTGAATGATGAATTCACAGGTCTTAGTCAAGTCCTTGGCCAGCAGGGACCGCCTCATGTCACAGCGCAGGGTATACTTAGTGAGGATCCGACGAGGTAACGTGTGATAAGCCAAGGCCTGGCACACAGCAGCTCTGGGTAAAATGGCAGCTGTTTTGTAGTAAGGATGAGAAAACACAGGCAGCAGGACTGCAAACCCCTGGACGGTATCTAGACTTCACAGGCCAACCTGGGAGATGTGGGTCAGCCCCCAACTCGCTCTCACTCGCTGGGTTCTCTGCATGGGCAGCACTGCACTGGGTGCCAGGGCAAGGGCAGAGCTGTGCCCCACATGGGGAAGAGAAGAGATGCTAGGGACAGTGCTCAGAGTCCTGGAGCTCAGGCCCCCAGGGCATCTCAAAATGAGCTCTTCATACCTTAACCTGAATGTTGACAAACACGCTGTGATAAGTCTCATACAGAACTCTTACCCTTCACGTGCAGAGGAAATTCAAAAGGAATTTCTGTTTTGCCACTGGGAAATTTTCCTGGTTTCTCCATTTCGATGGTACTGTTGATAATCTGGATGGGCTTAACAGAATTATAGAATGCTTCAAACACACCCACACTCTTGGCGCTGAGTTGGAGGTTCACGGCCCCTTCCACTGTCAAGGAGACTCCCTGGTGCTGGACCAAATCCTTCCCAGATACGACCACCACCCCAGAGAGCATTTCCCTGGTGTGATAAACCTTGTTCGCTCTTTTAACCTTAATGTCCAGGGCGGTCCCCATCTCGAATACTCCGTTTCGGGAAACACTTCCGGTCACGCGTGACCCAAGGGAAAGGAGGGCACCCCGTAGATGCTATCTTGTTCACCACTTTTATCACACAGTTTGTTTGCCAGATTACTGAAGGGGAAGCTAAGGAAGAGATCTGGTCATCTGTTAATTACTTACTCTTCATTTCTACTTCTTTAATCTATGGAAATAACCAACAGGTTAGGCAAGATATTGTTTGATCAAAAGATTTTAAAAGTATGCTAGGGCCAGAAATGAGTAGAGCATGCGGGCGTCTGATTTAAAAGTGAGTTAACATTGTAAAGTAATTATACCCCAATAAAGATGTTAAAAAAAAAAAAAAAAGTGAGTTAAAATGTAGCTTTGCTAAATTAACAAGAAACGAGATTTTCTGCTGAGGACGGCTTCCTGAAAAGAATTGCTTACAACTGCACCCCCCCAGGCCCCTGTCAGACATCATTTCATTTCTATGGGATTAGGGACAAAGGTCCACCTTCTGTAACTTCATGCTGAGAAAGGGCATTGAGGTCTTATAGTGAACATTATCGACATGGGTTTGAAGCATCTCTCTGCTGACAGCTTTAGTTGCTCATTTACATATAAGGGCAGAACAAGCTACAATTATTTTGATGCCCACAAATATGTAGATTATTATGAGCAATAGTGTTAATCCCATTCTCTTAAGGCCAGTTCTTGGAATTGTGCCAGCCATATATTCAGTACTGCTCAAGATGGCACAGCTTATGTCATGGTTGCAGTCTGGTCATCATGAAGTTAGCTTTTCCCATCTGGTGCCCATTATAGTACCCATAAAATACTCAGAAATGTGCATCAGATACTGAATCTGTGACTTTATTGTCTTAATCATTAACTGCTTGAACCTGCTATTTTGGGACGCCTGGGAGACTTCAGCTTTTCTACAAACAAGAGGCAGAGGACCTGGAGGAACATTTGTATTTGGTGAGGGGTGGTGGGGGTGGCAGAGAGTTCTATTCAGTTCCACCTCAACAGAGATCTGTGAGAAACCAGAGCAATCCAGAGAGTGAAAATGCTTTAAAGGGATAAAATGATGGCTATTCAAAGTTATATTGTTATAATTATTATTTCTATTAATAATAATGATAGTAGGGCTTAGGACCAATAAATTTGTGAGATAAAATTTCTTTTTACTCCTCCTTTTCCTTTCTTTAATGATGCTCCTAGAAGCTTTGGGGAGATTAATGCATGTAATTCCTGTTGAGGAAGCCCAAAGGGCTAGACATCCTGTCCCTTCCCACTGGCATGTTTCCAGTGACACTTACTAGGCTTTTCTTTTCCCATTGCACTTCTTCATAGCCCACCAATCTTGAGTTCCATCCTGAGAAGTTCTTCTCTCTCATTATTGGCAAAGCCTATTCAACCTAAACGAAGTACGTTTCCTTCCTAAATAGCCCATGTGTGAAAAGAATGGGTCTGGAATACTGCAGAGAAACAAACATGCTGCCATCACACCTATCCATATTCTAACTGTCACACGAGATGAAGGAAGAGGTCCACCACCTCTGTGGAGTCCCCACCACTGGAGTGTTTTCATACATACCTGAAACCTTACCTTGCTTATCCTCTCTGAGGATCCACTTTGTGTTGGACACTTTTTTAAACACTTCAGAGGATCATCTTTGATTTTCAAACACACACACTCAAGTGAAGAGATGAGATGAACGAGGCTAGAGAAGGTTAAATCTCTTGGCCAGCTTCAAAACCATAGAGGAACAGGGAATCAGCCCCAGGTGAGCCTGATTCCAAAGCACAAACTTGTGTTTTTTTCCCACATTACCATGAATTTTCAGTTCTTCATTGTACTCTCCAGTAGATTCTAGGCAGCAGGAAGAAATGAGTTTACCTGATTTGTAACTTCAGTGCCTGGCACAGTGTTGGAATTAGTATCGGTTAATAATTAACATGCATTGCCCGTTTCAGATATATTTATCATTTTGTCATCCTTTCTAAGATCTTGAGGGCAATATCTTGCCTTATACTCCTCTCAGCAGCCAGACTGCTCCAATATATTACAGATGTGTTGTTTATTTCTCCTCACCTTGTCACCTGATGAGTGACAGGCAAAATCATGAGTTCAGTGACTGTATGTAGAAAAGATTATTTCGCCAGAGATTAAACACCTAACCCCAGTCAGCCAATGAATGTCTGACAATGGATGGCTCCATATCATACTATTCTGAAAAAAGAGTGAAGTGGGTGTCCCAATGAATGTTGTTCTTTGCATACAAAGGATGGTACCTCATACTGAGGGCTTCCCTTCAATTTGTTCTAAATAATTTCCTTCACACGTCAAACAAGGCAACCTCTTCTTTTATGTTTCTTGTTGAAAGCCAGTTTATCCACACAGTAAGGAAAGAAGAGGAAGTCAGGAGTTTCTGGATGGTGTTTACATTTTCTCCTGACATATTTTGTTCTGAAATATTTGTTCTTCCAAGAATCAGACATAGTATCTTGTTAGTACCCTCAGGCTGTCCACATTTTAACCTTATCCCAGCCTTAAACGTTAGCTTCGCTCAATTATGTATGCAGTTAAAGTGTTTGTTTAGAGAGCTTTCCATCACAAGCACAAAATAATAATCAGGTATCATTTTGTCAGTCTATGTTGCCAGCAAAACTCTTCTTGATATTTTCCCAAATTTGCCTCACATTAACTCACCTTGTTTCTATTTCTTGACTCCTTGTCCCCTTCCTTCCTGAAGTATTGAGAACACGAATCTCCCTGTCAAGTTAATTCCTCACTCTTTTGCCAAACATTCTTTATTTCATTTATTTATTGGGCTCATTCATATCCCCAGAGTTTACAATAATCCAGAGATTCACTGAATTCCAGTTTAGTATTTTCTTTGCCACTAAATTCATCTCTTTATTACTGTTCAAGCTTTAGCAGTATGCTTTAGTGCCAGAAAATACAACATTTATCTCACAGCTGAAGTGCAAATAGTATATTCCTCCAAATATCTTGCTCCTTATCCAGGAGCTATAAAAGACCAAAAAAAAAAAAATTCTTTGTAACTTAATGTCAGCATCCTAGCTCCAGCTGTGCTGTGTACAATTACAATAACAACCATCATATGTACAACTTAAGCTTGGTCAAATATTTACTAAATGCACTCAATGTTGTAGTAATACCTCAATTCTCTTTGTGTTAATTTTCAAGAGTATTAAATCATTTGAGTTAAAATATGAAAAGTCGTTTTACATTTGTCAACACTAACATTAAGGAAACCTCACTCACCGGAAATTACTCAAATACATGGAAAATAGAAGTCAGATCACACAAACTCCAAGATGAGTCAGTCAAAAACCAAGATCAGAACCCAACACAACAGAGCTGGTAGCCTCTGTGTCCCTCCTGGGTGCCTTGGACTCTTTGCTCTAAGGCAGTTCAGTCAGCCCAGTGTCCTATTCCACAAGAAAAGAGCATCCCTGCCCCCAATGCCCAGCAAGGCACCTTCATATCTGTGTCTGACAGCGACATACTCTGAGGTAAGTTTTGGTCAAGAGCTAGACCACTGCATCCTCATAACAGAAACATAATATTTCACCCCTGGGTCAGTTTCTCCCAGCTGGGCTTTTGATCAAGAAGCATGTTCAAACAGTTGCTAAGCATCTTATATATAAAACATGCATAAAATTTTTTGAAAATTGTAAGGATGTAGGGTAAAACTTTAAAAAATTTGAAAGCTGTGAAGAAAATAAAAAACAAGCAATTGTTTTTATTTTTATATGTCTTCTAGATATAAAGCCAGTTGATTAGTTTAGAAATTTAGGATTGATTTAAAATACTTATAAAATTCTCAATTTTGGTACAGTGAATTACACAAATGCTCCCCAGATAGCTATAGGAAACTGAAGTTATTTTTCAAAGGTAGTAGAGAATATTGAGTCTTAGCTATATATAATAAAAAAAGAAGACTAAATATTCTTTGGGTGACTTTTATAATTTTATATTTTATTTCTAAGCTTTTATGTCTCCACAAACAACATTCTGTTGGGTCCTACAAAAGGCAATTTAACTAGACATAAAACAATTTCAGCAAAAAAGTCTTCCTTTGTACCCATTATCTAGTTAACTTTCATATTTCAGGAGGGGTTTGGGAAAACTGGTACTGATTCATACAGCAAATAAGTGAAGAATAGAGAAAAAATTCTTGACCCATAGTATTGGGTTCTGCTACCAATTGTACAACCTATTAACAGTGTGATGTAAGGAAAACACCTCAAGTTCTTTGAGTGGCAACTTTTTATCTGAAAAGGAGAATAGAGATAGTCATACAGAGTGCAGTAAGTCAAAAAGAGAAAAACAAATATCGTATATTAATGCATATATGTGGAATCTAGAAAAATGGTACAGATGAACCAGTTTGCAAAGCAAAAACAGAGACACAGATGTAGAGAACAAATGTATGGACACTAAGGAGGGAAAGTGGAGGGGGTGGGGTGGTGGTGGTGGGATGAATTGGGAGATTAGGATTGACATATATACACTAATATGTATAAAATAGATAACTAATAAGAACCTGCTGTATAAAAAACAAATGAATAAAATTCAAAAAAAGGAGAATAGCAGTATTTTTCTTATCCACCTTATAAGGTTTCTATGAGACTCAAGACAGCGATCCCCAGGCTTTTTGGGACCAGGGACCAGTTTAATGGAAGACAATTTTTCCATGGATGGGGGTGGGGGGAATGGTTCAGGCGGTAATGTGAGTGATGGGGATTGGCAGATGAAGCTTTGCTCACCTGCCCGCCACTCACCTCCTGCTGTGCAGCCCGGTTCCTCACAGGCTACAGCCTGGGGTTTGGGGACCTCTGAAATAAGATGCCTTGGAAGAACTTCCTAGTAAATAATAGAACCTATTATTTAAATTATTCATATTCAGTACCTCCACTATAATGCTGCTTCTTTATTCATGCTCTCCATAGTAGTCAGTGAAGATAAATTCTGTTGAATGCAACAAGTTTTGAGCACCTTGGTCTGTCAATATTTGCTCACATGTTTTCATTCTAGGTCTAAGTTGTGGAGAGAGCTTTTTTTTTTTTTTTTTTTTTTTTTTGCGGTACACGGGCTTCTCACTGTTGTGGCCTCTCCCATTGCGGAGCACAGGCTCCGGATGCGCAGGCTCAGCGGCCATGGCTCACGAGCCTAGCTGCTCCGTGGCATGTGGGGTCCTCCCAGACCAGGGCACGAACCCATGTCCCCTGCATCGGCAGGTGGACTCTCAACCACTGCACCACCAGGCAAGCCCTGGAGAGAGCTTTTAATCACAGTTCCCAATAGCCAGAGGGCTATAGCACTAGCAGAGTTCCAGCAGAGCAAAAGATAATTCAATCATTGTATTAAATATGCAACATATGGCATCTGCAAACAAGGACAGTTTCATATCTTCTTTTCCAGTCTTCACATCTTTTTTTTTCTTTCCTTACCACACTGGCTAGAACTGTCAGTAAAATGTTAATAGAAGAAATCTTTATCTCCTGATATCTCACTAGTCTTTGTTTTTTCATCATGTTTTTGAAGATTGCAGAACTAAACACCTGCAATTTGGGTTTTCTGAGGTTTCTTCTTGATTAAATTTTTGTTATGCTTTTTGGCAGGAATACTCCAGAAGTGATATTGTGTTCTTTTCAGTACATCATATTATGCAGTCAGAGATGTTACTAGTGAGTTCAATTTCAATCACTTGCCTAAGACGTTGTCTGCCAGATTTTGTCACTGTAAAGTTACCTTTCCATTTGTTAATTAATAAATATATTAATGAATTTTGAACTATTGGAGAATCCTGTGAATCCTCAATGTTTAACCCACTCTTTTACTCATTTATCAATGATTCTGGCCTCAATCAATTTTATGATGATGGTTGCCAAATAGTGATTTTCTACTTCTATCTTTTCTTCTATATTTAGTTATTGGTCTTCTACAGTGAAGAAGAGCTTCATCATTTTATTTGTTTATTTTTTATAGCAGTGTGGACTTACAGAATCTTTTTTTTAATGATTTTTTTTTATTGGAGTAAAATTGCTTTGCAGTGTTGTGTTAGTTTCTGTTGTACAGTGAAGTGAATCAGCTATATGTATACCTATATCTCCTCCCTCTTGAACCTCCCTCCCACCCCCCCCCATCCCACCCATCTAGGTCATCACAGAGCACTGAGCTGAGCTCCCTGTGCTATACAGCATGTTCCCACTAGCTATCTATTTTACACATGGTAGTGTATTTATGTGAAAGCTAATCTCCCAATTTGTCCCACCCTCCCCTTCCCCCACCGTGTCCACATGTCTATTCTCTACATCTACATCTCTATTCCTCCCTTACAAATAGTTTCATCTGTACCATTTTTCCAGATTCCACATATATGCATTAATATACCATATTTGTTCTTCTCTTTCTTGTTTACTTCACTCTGTATGACAGACTCTAGGTCCATCCACATCTCTACAAATGACCCAATTTCATTATTTCATTTAATTGGTTATAGTTCACCATCATTATTAATTTTGAGCTTAAATTGTCCCAGATTTGACCAGTAGGAGCCCCTCAAGCTGGCTCTGTATCCATTTGATATGTCACCATTATTTGTTAAGCACTTCTTTACTTTCTTACACAGGAAGATGTTTCAGGTTTATCATACTTTCCTTCCCTGGTCATGGGGTCAGCCATTTTCCCAAAGCATCCTGGTTCCCTTCCGTAGAGAATGGGACTGGAAGCCATAATTTGCTGCTAGGTATTGTTGTTGTTACTTATAGGTTTTTTACACTAATTTGTTTTTAATCTAGTCTGCAAGTCTTAATCTTTTGTTGGACTATTTATTCTATTTACATTAAATATAACTATTGACATCTCAATTTGTTCCATTTTAATAATAAATAAAATAATTTAGTGGTTATCCTAGGTATTACAACATGCACCATTCCCTGTTTAGTGTATTTAAAAGTGTATAAAATGTTAAAAGCTTACAAGATGTTAACTAAATATACTCTTCTCCCTCTCCTGTGTTAATGTTTTCATGAATTTTCCATTCATATATATTTCAAACCTCATAACATATTATTTTTAACAATAAATATTTATTAGAATTACCCACATATTTACCCTTTCCAATGTTCTTTATTTCTCTCTACAAGCATTTTCCTGTTTCAAAAACCCTGTTTAGTAGTTCTTTTCATACCAATCTGCTAGTAATAGATGTCTCAGGTCTTATTTGTATAAACAAATTTTTATTTCACATTTATTTTTGAAGGGTTTTTAATGGGTTTAAAATTCTAAATTGAAAGTTATTTTCTTTCTGATGTCATTCCACTGTTTTTCTGAGGATGACTTCTGTCTTATTGTTACTACTTTGAAAGTAATCTGTGTTAATCTCTGGCTGCTTTGAAATTTTTCTCTTTAGTTTTCTGCAGTTTTACTATTATATATCAAGTTTTATGGGTTGAATTGTATCCCCCAATAAAGATATGCTCAAGTCCTTATCTCTAATACCTCAGAACATGATTTCATTTGGGTACAGTCTTTACTTTACTTTACATCTCCTAAAATGAGATCTTTAGGGTCCTAATCCAATAGGACTCGTGTCCTTACATAAACAGGAGATTTGAGCACAGAGACAGACACACAGAGGGTGGGTGATGTGAAGACACACAGGGAGAATTCCTTGTGAAGAAGGAGTGTTAGAAAAATGCATCTACCTGCCAAAGAGTACCTGAAGCTACCAGAAGACTGGAGAGAGGTATGAAACAGATCCTTCCCTTCCAACACCTTAATTTCAGACATATGGCTCCCAGAACTGTAAGACAGCGTTTCCATTGTCTTAAGCCACCCAGTTTGTGGTACTGTGTTACAGCAGCCCTTGGAAGCTAATACACAAGGTATGGTTTTCTCTACATTTTTCTTGCCTATTATGCTGGTCAGAAATGTCAATGCACCATTAGCACAAAGCACTTATCCTACCTGAGGACTAGAGCACTTTGGAATGTAGGATTTGATGTCTTTAGCAAATTTGGGGAAATTTTTGGACATTATCTCTTCACATATTCCTTCTATCCTACTCTCTTTTCTCTCCTTCTGAAATAACAGTATATGTTAGAGCTCTTCACCATAGTACATATGTCTCTTACAATACTTTCTGTATTTTATATTCTTTTTTTCTCTGTGTGCTTCAGTCTAGGTTTGTTCTAATATCTATTTCTTGTTCACTAATTCTCTAGTCTGTTTCCCTGTTAGTAAAACACATCAATTTATTAAATCCTTAAATCTAGTTATTGTACTTTTCAGTTCTAATTTCCATTTCATTCTGTTTTATAGATCCCAATTCTTTGATTACATTATCTATAGTTTTATCTTACATGTATTAATTATAATTATTTTAAAGACCATATCTGATCTTTCTAAATTGTGAATATCTATTTTCCATTTTTGCTTTTCATTCAGACTTGTTTCTTGGCTTACTTGGTAACTTTTGATTGAATACTGGGTATTTCTTGTAAAAAATTATAGTGACTCTATATGATGTTGTCTTTCTTCAAATAGATAGTGTTGGCTATAAGCTTGATCCAGTTGGGGGTTGTCTATTTCAGATTAACCTTTACTTCTTGGGTGTAACACTTTCAGATATCTCATCACAAAGCGTGGGGTGTTCATGAGGGTGGCTCTTCCTTGATTGGCTCTAAATGCTAAACCTTGACACCCTAGTACCATGAGACTGTAAAATCTCTGCTAAATTTTTGACATCTTAGCAGCAGATTTTTGCATAATTTTTGAGAGTGTTGCCCCCTACAAGCACTATTTTGGAGACAACAAATGTCTTGGAAAATTTTCCAAAAAAGATTCAGGTTCATCTGTTATTTCCTTTTCTATAAGATCTTTCCCTTCAACTAATGGCTGTCTTGATTGCTCTGAACTCTGTTTGTCTCCCTAACCCTGTGAGGCTGCCAAAAGTGCTAGACTGCCATTTTCTGTTTGGCTTTGGTGCCATAATCTGTGAATCAGCAAAGGCCCTGAGGAGTAAAATGTAGCCATAAATACCAAACTCACTTCAATGAAATTCATTTCTCTTCAAGATCTTGGACCTTAATGCCTGGTTGCCTTAGATGCTTTCTAATGTTTTCAAAGAACTGCTTTTCTTCTCCCAACCCGCAAATCTAACTCATAAATTTCTTGGTGGAAGTTTTTTTTTGGTACCAGCTATACCATCATAGGCGGAAGTAGAAGTGTTTCCTACTTTTTGAATCCTATAACAAAGGAAATGATAATTTTTGCCTTGCTGCCCTAAGGAATATTTGAAGTTAATTTAACCTGGAGAAATGGAAAGTAATAGGAAAGGAAAATTATTAATTATTTTAGTAACTTACTCACCAAATCTTCACTGAGTACACAGTTTGTGTGAGGCATTGGAAAGAAAGAAGAAAGAAAGAAAGAAAGAAAGAAAGAAAGAAAGAAAGAAAGAAAGAAAGAAAGAAAGAAAGAAAGAAAGAAAGAAAGAAAGAAAGAAAGAAAGAAGGAAGGGAAGAAGGAAGGAAGGAAAGAAGGAAAGAAAGAAAGAGAGAAAGGGGGAGGGAGGAAGGGAAGGAGGGAAGTGGGAAGGAACTCCTTATTTACATGGAGCTTTTATTCTAATGAATTTAAATGGATTGATATGTAAGTAAAAATTTGTCAGCTAATGATAACTGCCTTTGTAAGCGGATAGTTTAGGGGGTTCCCCAGAGAAAGAGAACAAGGAATGGCTTTCTTGACATAAGAGAACCCATTTTAGCCTAAACCATTTTGTGATCTAAGCCTGGCCACAATGCTTGCCCTTGAACAGGTCTCACTAATTAATGATTTAAAGGAGGGGATGCAGAAACTAGGGAGGAGCAGTCAAGAAACAATAGTGCAGCTTTGGGGCAGGGTCCTGGTTCCTCAAGGAAAATACATAATAATATATCTTTGAGTTCTTCAGGAACTAAGGCCCACACCCAAGTGGAGGATGGAATTATGATGTTGATCCTTCTGATTCAGTCAACTACAGCTTGGACTCTGTTGACTTTTGCCCCAATTCTATGCTGAAATCCCCTCTGTTCAAGTCCTCTCATGAATGTGCAAATACCCTTAGCTTAAAGCTTCCTCAGTTTTGTTGTTCAGGAAGACACTGCTTTGGGAAAGATCCCAGTGTTCTCCTTACTTGCTACAAGTAAAAATAAATCCTTCCTTCTCCCACGCTTTGGCTTGGTTGTGTCTATTGGCTCAACGCCCACCAAGAGGTGAACCCAGTTTTGGGGTAACACCTTGCAGAGATTAAAATAAGATAAAAAATGACTACTTTTTTTTTAAATGCTTAGGAAAGTTTTAAAAAATTTTTTTTTTATTTATTCATTTATTTATTTATTTTAATCTCAGAGCTCTTTATAGTCCTGAAAATATTGGAAACAATATAAGTGGTCAGCAAGAGATAAATGGTAATATAAAATCAAGCTTATTTATAATATGGAAAATTATACAGTCAATAAAATATTTACAAAATTTTATGGCAGAGAATATACTGGCATTACAATTTTGAGTGAAAAAGTCACAAGAGAAATTTTTATATACACCATGTTTCAACTGTGAAAAATATTCAGAGACAAAAAGTTGAAAGAAATATTAATGCTGACTTCTTGTGTAAAGAGAAATTTTTTTCTACTTGTTCTTTGAAATTTAATTTTTTTATTGAATGAAAGATTCTTGTAAATTCTATAGTGCTTTACAATTTTCAAAAGTTTCACACAGGTGATTTCATATAATCCCATGATAACACTTTTTTTCCCCCCTACCCATATATTGCCCCCTGTTTCCTTCTCCCCACTGGTAACTACTAGTTTTTTTTCTATATCTGAGAGTCTGCTTCTTTTTGTTTGTTTGTTTTATTCACTAGTTTGTGTATTTCTTATATTCCACATATAAGTGTTATACAGTATTTGTCTTTCTCTGTCTGACTTATTTCACTTATCATAGTGCCATCCAAGTCCATCCATGTTGCTGCAAGAGGAAAAATTTTCATATTTTTAATGGCTGAGTAGTATTCCACTGTGTGTGTGTGTGTGTGTGTGTGTGTGTGTGTGTGTGTATCACATTTTCTTTACCCACTCATCTGTTGACGGACACTTAGGTTGCTTTCATACCTTGGCAATTGAAAATAATTCTCTATGAACATTGAAGTGCATATATCTTTTCAAATTAGTGTTTTGTTTTGTTTTCAGATATATACTCAGGAGTGGAATTGCTGGTCATATGGTAGTTCTATTTTTAGCTTTTTGAGAAATCTCTATACTGTTTTGCACAGTGGAGGCACTAATTTACAACCCCATCAAGAGTGTACAAGTGTTCCCTTTTCTCCACATCCTCACAAACATTTGTTATTTGTGTGCTTTTATTCACATAGATCAATGGAATAGAATAGAGATCTCAGAATTAAATCTGCACACTTGGTCAATTAATCTATGACAAAGGAGGCAAGAACATAAAATGGAGAAAAATCTCTTCAATAAGTGATGCTGGGAAAACTGGACAGCTACATGTAAAAGAATGAAATTAGAACATTCTCTAACACCATATAGAAAAATAAACAAAGTGGATTGAAGACCTAAATATAAGACCAGATACTATAAAACTCCTAGAGAAGAACATAGGCAGAACACGCCAACATAAATTGCTGCGATATATATTTTTTTGGATCTGTCTCCTAAAGCAAAGGAAATAAAAGCAAAAATAAACAAAAAGGAACTAATTAAACTTAAAAGCTTTGCACAGCAAAGTAAACCATCAACAAAATGAAAAGACATCCTGCTGAATGGGAGAAGATAATTTGTAAAGAGTATGACTGATAAAGAGTTACTATCCAACATATGTAAGTAGTTCATACACCTCAACATCAAAAAAAACAAACAACTCAATTAAGAACTGGGCAGAAGAGCTGAATAAACATTTTTCCAAAGAGGAAATGCAGATGGCCAACAGGCTGATGAAAAGATGCTCAATATTGCTAATCATCAGGGAAAATGCAAATCAAAACCACAACGAGATATCACCTCACAGAGGTCAGAATGTCTGTCATCAAAAAGAATGACTATTTTGGATTAAGGGATCAGGCAAAGGTTTTCTGAGGGGATGATACTGAAACTGAGATCTGAATGACAAGAAGATAGGGAATAATAATCCAAACCAAGGGAATAGCTAATGCAAAGGTAAGCCCCAGGACAGAAATGAATAAAGTAAACAGACATATTAATGTCAACAACTGTTCTATGAAACTTTTCTCTTTCTCTACTTTTTGACCTCCCCACCAGTCCCTCCTATTGGAAAAACTAATAGGAACCTGGATAGCAATGGAGATCGGGACATGTGGTTTGCAGACTCTTAGCCCTAATAGTACATAGCAGAATACAGAAGGGTAAATTTTGACTGAGAAACGGCAGTTTAAAAACTAGCACAGTCCATCATTTTTGGTTACTCATACACTTCTACACATATTTAATCTTCTAAACAGTGACAATAACATCATGTTTACACCATACAGGATGCAACCATCCTTTATGCAAATCACGGTATTCTCACCATCTCAAAAAATGGTTGACACAAAACTCTGAAATTTACTGTCCTTATCTTCAGGTGATGTTGATTCTATTTATAGTTAAATCACAATTCTAAGTTATTTTGCAACCTACAGACTAAATTTAAAAATTAACCACAATCAATTATTCCTATGTAAAATAGTGAGATGGGAGAAGGGAAAATATTTAATGTATTGTTGTCATGTAACATTGTTAAGGAGCAAGCGAGTAAGAGATTATGTTTAACTGTAACTAGTCATACAGACATACTTGATATTACAACTTCCATTAATCATTACTATTCCCTGTTTTTCTTAGCCTCAGCCAGTCCCACAATTGATGGGGATCCTTTATTTGGGGGTAAACCAAACTGTCATTCCTGAGTGATCTGAATCTATCTATATTTGGTTGTTGAGGTCTCCATTAACACTTGACATGAAAGTATTAAGAGATCCCTGAGTTTCAGATAGATTCTGTTCTGTCCTATTGTAGGGAAGCAATTATTTTTCCTCTTTGTAATCAGGATCAATCAAATTAACCAGTAAAATAAGCTTTGTTCTTTGTCTGTTTGTTCTGTGCCAAAAGTGTGTCGGCCTCAACTTCCAGTTCAATCAAATTATTGATTCCCTTGGTGAAAGCATCCCTCTGTTGAGAACCAAGGACTCTAAATCAGTAGATTCCAAAGTTATATGGCCAGTAAGTAAAAGTTGTACATCATACACTATATGAACACACGTCCTCCACCAACTACGTGCTCAGGATGGTCCAGAGGAGACATAGAGGAATGTATAAGAAAGGGGACACTGCCACTCTAAAAAAGTTATGTGATATTTGTCCTTTGAAGACCAGGGATGATGATGAGATATGTTGCGATTGACACAGGCTCCCTAATTTCACTTGGAATTATGGTATCTCGAAAGACAGGTTCCACATGGCAGCTCTTAACCGACAGAGACAAAGTGGGCACAATTATCACAGTGAGCAACAGAAATAGAGTTGTACCTGGAATGTGGCACACAGAATTTCTGGAGGATCCTTGGAAGTGACTAATTGAACATGCTTTCCTTAAAAATAGATGGATGTCACACTAACAGTGGTTTATCTATATCTTACAGTGCTTAAAAACACTTCCTGAACTCCAAGTGGGAAGATGCTATTTTTAAAATGGGGTAAGGAAACCTGGAGTGGAAAGAAATTAGCAAGGATGGTTGAATTTTGTTGTTTTTTTTTTTTAATGAATTTATTTATTTATGGCTGCGTTGGGTCTTCGTTGCTGCACGCAGTCTTTCTCTAGTTGTGGCAAGTGGAGTCTACTCTTCATTGTGGTGCACAGTGAGGTGGCTCCTCTTGTTGTGGAGCATGGGCTCTAGGTGCATGGGCTTCAGTAGTTGTGGCACGCAGGCTCAGTAGTTGTGGTGCACGGGCTTAGTTGCTCTGAGGCATGTGGGATCTTCCTAGACCAGGGCTCTAACCCGTGCCTCCTGCATTGGCAGGCTGATTCTTAACCACTGCACCACCAGGGAAGTCCTAGGATGGCTAAGTTTTAACTGAGACTGCATTATTGAATCTGACATGATCATGGGCAAGACAACATTTGGGATCTCATCTTTTATCATTTTAAAATAAAGTGACTTAAAATGATAAAAATAGCTAGTATATATTGAACACCTACAATGTACTATACTGTTCTAACACTTAACATGTATTATCTCATCAATTCCTTTTATGAGATTGGTCATATTGTTAAACCCATCTTGCAGATAAGGCAACTGAAACACCAAGAGGTGAATAATCTATCCAAGTTTCAACAGCTAGTAAGTAGCAGTCCAGAGTTTTAAATCTATACTTTAATGCCACTAAATCATGGGTGAAGCCCCTTGAACCCTGGTTTCAGTGTAAATGGTTTTCTTTTCCATGTCTGCTGTATGATCTCACAATGGTCCAAGGTAATTCCCAGGAATGACAAATTTTAGGGAAACAGAAACCAGCTTCCTGCAATTTGGCTGAGTGTGTAACTTAACTGAGGTGGACTAAATTGGCTGTAAATTCTTTGACTAAGCATCAATGCCCCACAGCCTTCCGGGCACTAGAACAAAAATAGCTAAGTGCATAATGATCACAACAGGGACAATTGCCCTAACATATCCATGTGCCAGAACACAGGGGAGAGGAAGAGAAATAATTTCCTATCAACATCCGCAATCATTCTGGGAGATTACTTCATGATTGCCAAAGTAGAAACAGGGTGATGAGTAGGTGGGAAGGCAGGGAATAATAGGACATCACAAAACAGCTTGACATCATGAGTTTAGGCATGGGACACTTGTGCTCTAGTCCTGCCATGGACTCTAAACTGCTGTACAATTTTGAACTTGTAATCATCATGGAATATTAGAGCTAAAGGGACCATCATCAGGTTCAAACTGCTTATTTTAGAGATAAGAATATGAAAGCCCAAAGAAGTACAGCCAAACCAGTGCTCAACCATTCTGAATCCCCAGATTTTCCTACTGTTCACATTGCACCCTACTGTAGGCCCAGGCCCTCCATCATTATGAGCATCAATTTCCTCATCTAGAGAATGGAAATAGCCTTAGATACTCTGCCTACCTACTATAGATTACTTTATAAGATCAAATGAGATAACATATGAGAAAGTGTTTTTGAAAGTATATACCATAGAAATGCCACTTGTTCTGGGATTTGGGGATGTAACATTTCCTTCTCATTGGGTCACCATTTCAACAGTCTTCAGCAATAGTGCCCAAAAATGACTCCAGAAATAGACCTGGAATTTAAAGAGAGACACACATCATTTAAGGTCAATCAACAGATTAGAACTAAGAAGGATGGAAAGGAGTATGGGAAATTTTAAGTAGATGGCGGTGGGTGTACTTTTGTAAACCACAAAATATTCTCTGCAGGGACATATTTACTACTCTACTGCTTACATCATTTAAGCCCACACCAGAGAGAGCACTTATTAATGCAGCAATGGGGTGATCTACCAGCAGCATGGGAAGCAAGCAAAAGTGTCATCAGTGGGCTTTGTCTGTTGGTTTGTCTTGTCTGCTCTTTAGCTTGGGCACAATTGTTCCTATAGGACTTAGTCATCCCTGATGTCTTCAGTCAGCCAAGTTTTAAATAACAGTGTGTTTTGTCCAAGTGTTCTCATTTACTATATAGCCATTTTTCTCTCAGCTTTCAGTCAACACTTATTATGAGCAAGAGACATCACACTGTGCTTTTTGTGTATTATCTAATTTAACCCTCTCCACAGCATGATAAAGTAGGTACTATTGTAATCCTCACTGAATAGGTTAAAAGGCTGAGGCTGGAGGAGGAGCCAGCATGTGGAGGAGCAAACATTAAAATCAAGACTAGAGCCTGAACTTTTAACACCCTGCCATATTGCTTTCCTGTGTTTTGCCAGATTGTTTCATTGTCTTAAGCTACAATTTCAACCCACCTTGAATGAATGAAACACTCAAGGAATGAATCACTCAAGTTATTTTCCAAGTGCACAATACTATTTTTACAAATATTTAATGAACCCTTGTGTTGAGAAATCAAGCTTACTCTGCATGGCTTTACCAGGAAAAAACAGGCTCAATGGCTGAAAAATATCAAGAGCCAGATTTTAGCTTAATGTGGGAAAGAATTTTGTATGCATTAGAGTGGTTCAGTGAGTGGAACTAGCTATTTTATGAGTATAGCAAGCAGAAGTTATTGTTCAAACAGAGATTGTGATGCCAAAAACATGGCCTCTGTGTACTAGTGCCAAATCGAATCCCGGAGACAGAGTTTTGGGTAAAGTAGAAAACAATAGCTTTATTGCTTTGCCAGGCAAATGGGGAAACAGCAGGCTCATGAACTCAAAAGCTGTGTCTCCAATCTGGGGGATTTGGTGAGGAGATTTACAGCAAGGTTCCAAGGGCAGGGCTGCTGATAAGGATCAGAGTATGTCAGGGCCTGCATTTCTTTAATCTGGCCTCAGGTGGTCTCCTGATGAGATTTTGTGGTTTTCAAGGTTATCAAACTGTGACCTTCTCTCTGGAATGAAGAATGCTTCATCAAGTAGTTAACATCCTCCATTTGTTGGGGGGTTTAGTTCTACAGAAGAGGTCAACAATATTGTTATGTGTATCCCTTGAGGTGGAGCCAAGACCCTGCCTCCAGGCTGCACTATTCTTTCTTGGCTGCTCCTTGTTTCTATATCACCTCCCTTCCCTGGTTAGCAACTGTTTGAACCTGCCCTTTGGAACTCAGGGAAGTTCATGGAGGCTGAAGCCTATTTCCTACAAACAAGAAACAGGGGACACAGAAAGGCTTCTGTGCTTTCTGAAGTCTTTTCTTGATTAGTTTTGTTCTGAATGGTCACTGACTCTTCTGCAATTGGGTAGTTCTTATATAGTTTGTACCCTGCAACTAGGACTGTATTAATTTTCAGAGAGGAGAGTATTGCCAGAGTTTAAGGCAAGAGTCTGGTTTGGTTTCAAGGGGGTTTTCTGTCCTGAAGCCCCTAACGTCATTGCTATTCTGAAATTTTAAAATTTGATGACCAACAAATCTGAGTAAAGGACAAGTGAGTACATCCTTTGACAAGCAAGGCCTTCCATGGTGACTCCACACTGTAACCTAACCAGTTTCCTAAAATAATAGTTTAGAAACAAAACTAACTATCATAACTTGAAGAAAGGATTTCCTTTCTTGGGCTTACTCTCTTTCTGTCATGCTAGCCCCTGTCTGAAATCTTTCCTTGATCTCAGTTATCAAGTTCAATTGTCCCATCCTCATGGCCCATCTCAAGTCTCACCTCCTCCACAAAGCTTCTCCAGGCTGTCCCAGGCCTTGGCACTCTTCATGCCTTAAACTCTGACAATACTCTCCTCTCCGAAAATTAATACAGTCCTAGTTGCAAGGCACACACTATATAAGAACTACCCAATTGCAGAAGAGTCAGTGACCATTCAGAACAAAAATAATCAAGAAAATACTTCAGAAAGGAAAATGTGTCCTGGGCTAAATCCTAAATACTGACTTTCAGCCCAGGAGGGTAGGAAATATGGACATCTGATCTGATGGAACCCTGGCAGTTAGCACAGAGGCTGGCACATTGCAGATGCTCAAAAACATTGAAAAAGAAAGGAAGGAGGGAGGAAAGGAGAAAAGGAAGAAAGGAAGCAAGCAAAAGTGAGCCAGGCATGTTTGTGGAATGGTGAAGAGACCTGACTAATGAGAACAATGTGCATCTGTGTTGAGCAGAGGGTATTAGAACAAATGAGCAGTGTCGGCTCAAATTATGAAGAGTCCAGAAAGCCAGGCTGAGAACTTGAGCCTGGTTGTGGAGACATTTATAACATTCTGAATAACATTAACAATTTTTGTGGCTTCTTTATGACACTGCAAGTCATGTGAGAGTATAGTTCTCAGCTTATTCTTCTTGATATCCTCAGCTGATTTAGCTCAGTGTGTGCCTTAACTGTGTGAAGAATAATTAAGCAAATGAATAAACCATTTTCTGCTTCATTCATTCCAGAGGTGAATTGATCTTTTGCACCTTGCTGACACCCTAGTGTTAGCCACAAGTTGGCCTCTCTCTCATGTACAGGATCCAAGGTAATGTGAACATTTCTCCAACATGACACTACAAAGTTAAATTTAATGAACTTTCCCCTCTCAAGGATATTTATCATTAGATCAACCTCACCTCTCTAGTGCTATTCCAAAATCCCCATTCCAAGGCTATATTGGTAGCCAATTACTGAGTCATGTTCTTAGACATGTACTGAAGTGGAATGGAAAGCTTAATAATCACAGAATTTTAAAATATACCTAGTCCCTGACAAATTATTTTATTAATCTTTCATTCCCATTTTTCTAACTAGAATATCCTTAAATCAATTATAGTGCATCCTTCAGAAGATGCACACGCTGAATTTGAGTTTTGTAAAAGAGTAGGAAGGGGCAAGAATGCCTGATCTTAGACACTGTCTCTGTCACTTACTGATCCTGAAATTTTGGACAAATTACTTTCTCTAAGTCCCAGTTTCTTCATCTGTAAAATTGTAATAACAATGCCTACTCTACATTTTGTACATTGTAGTGGCAACATTTTTATACACCAATTTCAGCTATATATGTATGTATTTTTAACCTAAGTATTAATAGGCTTTCATTTAAAATAACAGCTCAGTTTTTTCCCTAGGAAGACAGACCTGTCTTCCCCAAGAAAGTCTCTTGCTCTAAACCTTTTTAATTCCATTCTTCTATTATAAGGTAACTTTCTTCTTTGCCATCCCCATAGGGTCCAGTATTTAGCTAGTAAGATAACTTTTCAGACTAGTGTTTTAATAGAACACTCCTTTGTGATTAAATATTTCCATATTAAACTAGCAAATTCTGGATATCCTACCCTTAAGAGTATATTTAATCTTAATATTCTTAAAAGTTATAAAACTGGTAAATATAGGCTGCTGGAAAGCCAGTAGGAGAGAAAGTTTGTGTTTTAAAGCATCTGGGGTAGCTTTAAGTTTCTTAAAATTTACTCTGCATAGGCGGCTAACTGTAGGGGGGGCTAATAGTGACCTTGTCACTGGGGCCAAAGCCAACAAGATGCATTTCAGCAGAATAAACATAAAGTCATACACTTAAGATCAAAACATCAATTTTACAAACAGAATATGGTGCTTGTTTTGGTAATACTCACCTGCAAAATATGTGACAGTATTATCTGACCACAAGCTGAAGGTGTTTAAAAAGCTAACACAAAATTAGGTCAGTCACGTTTATATGTCTATGAAGCAAACATCATGAGACAATCTAAACTGACTCTATTGTGATGACTGGGCATATCTGGAGTAAGGGTAGAGTTCAGGATGCCTTGTTTTAATTGCCCAAACAAGACAACAAAATGTCTAAAAATCTTGTCAGATGAGACCTGCCTCATACAAAGAGGGATTTCTAGACTGGCAGATAGAAATAATAAAATGGGTCTTGTAAAGAAGAGAAAAAAAGAGATGTTATCTGTGACTCCAAATGACCTAACTAAGTTTACTTGTTAGAAACTGTGGACATACCCATTTTGCTGCATATAAGAAAGAACTTTCTAATACATGGGGCTATACAAATTAGAGTGGTTGATTTCATGAAGAAATGACTTATTTCTGCAACTTCAGGGTCTAGCATTGTTCTTGACACATGGTAATGGAAGGAAGGAAGGAAGGAAGGAAAGAAGGAAGGAAGGAAGGAAGGAAGGAAGGAAGTAAAGGAGGAAGAAGGGATTTGTTCTCTTAGCTGGCAAATGGAACCAGTCTTTTCTAATCTAAATTGATCAGGATTTCTCATCAAAACCACATTATTTGTAATTTTTTACAGAAAGTTCACCACCTGCCCCACTTCTGTTTTAAACAGACTCTTTCACAATAAAATTCCATTTAGAATTTAACCTATGTCAGAGGAATCAGGCCATCACAAAATTGTGCTTTCTCCTAACTGGTAAAAAAAAGCTTGATTTTTTTATTGTATATTTTACGTCACATTTATTTCTAATAGTAAATTAGACATTGTACAGTTTCAGTTTCTGCTAACAAAAAAGTATACATACTATTTTCCTGTAAAACATGGCCAAAATAAGAAAAGATGGAGGCATGAAACATAAGGATTTTTAATAGAAACATATTTTCTTAAACCTTAAATTCCATTTAGTTTCCGATACTCAACAGAAGTTGAGTGAGAGGCTGAATTTATTTGAGCTTTGAGTTTCCATATAACATAGTTCTGAGTCTAGTCAGAAATTCCTGTTACATTTAAAAGAGTTTCATGCCATTAACCTATTTTTAAAATTTCAACAGTCAAAACACATAGCTGCCATCCTATAACAGTCTCTTAATTCAACTTAGAAGGTAATTTGTCTTATTATTCATTATCCCCTTTTGATGGACCTGATTGATTGGTTTGTTGGTTGATTTCTGTTTGCCTTACCAAGCTATTAGTCTCAGAACAACCTGAGAACTGGAGTCAGGAAATCTGGGTCTGAGTCCCAGACCCACTGACTTATAAAGGTGTGACCTTGGACCATTCACACAGCTCCTCTGAGCCTCAGTTTGCCCATATCTAAAATGGGATAAAGTCATTACTCCCGCCTACCTTTGTGGCTTATTGCAAAATTACCTGAGATATCCTACATTAACATGCTTAGTGACCTGTAAATATTTCTACATAAGCATGAGGCATTATTATCCTTGCACAACTTTATGAGCAAACAAAAATATCTGTATTCATTTTTAAGGAGCAACCTGGGATTGGGTTCCTTCTCAAATTCACAAGGATTCTAAAAAGGCAGTCACCACTGTGACTGCTGAGTGGCCAAGGGCATCATAGAGCTATGGCAGTGGCACCAAGCTCCATCCTTTTGTCGAGTGACTAAAGCAGTAGTCATTTATGAATTGAAGCAAGTCCCAGTTTGCAATAATATATTTCACAAACTCTGTTTTCTATATTTTAATTACTATGCATAATTTGAAATATAATTTGTTAATACTGTTCCTATGTGTGCTTCATACACCCTGGAAGTCTGAGAAAACCCTGAACTACAAGGTCACTCTTATGATACCATGCATTATAGAATTATGGATGAAGCAATGGCATGGGGGTATCCCAGTCTAAATTCTAATCACACTGGAAAGCTGTGGTAAGCTGAATAATGATTCCCTAAAGATGCTCACATCCTAATCCCCAAAGACTGTGTGTTACCTTACACGTAAACTAAATTTTGCACACGTGATAACACTAAGAATTTTGAGATAGGAAGATTATCCTGGATTATCCAGGTGGGCCCAACTTAATCATTAAGGTCTTTATAAGAGGAAGGCAGGAGAGCCAAAGGTGTGAAGGAGATGATGACAGAAGTGGGAGTCAGAGTGATACAGGGCCACCAGGCAAAGATTGTGGACAGCCTCTAGAAGCTGGAAAAGACAAAGGAACAGATTTTTCCCTAGAGCCTCCAGAACAGACATAGCCAATCCTGCTGACACCTTGATTTTAGCCTACTGAATCTAATTTTGGACTTCTGACCTCCAGAACTATAAGAAAATAAAGTTGTGTTGTTTTTAAACCACTAAGTTTGTGGTAAAACAAACTACACTCCTATTCCTCATTACAGAAGGAATAGGACACTAATGTACTAATGTTTATATCTTTAAAATAAAGTAATTGTTTCAGATGTTCTCAAAGGTCCCTTTCAGTTCTGACTTCCTATAGAAAGATACTGTCTTACACTTGGGGAAATCCAGCTTTTCTTAGAGCAGTATAAATATCAGTTACATAGATAATTAGTGCTATGCTGCTTCTAGAAATGGGTTTGTTTAGTTTTTTATATTGTCTGTGTTTTGCCTTTAGTTTCTGTTGTATTTATTTGTGGAAGAAAAATTATATGCTTACATTTTATTCTGGAACAAGGTAGGGATGGAAAAAATGAATAAATTCAATGAAAAGAGTATTGGCTTCCAAGTCAGAGATTCAGTCTCCTGTCCTGCCTTTGCCTAAGAGTAGGAGTAGGCCACTTCTCTCTCTCTCTGCCTCTCTCCCTCTCTCTGGCTGCTTCTGCCTTTCCCTTTCCCCCCTCTCTCTATTAGTTTAATAGGCCTGCCATATCAAATTACCACAAACTGTGTATCTTCAAATGATAAAAATTTATTATCTCACAGTTCAGGATGCCAAAAGTCCAAAATCAAGGTGTCAGCAATGTTAGCTCCTTCTGGAACCTTGGAAGGGGAATATGCTGCATGACTCTTCACAGCCTCTGGTGATTGTCAGCAATCCTTTGCTATCCTTGTCTTGTTGATGTATCATTTCAGTCTCCGCTTCTGTCATTACATGGTCTTTTCCTGTTTGTTTCTTCTGTGTCTCTGTTTTCTCTTCTTATAAGGATACCAGTTGTTCAATTTAGGACCCACCTTAATCCTCCGTGACCTCTGTACCACTCAGAGTTCTCCAGAGAAATAGAACCAGTAGGATACATATAAATGCAGAAAGATTTATTATAAGGAATCGGCTGATATGATTATGGAGGCTGACAAGTTTCAAGACCAGGACCCCGGAAAGCTGATGCTTAGTTCTAAGTCAAAATGCCAGCATGCTGTAGATCCAGGAAAAGCCAACGTCTCAGTTTGAGCCTGAGGCAGGAGAAACCAATGCCCCAGGTTGAAGGCAGTCAGGTATCAGGAATTCCCCCTTATTTGAGGAAGGGCGAGTCTTTTTGTTCTATTCAAGGTATTCAACTGATTGGATGAGGCCCAGCCTGCTTTACTCTATCAATTTAAATGTTAAACCCATCCAAACACACCCTCATAGAAACGTGCAGACTGACGTTTGATGAAATATCTGGGCACTCTATGGCCCAGTCAAGTTGACACCTAAAATTAAATATCACAGCGTCATCTTAACCTTAACCATCTTAACCATCTTAACCTGCAAAGACCTTACTCCCAAATAAGATTACATTCTGACATCCCAGGTACACATAAGTTTTGGGAGGACACTATTTAGCCTGCTATAGCCTCTTCATGTCCCAGTCTGCAAAATGAGGGCCTGGATGCTAAGCAGTATTTCTCATGCTACAGTTCTGTTGGAGAATTTTACTGGAGACTGGAGGCAGGTCATCTAAGGCAAGGGGCTCTGGGTGCTGATAAGATTGGGAAATGCTGCTTTGAACAAAACTGGACAGGTAATTCTTGCTGAGGCTTTATTTCATGAGAGAGTGCTGTGAGTCTTCAGGAGAGGCGATAGCAGCTATTCTTTTCCAGGACTTATTGATCACAGAAACCTCCATCCTCTGTTTTTCTTGGCTTACCTATGAACACCACCCAAACCAGAGTTCCCTGGAACTCAGTCTCAGAAACACTGGACAATGATCTCTAAGGAGTACTCAATTTCCAATAATCTGTGGTTTTATCAATCATTAGTTCTCTAACCTCCTTTTAAAGAATAAATTCCTCTTGGATTCCTAGTGTTAGTTTAAATTATATTTATTATATTGTTACTTAAATATGAATAAACATAAAACTACCTATAAATCCCATATACCTCTGACTCTTAGCAAACTATAAAACCCAAACAAATGTGCAAACTAATTTCAAAGAAAACTAATAAAATTAAAATTAACATTAATTTAAATGTAATTATTCTGCTGGAATTTTATCACTGCTCACAATGCATATATGGTGTGTTCTGTTCTGGGGTAGTTCAACAAATCTAGCACAATTTGTCACAGGTGATTTGATTCTCCCACCAGTTTTTTCTATTCAAATTCCAGGAATGTTTTATTTGCACAGCTCTCAGTGATGCTTTCTCATGACAGGAACACCATTTATACATTTCTTATATCTCTGCTCTTTTCTTATTACTGGTAAGCATTAGATAGTTCTCCTTTGTATCAATGCCATAATAAACACAAATAGACAAAGCTATGACAATTGAGGGTAGGTTATTAAGTAGCCATTCAAAAGATCCAGAGTGTTTGTCTTTTCTTTAGATTATCATTATCATTAGACTAAAATAGAAAAAATATATATATATATACTTATGTAAAGTAAACAAATACAGTAAAGAACCGGCAAATGCCAGAGATCATCTGCAGATCTCTTTAATTCTTTGGAGTCCTTTTAAAAAGTGCTAACTATAGATGCTCCTGGTTCTCTCACAATAATCTAAAACTTCTTCAGTAGAGATCTACCCTGCTCTTTCCTTTCATTCTCTTCCTAGGGATCAAGGAGTCAAAAATATGTATGAATGTGATGCTCAGTCATAGATCTTAACTACTTGTCTCCATTCAGAAGATCATGGCCATGAACTTTCCCTTTATGTAACTATGTAGAAATCTGTGTACAGCTAAAAGTATTATGTGACCGCTGCAAACTCATAACTTAACCTTCAGAAAGAAAGCAATGAAGTCTAATGATCTCCCCAGAATGACTTTCTGAGGTTGTCCTCAGCATAAACAAATTTCATTAATTCAAACTAACTGGCCTGTGAAGAGGCCAGTATGAATTAAAGAAGTCTGAATTAAATTTCCTGTTTACTACCTAGTAAACATAACAACTCAAACTAGCATAACAAAGTGTTAAGAGGCAGAGGTCTTTAATGAGTTGCTTTAATGAACAGGTAAAAACAGTTTAAAATTAGCACAATGATTGTTTTCTTGCAAATTCACTCTCTACTATTCTATAAAACATTTTAATTCTCTGCAATCTTGTTTACCCCAGTAATTTGCTTAGAAAACCCTTTCTTTCATAGCTAGAGTAGAAGCAAAACTTAGCTCAGGACAGTCCAAATGAGCCAAGAGTTTAAAATAGTAGCATCTGATTTAATTAGGTTTTACTAACAGCAAGTCAGGAAAATGCATTAACTCCCTTAGCCCACTAGGTGTTCCCTTTGTGTGCTGACATTAATTGCTGCCATTTACTTCATTGCCTGTTGCTTCCCTCCTGCCTTCTTATTGGCAACACTGTGGATGGAGAACTTTTCTACAAACCTCCCTCAAACCAGCATTTTCAGCTCAGCAGATGGTACCTGAATGTTGATTTAGTTATCAGTCTGTTTGATGAGATTAGAGGGTCACCAAAAGGCCACTCTGACCAAAATCATAGAGACCTTTTTGTATATACCTGCAGCAAGTTCTGAAGGAGCCATTAAATAGACATAATGACCATTAAAATTACTTCTTGAGGACTTTGAGAGATTTGCACACTTTTGATAAAATCATAATATCACTTTTCCTCTCATCTGGCTATTAATAACACATTGATGTACATTATAGAATGGCACTTACTATAGTTTCTATTAACTCAAATTTCTTATAGGTATGCTTTGTCTTTACAACTAGAGAAACTTTGAGGACAGAGATTACTTTTCTCATATTTTTGCTCAACCCCCACTTTCACCCCAAGCCCCTGGCAAAATGATGTGCAAATAATAATAAATACTAAAAATCCCTTGATGAAAAGGCAATAATGCTTTAAACAATTAAAATTTAAGCAAGTAAAACTGTCTGAATTTTTCATTCTCAGTTTTTGTCACCTAAAAGTCACCAAGGTTCTAAGGGAATTGGACCTACGACAGGGAAATTTTGTGTTTTTGTTTTTTGAATATGGGTATTTTGATAGGGATTGCATTCAATCTATAGATTGCTTTGGGTAGTATGTGTATTTTAGCAATAGTACTTCCTCCAACACATGACCATGGGATACCATTCCATTCTTCATATCTTTAATTTCCTTCTTCAGTGGTTTATAGTTTTCAGAGTATAACTCTTTCACCTTGGTTGAAGTTTATTCCTAGGTATTTTATTCTTTTTAATGCAAATTTTTTACATCTTTATTGGAGTATAATTGCTTTAAAATGGTGTGTTAGTTTCTGCTTTATAACAAAGTGAATCAGTTATACATATACATATGTTCCCATATCTCTTCCCTCTTGCATCTCCCTCCCTCCCACCTACCCTATCCCACCCCTCTAGGTGGTCACAAAGCACCGAGCTGATCTCCCTGTGCTATGTGGCTGCTTCCCACTAGCTATCTATTTTACGTTTGGTAGTGTATATATGTCCATGCCACTCTCTCACTTTGTCACAGCTTACCCTTCCCCCTCCCCATAACCTCAAGTCCATTCTCTAGTAGGTCTGTATCTATATTCCTGTCTTACCCCTAGGTTCTTCATGACATTTTTTTCTTAAATTCCATATATCTGTGTTAGCATACGGTATTTGTCTCTCTATTTCTGACTTACTTCACTCTGTATGACAGACTCTAGGTCTATCCACCTCATTACAAATAGCTCAATTTCATTTCTTTTTATGGCTGAGTAATATTCCATTGTATATATGTGCCACATCTTCTTTATCCATTCATCTGTTGATGGACACTGAGGTGGTTTCCATCTCTAGGCTACTGTAAATAGAGCTGCAATGAACATTTTGGTACATGAATGTTTTTGAATTATGGTTTTCTCAGGGTATATGCCCAGTAGTGGGATTGCTGGGTCATATGGTAGTTTTATTTGTAGTTTTTTAAGGAACCTCCATACTGTTCTCCATAGTGGCTGAACCAATTCACATTCCCACCAGCAGTGCAAGAGTGTTCCCTTTCCTCCACACCATCTCCAGCATTTATTGTTTCTAGATTTTTTGATGATGGCCATTCTGACTGGTGTGAGATGATATCTCATTGTAGTTTTCATTTGCATTTCTCTAATGATTAATGATGATGAGCATTCTTTCATGTGTTTGTTGGCAGTCTGTATATCTTCTTTAGAGAAGTGGCTATTTAGGTCTTCTGCCCATTTTTGGATTGGGTTTTTTTGTTGTTGTTGTTATTGAGCTGCATGACCTGCTTATAAATTTTGGAGATTAATCCTTTGTCAGTTTCTTCATTTGCAAATATTTTCTCCCATTCTGAGGGTTGTCTTTTGGTCTTCTTTATGGTTTCCTTTGCTGTGCAAAAGCTTTGAAATTTCATTAGGTCCCATTTGTTTACTTTTGTTTTTATTTCCATTTCTCTAGGAGGTGGGTCAAAAAGGATCTTGCTGTGATTTATGTCATAGAGTGTTCTGCCTATGTTCTCCTCTAAGAGTTTGATAGTTTCTGGCCTTACATTTAGGTCTTTAATCCATTTTGAGCCTATTTTTGTGTATGGTGTTAGGGAGTGATCTAATCTCATACTTTTACATGTAGCTGTCCAGTTTTCCCAGCACCATTTATTGAAGAGGCTGTCCTTTCTCCACAGTACATTCCTGCCTCCTTTATCAGAGATAAGGTGACCACCTAGGGGTAAGGCAGGAATAAAGACGCAGACCTCCTAGAGAACGGACTTGAGGTTATGGGGAGGGGGAAGGGTGAGCTGTGACAAGGCGAGAGAGAGTCATGGACATATACACACTAACAAACGTAGTAAGGTAGATAGCTAGTGGGAAGCAGCTGCATGGCACAGGGATATTGGCTCCGTGCTTTGTGACAGCCTGGAGGGGTGGGATAGGGAGGGTGGGAGGGAGGGAGACGCAAGAGGGAAGACATATGGGAACATATGTTTATGTATGACTGACTCACTTTGTTATAAAGCAGAAACTAACACACCATTGTAAAGCAATTATACCCCAATAAAGATGTTAAAAAAAAAAGATAAGGTGACCATATGTGCATGGGTTTACTCTGGGCTTTCTATCCTGTTCCATTGATCTATCTTTCTGTTTTTGTGCCAGTACCATACTGTCTTGATTACTGTAGTTTTGTAGTATGGTCTGAAATCAGGGAGCCTGATTCCTCCAGCTCCATTTTTCGTTCTCAAGATTGCTTTGGCTATTCGGGGTCTTTTGTGTTTCCATACAAATTGTGAAATACTTTGTTCTAGTTCTGTGAAAAATGCCAGTGGTAGTTTCATAGGGATTTCATTGAATCTGTAGATTGCTTTGGGGAGTATAGTCATTTCCACAATGTTCATTCTTCCAATCCAAGAACATGGTATATCTCTCCATCTATTTGAAACATCTTTATTTCATCCGTGTCTTATAATTTTCTGCATACAGGTCTTTGTCTCCTTAGATAGGTATATTCTAGATATTTTATTCTTTTTGTTGCAATGGTAAATGGGAGTGTTTTCTTAATACACTTTCAGATTTTTCATCATTAGTGTATAGGAATGCCAGAGATTTCTGTGCATTAATTTTGTATCCTCCTACTTTACCAAATTCATTGATTAGCTCTAATAGTTTTCTGTTAGCATCTTTAGGATACTCTATGTATAGTATCATGTCATCTGCAAACAGTGACAGCTTTACTTCTTCTTTTCTGATTTGGATTCCTTTTATTTCCTTTTCTTCTCTGATTGCTGTGGCTAAAACTTCCAAAACTATGTTGAATAAGAGTGGTGAGAGTGGGCAACTTGTCTTGTTCCTGATCTTAGTGGAAATGCTTTCAGTTTTTCACCATTGAGGACGATGCCAGCTGTGGGTTTGTCATATATGACCTTTATTATGTAGAGGAAAGTTCCCTCTATGCCTACTTTCTGCAGGGTTTTTATCATAAATGGGTGTTGAATTTTGTCAAAAGCTTTCTCTGCATCTATTGAGATGATCATATGGTTTTTCTCCTTCAATTTTTTAATATGCTGTATCACATTGATTGATTTGCGTATATTGAAGAATCCTTGCATTTCTGGAATAAACCCCACTAGATCATGCTGTATGATCCGTTTAATGTGCTGTTGGATTCTGTTTGGTAGTATTTTGTTGGGGATTTTTGCATCTATGTTCATCAGTGATATTGGCCTGTAGTTTTCTTTCTTTGTGACATCCTTGTCTGGTTTTGCTATCAAGGTGATGGTGGCCTTGTAGAATGAGTTTGGGAGTGTTCCTCCCTCTGCTATATTTTGGAAGAGTTTGAGAAGGATAGGTGTCAGCTCTTCTCTAAATGTTTGATAGAATTCGCCTGTGAAGCCCTCTGGTCCTGGGCTTTTGTTTGTTGGAAGATTTTTAATCACAGTTTCAATTTCAGTGCTTGTGATTGGTCTGTTCGTTTTTTCTATTTCCTCCTGATTCAGTCTTGGCAGATTGTGCATTTCTAAGAATTTGTCCATTTCTTCCAGGTTGTCCATTTTATTGGCATAGAGTTGCTTGTAGTAATCTCTCATGATTTTTTGTATTTCTGCAGTGTCATTTGTTACTTCTCCTTTTTCATTTCTTATTCTATTGATTTCAGTCTTCTCCCTTTTTTTCTTGATGAGTCGGGCTAATGAGTTATCAATTTTGTTTATCTTCTCAATGAACCAGCTTTTAGTTTTATTGATCTTTGCTATCGTTTCCTTCATTTCTTTATCATTTAATTTCTGATCTGATTTTTATGATTTCTTTCCTTTTGCTAACTTTGGGGGTTTTTTGTTCTTCTTTCTCTAATTGCTTTAGGTGCAAGGTTAGGTTGTTTATTCGAGATGATTCCTGTTTCTTAAGGTAGGATTGTGTTGCTATAAACTTCCCTCTTAGAACTGCTTTTGCTGCATCCCATAGGTTTTGGGTCGTCGTGTCTCCATTGTCTTTTGTTTCTAGGTATTTTTTGATTTCCTCTTTGATTCCTTCAGTGATCACTTCGTTATTAAGTAGTGTATTGTTTAGCCTCCATGTGTTTGTGTTTTTTACAGATCTTTTTCTGTAATTGATATCTAGTCTCATAGCATAGTGGTCGGAAAAGATACTTGATACAATTTCAATTTTCTTAAATTTACCAAGTCTTGATTTGTGACCCAAGATATGATCTATCCTGGAGAATGTTCCATGAGCACTTGAGAAAAATGTGTATTCTGTTGTTTTTGGATGGAATGTCCTATAAATATCAAGTAAGTCCATCTTGTTTAATGTATCATTTAATGCTTGTGTTTCCTTAGTTATTTTCATTTTGGATGATCTGTCGATTAGTGAAAGTGGGGTGTTAAAGTCCCCTTCTATGAATGGGTTACTGTCAATTTCCCCTTTTATGGCTGTTAGTATTCGCCTTATATATTGAGGTGCTCCTATGTTGTGTGCATAAATATTTACAATTGTTATATATTCTTCTTGGATCAACACCTTGATCATTATGTAGTGTACTTATTTGTCTCTTCTTATAGTCTTTTGTGTGAGTGTGTGTGTGTGTTATGCACAGCTCTCACTGCTGTGGCCTCTTCCGTTGCAGAGCACAGGCTCCGGATGTGCCTGCTCAGCGGCCATGGCTCACAGGCTCAGCCGCTCTGTGGTATGTGGGATCTTCCCAGACCAGGGCATGAACCCATATCCCCTGCATCAGCAGGTGAACTCTCAACCACTGCACCACCGGGGAACCTGCAATAGTCTTTATTTTAAAGTTTACTTTGTCTGATATAAGAATTGTTGCTACAGCTTTCTTTTGGTCTCCATTTGCATGGAATAACTTTTTCCATCCCCTTACTTTCAGTCTGTATGTGTCTCTAGGTCTGAAGTACATTTCTTTTAGACAGCATATATATGGGTCTTGTTTTTGTATCCATTCAGCCAATCTGTGTCTTTTGGACAGATGGAGCATTTAGTCCATTTACATTTAAGATAATTATCGATATGTATGTTCCTATTCCCATTTTCTTAATTGTTTTGTATTCATTCTTGTTGGTCTTTTCCTTCTCTTTTGTTTCTTACCTAGAGAAGTTCCTTTAGCATTTGTTGTAAAGCTGGTTTGGTGGTGCTGAACTCTCTTAGCTTTTGCTTGCCTGTAAAGGTTTTAATTTCTCCATCAAATCTGAATGAGATCCTTGCTGGGTAGAGTAATCTTGATTGCAGGTTTTTCTCCTTCATCACTTTAAATATGCCCTGCCACTCCCTTTTGGCTTGCAGAGTTTCTGCTGAAAGATCAGCTGTTAACCTTATGGGGATTCCCTTGTGTGTTATTTGTTGTTTTCCCCTTGCTGCTTTTAATATGCTTTCTTTGTATTTAATTTTTGACAGTTTGATTAATATGTGTCTTGGCGTATTTCTCCTTGGATTCATCCTGTATGGGACTCTCTGTGCTTCCTGGACTTGATTCACTATTTCCTTTCCCATATTAGGGAAGTTTTCAAATATAATCTCTTCAAATATTTTCTCAGTCCCTTTCTTTTTCTCTTCTTCTTCTGGAACCCCTATAATTCAAAAGTTGGTGCGTTTAATGTTGTCCCAGAGGTCTCTGAGACTGTCCTCAGTTCTTTTCATTCTTTTTTCTTTATTCTGCTCTGCAGTAGTTATTTCCACTCTTTTATCTTCCAGGTCAGTTATCCGTTCTTCTGCCTCAGTTATTCTGCTATTTATCCCATCTAGAGTATTTTTCATTTCATTTATTGTGTTGTTCATCATTGCTTCTTTTATGTTTAGTTCTTCTAGGTCCTTGTTAAATGTTTCTTGCATTTCCTCTATTCTATATCCAAGTTTTTGGATCATCTTTACTATCATTATTCTGAATTCTTTTTCAGGTAGACTGCCTATTTCCTCTTCATTTGTTAGGTCTGGTGGGTTTTTATCATGCTCCTTCAACTGCTGTGTGTTTCTTTGTCTTCTCATTTTGCTTATCTTACTGTGTTTGGGGTCTCCTTTTTGCAGGCTGCAGGTTCGTAGTTCCCGTTGTTTTTGGTTTCTGTGCCCACTGGCTAAAGTTGGTTCAGTGGGTTGTGTAGGCTTCCTGGTAGAGGGTACTAGTGCCTGTGTTCTGGTAGATGAGGCTGGATCTTGTCTTTCTGGTGGGCAGGTCCACCTCTGGTCGTTTTCTTTGGGTGTCTGTGGACTTATTATCATTTTAGGCAGCCTCTCTGCTAATGAGTGGGTTTGTGTTCCTGTCTTGCTAGTTGTTTTGTATAGGGTGTCCAGCGCTGTAGCTTGCTGGTCATTGAGTAAAGCTGGGTGCTGGTGTTGAGGTGGAGAACTCTGGGAGATTTTCACCATTTGATATTATGTGGAGCTGGGAGGTCTCTTGTGGACCAGTGTGCTGAAGTTGTCTCTTCCACCTCAGAGGCACAGCACTGACTCCTGGCTGAAGTACCAAGAGCCCTTCATCCACACGGCTCAGAATAAAAGGGAGAAAAAGTAGAAAGAAAGAAAGAAAGAAAGAAAGAAAGAAAGAAAGAAAGAAAGAAAGAAAGAAAGAAAGAAAGAAAGAAAGAAAGAAAGAAAGAAAGAAAGAAGGAAAGAAAGAAAGAAAGAAAGAAAGGAGGGAGGGAGGGAGGGAGGAAGGAGGGAAGGAAGAAAGAAAGAAGATAAAATAAAGTAAGATAAACTAAAATAGAGTTATTAAAATAAAAAATAATTACTAAGAAAAAAAAATTTTTGTAAAGAAAAAACAAACAAAACTAAAGAAACAAAAAAATATGGACGGATAGAACCCTAGGACAAATGGTGGAATCAAAGCTATACAGACAAAATCTCACACAGAAGCATACAAATACACACTCACAAAAAGAGGACAAGGGTAAAAAATCATTAATCTTGCTCTCAACATCCACCTCCTCAATTTGGGATGATTCATTGTCTATTCAGGTATTCCACAGATGCAGGGTACATCAAGTTGATTGTGGAGCTTTAATCCACTGCTTCTGAGGCTGCTGAGAGAGATTTCCCTTTCTCTTCTTTGTTGTTACAGCTCCCAGGGGCTCAGCTTTGGATTTGGCCCCACCTCTGCATGTAGGTCGCTGGTGGGCATCTGTTCTTCGGTCAGACAGGACGGGGTTAAAGGAGCAGCTGCTTCGGAGACTCTGGCTCACTCAGGCTTGGAGGATGGAGGGGCACGGAGTGCAGGGTGAGCCTGCAGCAGCAGAGGCCACCGTGACGTTGCACCAGCCTGAGGCGCTCCATGCGTTCTCCTGGGGAAGTTGTCCCTGAATCCCGGGACCATGGCAGTGGCGAGCTGTACAGGCTCCCCAGAAGGGAAGTGTGGATAGTGACCTGTGCTCACACACAGGCTTCTTGGTGGCAGCAGCAGCAGCCTTAGCATCTCATTCCCGTCTCTGGGTCCACACTTTTAACCGCGGCTCGCGCCCGTCTCTGGAGCTCCTTTAAGCAGTGCTCTTAATCCCCTCTCCTCGCACACCAGGAAACAAAGGGGGAAGAAAAAATCTCTTGCCTCTTCGGCAGGTCCAGACTTTTCCCCGGACTCCCTCCCAGCTAGCTGTGGTGCACTAACCCCCTGCAGGCTGTGTTCATGCCGCCAACCCCAGTCCTCTCCCTGCACTCCGACCGAAGCCCTCAGCTCCCAGCCCCACCCTCCCCAGCGGGTGAGCAGACGAGCCTCTCGTGCTGGTGAGTGCTGGTCGGCACTGATCCTCTGTGCAGGAATCTCTCCACTTTGCCCTCTGCACCACTGTTGCTGCGCTCTCCTCCATGGCTCTGAAGTTTTCCCCCTCCGCCACCCACAGTCTCCACCCACGAAGGGGCTTCCTAGTGTGTGGAAACCTTTCCTCCTTCACAGCTCCCTCCCACTGATGCAGGTCCCGTCCCTATCCTTTTGTCTCTGTTTATTCTTTTTTCTTTTGCCCTACCCAGGTATGTGGGGACTTTCTTGCCTTTTGGGAAGTCTGAGGTCTTCTGCCAGCGTTCAGTAGGTGTTCTCTAGGAGTTGTTCCTCGTGTAGATGTATGTCCTGTGTATCTGTGGGGAGGAAGGTGATCTCCGCGTCTTACTCTTCCACCATCTTCCCCTCGTCATTTGATGAAATTTTAAATGGGATTTTTTTTTTTGCTTTCTCTTTCTGATAGTTCATTTTTAGTATCTAGAAAAGCAACAGATTTCTATATATTAATCTTGTATCCTGCCAATTTACTGAATTCTTTTATTAGTTCTAATAGTTTTTAGGTGGAGGCTTTAGGGTTTTCTATATATGTTATCATGTCATCTACAAATAGTTACACTTTTATTACTTCCCTTCTAATTTGGAGTCATTTTATTTCTTTTTCTTGTCAGATTGCTGTGGCTAGGACCTCCAGTACTATATTAAATAGAAGTAACAAGAGTGGGCATCCTTGTCTTTTTCCTGAATTTAGAGGAAAGACTTTCAGCTTTTCATCATTGAGTATGATGTTAGCTATGGGTTTGTCATAAATGGACTTACCCTATGCCAACTTTGATGAAAGTTTTTATCATGAGTGGTTGTTGAATTTTCTCAAATGCTTTTCATATCGCTATTGAGATGATCATGTGATTTTTATTCTTCCTTTTGTTAATGTCATGTATCACATTTTTCGATTTTTGGACTTGAACCATCCTTGCATCCTTGGGGGATAAATCCCAGTTGATGATGGTGTATGATCATTTTTATATGTTGTTGGATTTGGTTTACTAATATTTGGGGGATTTTTTTGGTTTTTTTTTTTTTTAGTATCTTTGTTAGAGTGTAATTTCTTTACAATGTTGTGTTAGTTTCTGCTGTACAACAAAGTGAATCATCTATAAATATACATATATCCCCATATCCCCTCCCTCTTGAGCCTCCCTCCTACCCTCCCTATCCCACCCCTCTAGGTCATCACAAAGCATTGAGCTGATCTCCCTGTGCTATGCAGCAGCTTCCCACTCACCATCTATTTTTCATTGAGTAGTGTGTATATGTCAATGCCTCTCACTTCGTCCCAGCTTCCCCTTCCCTGCCCAGTGTCCTCAAGTCCATTCTCTACGTCTGTGTCTTTATTCCTGCCCCACCACTAGGTTCATCAATACCGTTTTTTTTAGATTCCATATATGTGCATTAGCATATGGTATTGGTTTTTCTCTTTCTGACTTACTTCACTCTGTATGACAGACTCTAGGTCCACCCACCTCATTACAAATAACTCAATTTTGTTCCTTTTTATGGCTGAGTAGTATTTGTTGAGAATTTTTGCATCTATATTCATCAGACATATTGGCCTATAATTTTATTTCTTTGTAGTGTCTTTCTCTGTTTTCAGTATCAGGATAATGTTGGCCTCATTGAGTAAATTTGGGAGCATTTCCTCCCCTCAATTTTTTGGAAGAGTTTGGGAAGGATGAGTATCAGCTCTTATTTATATGTTTGGTAGAATTACCCTGCGAAACTCTCTGGTCCTGGACTTTTGTATCCTGGGAGTTTTTAAATTACTTATTCAATTTCACTACTAGATATTGGTCTGTTCAGATTATGTTATTTCTTCCAGATTCAATCTTGGAACATTGTATGTTTCTAGAAATTTATGCATTTCCTCTAGGTTGTCCAATTTGTTGTCATAAAACTGTAGTATTCCCTTATGATTTTTTTTGTATCTCTGTGATATTGGTTGTAGTTTCTCCTCTTTCACTTCTTATTTTATTTATTTGGGTCTCCTCTCTTTTTTTCTTTATGAGCCTGTCTAAAGCTAATCACTTTTGCTTATCTTTAAATAAAAAAAAAACAGCTCTTGATTTCATTGATTTTTCTACTGTTTTTTTGTCTCTATTTTATTTATTTCCTTTCTGATCTGAATTATTTCCTTCCTTCTACTGTCTTTGGGCTTTGTTCGTTCTTCTTTTGCTAACTCTTTTAGATGGTAGTTTAGGTTGCTTATTTGAGATATTTCTTGTTTCTTGAGGAAGTCCTGTATCTCTGTAAATTTCCCTCTTAGAACTGCTTTTGCTGTGTCCCAGTTATTTTGGAAAGTTGTGTTTTTTACTTTCATTTGTCTTGAGGTATTTTCTGATTTCCTCTTTGATTTCTTCATTGATTCATTGGTTTTTTAGTAGCATGTTGATATGTCTCCATGTGTTTGTGGGTTTTCCCCAGTTTTCTTCCTGTAATTGATGGTCAGAAAAAATGCTTGATATAATTTATGTCCTTTTAAATTTATTGGAACTTGTTTTGTGACCTAGCATTTGTTCTATCCCGGATAATGTTTCATGTGTACTTGAAAAGAATGTGTATTTGGGGTGGACTGTCCTGTAGATATCTATTAAGTCCAACTGGTCTTTTGTGTCATTTAGGAACACTATTCCCTTATTGATTTTCTGTCTGAATGATCTGTCCATTGTTGTAAGTCCATTGTCCATTGATGTAACTGGGGTGTTAAAATCCCATACCGTTATTGTATTATTGTCAATTTCCCTTTATGTCTGTTAATATTTGCTTTATATGTTTAGGTATTCCTGTATTAGGTGGATATATGTTAAAGAATGTTATATCCTCTTCTTGTATTGATCCCTTTGACATTATACACTGCCCTCCTGTGTCTTTTGTTACAGACTTTATGTGATATGAGTATAGTTACCCCAGCTTTCTTTGGGTTTTCATTTGCATTAAATTTTTTTCCATCCCCTTACTTTCAGTCTTTGTGTGTTTTTAGCTCTGAAGTGAATCTCTTGTAGTCAGCATATGAATGAGTTTTTTTTTTTAATCCAGTCACTCTATGTCTTTTAATTGGAGCATTTAGTCCATTGACTTTAAGTGATTATTAATAGGTATGGACTTACTGTCATTTTTTTACTAGTTTTCTGGTTGTTTTTCTAGTTTTTCTCTGTTCTTTTTTTCTTCTCTTAGTTTCATACCTTGTGGTTTGATGATTTTCTTTAGTTGTATGCTTGTTTTCCTTTCTCTTTAGTTTTTTGGTGTTGATTGTAGGTTTTTTATTTGTGGTTACCATAGGGTTCATATATGTTGACCTATAACTGTATGAATTTGTTTTAAACTGATATCATTTAAGTTCAAACACATTCTAAAAGATCTATATTTTTTACTCTCCCTCACATTTTGTGTTTTTGAGGTCATATTTTACTTTTTCATATCATGGGACAGGAAAGTTTTGATGAGATATAAAGTTTTCTGGAATATGAATGGAAAAAGAGATGGGAGCTTGACAAGAAAGAATAACATTCCCCTAATTCCCATTTTGCTTCTGGCTAGGACTACTTAGATACCATGGCTTATCAGACCAAGGCAAAAATGTCTCAATAAAGTCAAATTTTGCTATGCTTTTTAACCACAGATTACTCCATGATATTTTTTTAGTTTAAAAGAAATTTTCACAATATTCAGCCGTAGGCATGAGGTAAAACATATCAAGTAACATGGGATTAAGCCCAGGAGGTGATTTCCACAAAGGAAACCAGCAGAATATCTGTTTGATGAGAAATGATCATCCTGAGGTGCACTAATCATTTTTTTCCCCAACTCAATAATTAAATGTTCAAGGAAGCACTATCAATAGTGTAATACTATAATAGTTGTCAACAAGCCTTCCCCACACATTTTTGTAGAGGAGGAAATGGCCTCCCACTTGGAATTATTTGATCAAGTTAATTGAGGAACATTTTAATAATGATTCTATTTCCTAGAAACAAAAGTTTAAGAACTTAAGAATCACCTTAAGTTTTTGTTTTGATCACTGATACCTCAGAACATGGAGAAATAACTGAGACAATGGGAAGAAGGTGAACAAGTGTCAGAGTCTCTAGAAACATGAAAGGGATCTTCCCCCCCCACAAGCCCATTCCCTTTGACTGGATGTCCATTAGCCAAAAAAGAAGGTATAACAGGGGAAGTCTTCTCTCCCTCAGGAGGTTCTAAATTGTGTTATTGGGATCCTGGGTGTGGTGAATGGAAGCCCTGAATCCTCAGCCTTTACTTGTCTAAATACTACAGGAATGATTTTGGGAGAGATATTTAACCTGTTATGTGGTGAATGTTCATATCCCCCCAAATCCATATGCTGAGTCTCTGACCACCAACATGATAGTATTTGAAGGTGGCACCTTTGGTAGATATTTAGGTTTATGAAGTCATGAGAATGGAACACTCATGATGGAATTAGTGCCCTTATGAGAAGACAAAAAGACACCAGAGCTCTCCCTCTCCCTGCACATACACCAAGGAATGGCCATGTGAGCACACATCAAGAAGGCAGCTGTCATTAATTTCTATTATCAGTACATACATTTTCTGATTATCCACTCACTCTTCAAGCATGCTTTATGCTCCTACCGGATTCCAGGTACTCTACTACATGGGTGGTGATGTAAACATAAAGAAAAATATTCCTACTCTCAAACAACTTTCAGTTAGCAAAGCTAGGGTCTGTAGCTATTACAAAGTGAGCTCAACAAATTCACGTTTCTAATCTCTAAGAAATCTTTTTTAAAGAAAGAGGAAGATCGTGAATAAAAATGATGTATAGTATTATCTTGGAGGAAATTAGAAATTATTAGAAAATTTTATATTTAGGAGAAGAAAACCAGAAAAGTTTTTATTCTGCTGAACATAATATTAATAATCTTTACTAGACCTAAAATAATGTTTGTTATATTCTTCTCTGGTTCTAAAAATACACATTGGTCTGAAAGCCAAAATCTAATTTGTAATTTTTGCAGCTGAATCACATCTATTTCCTTCCAAATTGTATACTAGTGGGCACTGCCACCAATACCCAAACAGCAGCCCAACTCAAAGCCCAGCAGTTCCCCTAAGGAGGGCCAGGTGGGTTAGGTTCCATTTATAGAATCCTGAAAAAGAGTACCTCTGAAGTAGAAGATATTCAGTCAACGGAAAGTTGGAGTAGAAGACCTTTAAGTCTTTTTCCAAACCGAGATTCCATCATTCTGAGAGACTTTGGCTTATGAAATATGAGGGACACCCTAACTAGGCTGTGAATGGAAACCAAGTGTTCTCATTTCAACTTGTGATTTTGTAAAGCAGGCTATGATGTGTTTGTTCTATAGCTAAAGGTGTAAAATAGTACTGTCTTTTAGTTAAGGGGAATAGTTTATAGGGCAAACAAATATGCAGATTAGCAAATCATTTTACCCAAACCTCATCTAAGCCTCAGTTTATGGGATACAGATAGATATACACAAAGGTATAGAGGCAGTCACAGCTGGCAAGCTAATAACAAGCCCTTAAGAGAAGATTAGGCTCTTTGGGAGACATCACCCCCTTCTGATTAGGGGACATAGGAAAAGAATGTCAGCAACAGCCTCCCTTGACCTTCCTTTTGGGTGCTGTAGAAACTGAATAATGACTGGGAGCAATTTCAAAGATGACCAGATGATGGCCTTTCTGTGGCTAGGATGTTCACTGGAGGAAATGTTTTTTTGGGAAAAAAAGGGGGCAGAGTGGTATGGTAATCTAAGAGCCTATATGTCAAGAGTTATTCTAAACTGTGATGAAACAAAGGATAGGTGTATGTTCAAAGGACAAATTTGCCACCATTAAGAACATTCTGGTTCAAAAGAACAAAATATCTTCAGCTAATCTCTGACTGGAACAAGAACCAAGGAATATGCTGCTTATGGCTATGATTTCTAAAGACTCATAGATTCTCATAGGGCAATCTTTATTACATGGAGGTTAAGAGCATGAGACTTGGAGTCAAAACTGAATTTAAATCCCAGCTTACCCCCATACTAGCTGTGTGACCTTGTGTCTGTCACTTATTCTCTCTGAGGCTTAGTTTTCTCATTTTTATAATGAGATAATTAATACAATCTTCAGAATATTGTTGTAAGATTAAGTGAGATAATATATGCAAAACTCTTCACATAAGTTAGGTACTTAATAGTATAAATTTAGAGTTGAAAATTGGATTAATTTGGAATAATAATAGCAATAATAATTTAGAAATAATTATACTTAATTCATACCTCTTATATTATACATGAGTAAACCATAATTCAAAGAGGGGACAACTTGCTCAAGAATACACAGCTAAGAAGTCTTAGAGACAAGACCATAAGTCTTCTGATGTCAGACTATTATTCTCTCTTTGGCATCATGCTCACATATGTTGGGGTACATACATACACTAAGCAACTCTGATTTCTCTATAGATTTATTCCACATAGTTTGTTCCTTACACAAGGGAAAAAAGTTCCCAAATTCTGCTACCCACTCTATAAAATAAGATTTCCATGAAGAGTAAGTTCTCAGTTCACAATACCCTATCATCTGATGCTTAATCTATTTAATCATTTGACTCAGGATAAGATGGGTGTGTTCTAGCCTATGCTTTCCTTTATTTCCCATAGGCAATCACTGGTCATTCAGCAATGCTTTGGATGAGTTATCTGATATTTACTTATTAGTGTATTATCTTTTATAGTATTAACAATGAGGTTTTTAAATCTCTAATCCCATCAGGCTCACCGTTGTGAAATGATGGAACGATGTGGAGATAGTCCTGTGTATCTCCTATCACACACCCAGGACATATATCAATGGGCTAATCAGTCCATGACCCTGGATGAGTCAATAGAAGTTCTTGGGTTAGAATCCAAAGGGTTAGGAATCTTAAATGGAAGAGGCCCCCCGAGAAATTAGGCCCCTGTCCCTCCACTGTTCATTTTCAAGGAATCAGATGACTGAGGTGCCAAGAATTATATGCCCTGAGCCAAGCTGAGGAGCTGACAGGCAGAGGAAAGAGAACACTCCTTCCTCACTCTCAGAGGAAAGAACGGTTCCTTAGGAACCTTTGATAGTTCCTTAAGATCTTTGATAATTTAATCCCTGGGAACATATAATTGGGTTCTTTGGTCTCAACTGTTTGCCAATTTATTATCCCACTGAAGTCTTAAAACTATATTGAATACATACAAGGAGGACTGTCTCTTCTGCTTCAAGCTTCAAGATAGGACCCTTTGCTCCAATGTGGGGAACTGTCTCA
The DNA here is from genome assembly GCF_039906515.1 of Pseudorca crassidens. Classification (NCBI taxonomy): domain Eukaryota; kingdom Metazoa; phylum Chordata; class Mammalia; order Artiodactyla; family Delphinidae; genus Pseudorca; species Pseudorca crassidens. The sequence continues at coordinate 29,256,311 of NC_090307.1, read as the reverse complement.
AATAAGAATAAGATCAAGCCGTTTGAATTCTGAATTACTTATCCAATGCCATAAAGATAAACTTACCATCCAAACTCCCAGAGGAAAAAAATACAGTTTTTCAGTATACCTGAGTTTGTGAGATTGAGAAGTCCTTCTCACTGTCCTCATTGATACCAAACTTTATAGAGATTAGCATATAGTTCAGTGACTCTAAAGATAAGATTCACACCATTCATTGCATCTCTATATGAGCCAGAGATATATGAGCCTATGCTTATAATGATCAATTTTATATAAACTACACCTAATTTCTTTGTGAACACCTGCCAAACCACACCTTCAACCCCAGGTCCTCCTCAGCACAAATGTCACATTTCAAACTATGCATTAGGATGTGCATTTGAGGATAATTTTCTGCCACCCGAAACTAATATATTTAATATTAAATTTACATTTTTTCAAAGTACTTCATATCTTACAATAGGCATGATACAAATACTTTTTGGTTAAATCCTAAAATTCTTCCTGATCCTGATATTAACATTCCTTACTACATCATTCCCCCAGTTCACAAGCCTCATGCAAGTCGTTTTATTTGACTGTGCCCTCGCCATGAACCCTCAAGTCTAATCAGTCACCAGTTTGTCAAATATTTCTTTGAGACATATCCACCCTTGTCAACACCTAGATTCAGAGATCTTATTATTTTATTCATCTTTATTGAACTTCCTACTCAGTTTCTCCCTCATTCCAATCTATCTTTAATCCATTTTTTTATCTTTTTAATCTACAGTTTCCAGCCATGGTTTTGACAGCAGACTTCCCATTTCCACAATATTTAAATGTGCTAGACAGTGTTCTAAATTCCTAGAGTTTTGACTTTTATTAAATTATTGCCAAGAGCCACGGCAGTTCCATTGAGAGAGGGAGTGGGAAGCCAAGTGGAAAGGTTTTCGGGTCCTCTCATCCCTTCTTCCACCAAAGATAATCCCATCTTTTCTTTCTATTTTACATATTTGGGATCTGTATGGATTTGCTTTCAAATTGTCTCCATTGGCAAAAACAAGTTTGGGTGTCAATGGCTCATGTGCAAAAGGCAAAACTCCTTACCCTGATTTAGAGTCACAATCTAGCCCCAAGCACTTTTGCAATTATAGCTCATTTTATTTCTCTTTGAGTTTTCTCATTGACTGTCTCAATAGGTCTTAGGTGCTCCCTCCTTCCCTCTCATCTTCCTTGATTAAATGCTGCCTATCTGTGGTAGTCATTAGTGCTGTTATTCACCATATATTTCTATTTCTCTACTCTTCCAATGAAACACAGAATTACTCTTCCTAGGATCATGTTCGATCTGAAGCCATTTGAATATGTTACTATGTCACTCACAGAGAAGGGCATTAATTGATAGTTTTAGACCCCCCAAAATTATTCTGTCTTTCTCTCTGAGATTGCAATTGGCTATACTTCAGATAGTGGTTGCCCCATCAGCCTGGGTCCCAGAGTAAGGGTAAAATCGAGCAGATGCTTCAGCAATGCCGAGTGAGTGATGACTAAACATTAGCTGTTTTAAGCCACTAAGAGTTGAGGGTGTGTTGTGTTGTTGTCATCTTTCCTAAGCATCTATCCTTCTTCAAGGATGAGCTAATTATTTTCAAGGTGATTTAAAAAAAAACTAAGCCATTTTTTTTGTACTCTTATTTCTCTACTTCCACCAAGAAAAACTGCTTCTCAATGAATGATATCAGTTGTATATCAAGTAGCCATTCTGTAGAATTACAAAAAAACATATAATAACCTGCACTCATTTGGCATTTAAAGTGATGATAGGCTTCCCCACATTGTTTAGCTACATATATATGTGCATAACTGTCCCCATAAAAACCAAAAATTCTTCAACTTAAATATTCCCTAGTATATCTCAGGGTAGGGAGGAGTATTGTACTCTGTGCTTCTCCCCCAGTCCCACCCTAACCCCAGTGTATTTATTCCAGATGAAATTTGGTTAAACTAATATCAAGAAAAGGTAACCTCATAAAAATACAAATAAAAAATGTGCAGCCTAAGAATTAAGTATATGTGGGTATAAGGAGGAGGGTAAATGCCTCAAAAGCTCCTTGTAGTTATTCATTCACAATTGGCTCCCTCATTCTCCTCTGTCTATAACCTCCTTGATTTAAGACAGACACCAAGAGCTTTTTAAGGTCCACTAAAATGTAGAGTAAAGATGGTGACCACACTTTGCCATATCTCACACTTATCATCTGTGAATCCCAAGACTGTGTCCACTTTCTTCTGTCATATAGCCCCCAAGTGTCCAGCCCAAGAAAGCTTAACAAGCATTCATTTCTGGATTGATGGTCTTTTTCAATTCCCCACAGAGAATAGAGTTACTTGTATGGGCATATAAAATTAAATTAGAAAATTGGTCACTGCCTAGAATTACTAAAAATAGTTGACAGTATAGTTGATACTTACTTTGTACTTTCAGTATGTCAGGTATTGCTATAAGCATTTTGCACATGTTAATTTGGTATAGCATGGTGGTTAGTGTGGGTGCCTGGGTCAGACTGCCAAGATTTGAGTCCTTGCTCCTTAATTACTATCTATGTGATCTTGAGAAATCTCTCTGTACCTCAGGTTTTATACATATGAGGTCATGAAGGTTCATAGGGTTGCTTTGAAACTTTAAGTAGCACATGCCTAGATCCTTAAACACTGTCCAGTATGTGCTGGCTGTTTCCATTACAAGGAAGCCGGTCAAAATATACACTCAGAACCCAAAGAAGGTTTCAGATGGAAGACACAAAAACAAACATCAAACATCACAGGTCTTAATATCATGTCAGGAGAGGCCTATCTGGAATCTCCCAGCTGGAGCCACTGCTGCTGTTTTTCATTAGAGAGTTTTTCTCACTCAAGAGATAACCAATAATACACTTTCGCTTCAGAACCTTTCATCCCACATATTTACAAATGTGATAACAACTCTCCTAGCATTTGTTTCCCACCAAAGTAAGCCAGGCTATCCCTGGGTAGAGCTTCATGGGAATGTCCTGCTGCTGTTAAACAGGATAAAAGCCAGGTCTAATATAATTCTCCAGAGAGGGAGAGAGGATACAGGCCTGAACTGCGATACTTCCTTTTAGAGCATAAGCAATTGCCAGGATGGAAAAGACAGACCATGTGGCAAGCCTGGGCTCTGGAATCCTGTTAGGAGATACTCCCAGGTTGCTGTGTCATCCAGCTGTTACCACAGCGTGTCAGGGTTTCACTTCTCAGAACATCCATAGGAGGTAAACCAGAAGTGAAAAGCCCAATACTTAGGTGGGTTGCAGACAGGTGGGTTGCAGACAGGTGGGTTGCTCATGAAAATGTGAAGACGGCAACCTTCCAGAGGCTGTCCTGGAGAGAGATAGAGGAAGAGAAACCCAATTCCGTTTCATCAGAAGAACCCAGCTTGGAAGCTTATTTCTTCTTCTGCACTGGCTGCCAGGAAGGCACGTGAGAGGTTTTCTGAATGTTGAATGGTAGCCCTATTGGCCAACTTGGGCAATGTGAAACAGTAAAAAAAGAAATATTTTTGCTGTGCTTTGACATAATATTTGTACTGTGAGTTTAACTATATCATCATTGTAAATTTTTTTTTAATATATAAAAATAAAAATATCTCTATTACTGAGTTATAACTTCACTTTTTCAATTGCCATTCCATGTTAATTTTTCCAACTATCATATTTCTACATAATATTTTACATATGATTATGATACTTATTTAGCCTTTTCCTCCTCCCATGCTTAAATAATCATATTGCCTTTAATTTCTTAAAATTGCTAGTCAGAGGTAAATGTATCTGAACATAAATCTCTAAATCTCTATCATCATTTCTGCCTACTTGCTTAGCATAGATTTCCAGCAGAAAAATTGGAGTCAAATAGTATGAGTATCTTAAGAGACTTGAGAGATATATATTTCTTTTTCAGGAAGAAATTTTATACTTCCACAATTGAATGTGAAAGAGCCAGCTCTTTCAGGCCTCCTAGCCTTAATGATTCATATATACATACATGCATACATACATACATATATACATACAGATAGGTTGTTGACTTAATATATTTTTTTTAAATCTTAAGCTAAATTTAAAAGTAGTGGAAGACTCATCCACGTGAAACAACATCATTCATGACAAGGTATCAAAGCTTTAAACAGACTCTAAGCCATATTGGAATTGAGAGCAATAGGAAATCAGTGAAACTGAGAATTGTCAAGGAAGCAGCTATTCTTAAGCTGAACCTAGAAACATTAGCATTGTTTGGCATTTATCGAGATAGATAGGAAAAATATATGTATATCTGGAGAGGGGGAAAGCTGGGACAAAGATAATAAGCCAAAATGAGCAAGAAAAACTGGGGGAATGGTTTGTCCTAACCAATATTTCCACATTTATTCATTCAAGCAAAATTTATGTGGTTCATATTAGGTACCTGGCAATGTGCTAGGTGCTAAAACTACAAAGATGAATAAAACACCACATTGGTTTCCAAATTAAATTGCTTCCTAACTGGCCTCCCTGCCTCCAAGTTCAATCCATCGTAATCCATCACTAACAGTGCCATCAAAGCATCCTCCAAACTATAAACCTGTTTAATATTGGGTTGGCCAAAAAGTTCATTCGGGTTTTTCCATGAGATGGTACAGAAACATCCAAACAAAGTTTTTGGCCAACCCAATATTACACCCTGGTTTTAATTCCCAGATCATTTTTACAAGGAAGCCAGTCAAAATATCATTTTTACAGGATTGGGAAACTTCAGTAGCTTAGCCATGCTTTAAAATAAAATCCAAAGACCTTAATAGGGTTTTCATGGCTTTTCTCCATCTGGAGGTTCCTACATCCCCTAGCATCTAGTCTCTCTTCCCTCTCTTTCCAGAAATAATAAGCTTCTTTTGGTTCCTTGAACTGTCAAATGCAAACTCTTCACACAATGTCTAGACTTTGGAATTCACACATGCTATTTCCTCTTCTGAAATACCTACGCTACCGCTTCCCCTGCCCCCACCTCCCCAAGTTCCTGCCTCACCACATTTCACCTAGTTAACTTCTGTTCATCTTCTACCTGTCATCTTCTACCTGTCAGCTTCAGGGAGGCTTCCCTCGGCCCTGAGTCTGGGTTAAATTTCCCTGCTGCATATTCCCAAAGCACCTTCTACTTACCTTGGTGTAACTCTCATCACATTTTATTTGTATATTTATTTTCTCATATCCCCCTAAATACTATAGGCTCTATAAATACCAAAACTTTATTCCTCATATTTACCTCTAAGTTCCTAACATTGTCTATTGCACATAGTAGTTTTTTAATAAATATTTTTGATATATTTTGAAGTGAATCTAGTTGCAGAGGGTGGGGTTGATGCTATCAACTCAAAGGAGGCAAACAGAATCAGCACAGGTTCTGAGTAGGTTCATGAAACTAAGTGATGGCATGTCAATATAATAACAATCTACTCAGTTTGAGCAGTTCACTTATCTTAAAATAAGTAAATTCCTACTGTATTATCATGGATTAGGGTTCAGGAGACAATATCCAAATTGGGAGGCTGCAGAATAAGATAAATTTGTTTTAGCCTATCTCCACTACTTTCTAGATGTGTGAGCCTGGGCAAATTACTTAGCCTTTCTGAGACTCTTCTCTAAATGGAAATGCCAATGCCTCTCTCCCACGTCCATGAAACCAACGGTGTAGAGCACTGAATACAACTCCCATTAAACTCTCACATTCACTAAATATTCATTCCTTCTCCCTCTCAGCTCTGCCTCTTACCCCTGCAGAAACTTGGACAAATCACTTTTTCCTGAACTTTCAGGTTCTCTGTTATAAAACTAACAGATTAGGGAAAAGCCGTGTTTGCTGAAACTAGCCAAATCCAAGCAGCATCAAGAGAGCTTTGGCTGAAAATCTCCAAGGGTGGACTTGAAAGCCAGTTTCTTTATAAAGTTCCCCAGGTGATCCTGCAGCAGCCGGCCCAGCTCAGAACTGCAGTCCAGTGTCTTGGAAACACTAGCCTTTTCCAGCTTGAACAGGCAATAGTTTCTTTTTTTTTTTTTCTCTGCTTCTCATATGGAAAATGTTTATTCAATAAATCAGAATATGACTCACCTGGCTGGCAGTTTTTATTCCACAAGACCCAAACTATGCCATAATTAGCAACAAAGGCCTACGTGTGTGTGCATGTGTGTATGTGTGTGTGTTGGGAGAAACAGAAGCAGCATAAGAAATGTCTTCCCTACTTCTAACTCTTCCTTTGCTGACTGGCATGAGCTAGAACTCCCAACAATGTAGCCACAGTAGGATCAAGCAGTGAACAGCCTACAGAAGTCTGCCCTTAAGTGAAGGAATCCTTTAGTTTTCTACTATTATTACATCAATATCAATCACATTGAGAGGCTTGCCAATGGTCATTGCTCTATTAAGCCAATACCAGAATTTGTGGTCATTATGGAGTCTCAGAATCAAGAGGTTTAGTAAAGACAGAATCGAGACAAGTGAAGAGTTTGCTGTTAGTTTAACAGAGAGCACGAATAGAATCAAATCCTGTGAGGAAAAAAATGGGGGAGTTAGACAGCCACCTGATATAATAACAGAAAACACAAAAACTGAATGGGGCATGCAAGAGGATCATGGAAAAATCTTAACTCACAGCCTTCAGGATTGTATGAAAAATTCTATAAACATTTCTTAAGCTCCTTCTATAGACCAGATGTTGTATTATAAATTCAGGATAAAAATCTATTAAGACGGGCTTCCCTGATGGCGCAGTGGTTGAGAGTCCATCTGCCGATGCAGGGGACACGGGTTCATGCCCCAGTCCGGGAAGATCCCACATGCTGCAGAGCGGCTAGGCCCGTGAGCCATGGCCGCTGAGCCTGTGCATCCGGAGCCTGTGCTCCACAACGGGAGAGACCATAACAGTGAGAGACCCGCGTACCGCAAAAAAAAAAATCTATTAAGACTTAGTTCATCCCTTTGAAGGAATTTCAGTCTATGGATAAAGAAACTGGAAAAGAATGGTAATTAAGAAAACACTCTGTGATACCTAAACTTCATATCTTATTTAATCTTCTTAACAATCCTGCATTGGGGATATCATCAGATAGATTCAGCAGCTTACCCAATATTCAGAGCCTATATTAGGAAAGGTGGACTATCTCTTTATTATTCAATAATAATAGATGTACTGTTCAGAAACATCATATATCATACAGAAAATATCTCTAAACATTTCTTTCTAGTGAATAATCATAGTTCAAACATTCATCAAAGGAATACTTTCATTAAGAATCATTAAGCCTGATGAGTTTCTCTGTGACAGCCCAGAAACATAATGGTAACTAGAGTTTTAAGGTCAAAGATTTTGTTTCTTGAAATGTCATTGTCATTTAGTTATTAACCCTAATATTAGTCCTTGCCAAGTCATGCAAATCTGTTCTTCCCTTTTCACTAAACCAGAATAAGCAAAGAAATTTGCCCTTATTTACACCCATGTAAATGACAGTCCAAACTCCAAAGAGTCATATGGAATGCTAGCTGAACATTAGTGGGCAAAGGATCATGCCAAAAGGGTGGGAGCACCAGAGACAAAATTCACCCAGTGGTGAACAAAAATCCACATATTTTCTTTCTTCCTTTACCAACAAAAAAATCCATCCCCAAACTAACAGTATATCTAGGCTAATAATTGAAAAACCAAGTATTCACTACTCCCCCAAACCCTTTTAAAAAGTCTTATTTCTAGAGCTGAAAGAAGTAGAAATAATCTTTGTGTCTGATTGAAAACAGGTTTCCTGATTCTCTTGGGTTTCCACGTTTAACAGCTCATTCCACGAAAACAATTTCTCTTCTCTCTGCTTAGCCTAGAAAGTTTCTGACTTTATTGGCTCACTTTAACACACAGACTGTCCCCCTTGAATGTGACCTGTCATCACTGAACTTTGAATATACAAATCTCAACCACCCCTTCCCCCAAATTAGCTGAACACTTCTCTCTGTTTTGGTTGCTGGTTACTGGTTGCTATTGAACTTGAAAAGGTTGTGTCTCACTTCCTGGCATCGTTGGACAGGTTGCAGATCATAATCACACTAATTAGCACATGGATTTCTGGATTTTAAGTATGTCAGGCAAAGGGAGGTGTAAGGTAGGGGAGAGATGGGAGAGGAAAGGGTCACTCGGGAGAAAATGGAAGGAAGATAACATGGGCAAAAGGAATTTGAATGACCTTATTTTATCCTCTGAAGCAGATACTCCCAGAGGATTAACTTCAGGAAAAATCCTTCGGTTTTAGGCTTACTTATTTTTTACACAGGAGTAAACCTTCCTATTCTTACTAGATCTCTTTACCTCTTCTTTTGAATCATGGAAACACAACAGGTTCGGGGAGGTACTGAATTAAATTACCTCTGACTTTGCTGTCAACTGCAGTCAAGTCGACTGTAATCCTATCCATTAGATAGATAAACTAGAGAAAATAAGTCTTTGTTTGAAAAATTTCTGAGCTAAGTTTTGTTCTCATAACAAAAATGGAAAGTTATCATCTTTTTAAAAAAGTATACATGTGCACACAATTATGTGTAAGTATGTGTGTGTGTATAGAGAGAGATATACACACAAATTCACATAAATATGTATATATACATAAATATACATATGTATATGTATATATACATAGAGAGAGAGAGAGAGAAAGAGAGAGAGAGAGAGGTAGCTAGGTAGATAGACAGACAGGTAGGGGTGGATAGAGAGGCAGCTAGAAAGAGAAATAGAGATATAAAATGTTTCTGGTCTACCAACCAATAAAGGGGACTTTGCTGGAAAAAAAATTTCTTCTCAGAACTTCCCATCCCACAAAAGTTCTTAAAAATGGAGACTTTCTTGTGTCATCCTCCTGTTTCTCTAAAGGCTCAGGCTAATGCACAGCCATTCTCTAATTAGGAATGTATTTGAGACATATCATAAGAAGTAGATTGTATGTCCTGTTTTCAAACTTTGTCTCTTTGCTTTCTCTGTCCTCCTCCCCTTTTCCCCTCCTCCAGCCCTTCAAAGAGCCCTGTCCTAAATGAATCCTCCAGGCCAGTCTGATGCTAAAAGAGAAATGTTTATCTTGGAGTATAGAGATAATTGACAATTAGAAAAGAGGACAATTTTAGCTCTTGGTCAGGGCACTGTGCTCCTGCACAAAGTGCTCTTTTCTTTGAAGCAGGGTGGAGTGCTGAGTGACTCAGGCAGGGATCTATGCATGTTTATCCTTAGGGCCTACCAGAGTCAAGGACTGGAGTTTTCTGGGACAGATTTTCCTACCAACAGGTCCCACACAATATCAATAACTCATAAAAGACAAGATTGAATGATTCCACCTCCTCCTGGTAAGAATTTCTAGCTTTTCCTCCCTGATGTGTTTGTTTACAGGAATTGACTGATAGAGTTGAACTGAGATCTGCCCGAGGGTTTTGTTTTCATTATCCACCAAAAAATATGCTATGAGAAAAACTGGCTTTCTCCCTGATTCCATTTTGAAAAGTCAGGTAATTTATGACATTCTGTTTTCAAAAATTATCATTATACTATTATCTCAAATGTGGCTTGCTCTATTATAAACCCATTGTTATTTTATGCATTTTGGATATTTTACAATTTTCCTTTCAAAATCCACAACTATTATTTTCTCAACAAGGGTAACCCTTCCAATGTGTTTAATGAGTTTCTTTTGTTTTTATATATTCTTAAAGTTAGGTATATTTTATATAAGTACATGTCTTTCTATGTATATTATCAAATTATATATCTCACTCTGTTTCTTGCTTTTTCCTCACTCTATTTTTAAGATACCTTCATGGCACTGTGAGCAGCTAATCTATTCCTTCTATTGTGTCCATCTACCACTTCTTACCTCTCCAATGCTCTCTGTTGCTCCCTAAGTCCAGAAATCATTGAATCAACCTTTTAAAAGAACACTAAAGAATGGGGATTTACCCTATTATATATTAAGACATACTACAAAGCCATAAAATAAAAACTACATTTAAGGGTCAAGAACAGAAAAATAGATCAATAGAGATCCAATAGACAGATCCCTGCATATAAACAGATGTAATATACCATAAGGAAACTGTTGTAAATATTGAAGAAAGGGGAGATTATTTAACAAGTGGACGTGGGAAACCTACCTCAGCATATAGAGAGAAGTAACTAGGTATGTAACACCACATTCAAAGGTAGACTATAGAGACTTCCGGGAAGATGGCAGAAGAATAAGACGCGGAGATCACCTTCCTCCCCACAGATACACCAGAAATACAGCTACACGTGGAACAACTCCTACAGAACACCTACTGAACGCTGGCAGAAGACCTCAGACCTCCCAAAAGGCAAGAAACCCCCCACGTAACTGGTTAGGGCAAAAGAAAAAAATAAACAGAGACAAAAGGATAGGGACGGGTCCTGCACCAGCGGGAGGGAGCTGTGAAGGAGGAAAAGTGTCCACACACTAGGAAGCCCCTTCGCGGGTGGAGACTGCGGGTGGCGGAGTGGGGGAGCTTCGGAGCCGCGGAGGAGAGCACAGCAACAGGGGTGCGGAAGGCAAAGCGGAGAGATTCCAGCGCAGAGAATCAGGGCCGACCGGCACTCACCAGCTGAGAGGCTTGTCTGCTCACCCGCTGGAGTGGGCAGGGCTGGGAGCTGAGGCTCTAGCTTCAGTCGGAGGGCCAGGAGAGCACTGGGGTTGGCGGTGTGAACACAGTCTGCAGGGCGTTAGTGCACTGCAGCTAGCCAGGAGGGAGTCCGGGGAAAAGTCTGGACCTGCCGAAGAGGCAAGAGACTTTTTCTTCCCTCTTTATTTCCTGGTGCACGAAGAGAGGGGATTAAGAACGCTGCTTAAAGGAGCTCCAGAGACGGGCACGAGCCGCGGCTAAAAGTGCGGACCACACAGACAGACATGAGACGCTAAGGCCACTGCTGCCGCCACCAAGAAGCCTGTGTGCGAACATAGGTCACTATCCACACCCACCTTCCGGGGAGGCTGTGCAACCCGCCACTGCCAGGGTCTGGGGATCCACGGACAACTCCCCCAGGAGAACGCACGGCGCACCTCAGGCTGGTGCAAAGTCACGCCAGCCTCTGCCGCCCAGGCCCGTCCCGCCCTCCACGACCTCCAGGCCCTACCCCCCCCCCCCCGGCCTGACTGAGCCAGAGCCTCCAAATCAGCGGCTCCTTTAACCCCGTCCTGTCTGAGCAAAGAACAGATGCCCTCCGGCGACCTACACACACAGGTGGGGCCAAATCCAAAGCTGAGCCCCTGGGAGCTGTGAGAACAAAGAAGAGAAAGGGAACTCTCTCCCAGAAGCCTCAGAAGCAGCAGATTAAAGCTCCACAATCAACTTGATGAACCCTGCATCTGTGGAATACATGAATAGACAATGAATAATCCCAAATTAAGGAGCCGTCTGGATGAAAGGCTCTTGTGCTGCAGCCAGGAGTTAGTGCTGAGCCTCTGAGGTGGGAGAGCCAACTTCAGCACACTGGTCCACAAGAGGCCTCCCAGCTGTACATAATATCAAACGGCGAAAATCTCCCAGAGATCTCCATCTCAACGCCAGCACCCAACTTCACTCAACGACCAGCAAGCCACAGTGCTGGACATCCTATGCCAAACAACTAGCAAGACAGGAACACAACCCCACCCATTAGCAGAGAGGCTGCCCAAAATCATAATAAGTCAACAGACACCCTAAAACACACCACCAGATGTGGACCTGCCCACCAGAAAGACAAGATCCAGCCTCATCCACCAGAACACAGGCACTAGTACCCTCCACCAGGAAGCCTACACAGCCCACTGAACCAACCTTAGCCACTGGGGACAGACACTAAAAACAACAGGAACTACGAACCTTCGGCCTGCAAAAAGGAGACTCCAAACACAGTAAGATAAGCAAAATGAGAAGACAGAAAAACACACAGCAGATAAAGGAGCAAGATAAAAACCCACCAGACCTAACAAATGAAGAGGAAATAGGCAGTCTACCTGAAAAAGAATTCAGAATAATGATAGTAAAGATGATCCAAAATCTTGAAAATATAATAGACAAAATGCAAGAAATATTTAACAAGGACCTAGAAGAACTAAAGATGAAACAAACAATGAGGAACAACACAATAAATGAAATGAAAAATACTCTAGATGGGATCAATAGCAGAATAACTGAGGCAGAAGAATGGATAAGTGACCTGGAAGATAAAAGAGTGGAAATAACTACTGCAGAGCAGAATAAAGAAAAAAGAATGAAAAGAACTGAGGACAGTCTCAGAGACCTCTGGGACAACATTAAATGCACCAACTTTTGAATTATAGGGGTTCCAGAAGAAGAAGAGAAAAAGAAAGGGACTGAGAAAATATTTGAAGAGATTATAGTTGAAAACTTCCCTAATATGGGAAAGGAAATAGTGAATCAAGTCCAGGAAGCACAGAGAGTCCCATACAGGATAAATCCAAGGAGAAATATGCCAAGGCACATATTAAAGAAACTGTCAAAAATTAAATACAAAGAAAGCATATTAAAAGCAGCAAGGGGAAAACAACAAATAACACACAAGGGAATCCCCATAAGGTTAACAGCTGATCTTTCAGCAGAAACTCTGCAAGCCAGAAGGGAGTGGCAGGACATATTGAAAGTGATGAAGGAGAAAAACCTGCAATGGAGATTACTCTACCCAGCAAGGATCTCATTCAGATTTGATGGAGAAATTAAAACCTTTACAGACAAGCAAAAGCTGAGAGAGTTCAGCACCACCAAACCAGCTCTACAACAACTGCTAAAGGAACTTCTCTAGGCAAGTAACACAAAAGAAGGAAAAAACCTACAATAACAAACCCAAAACAATTAAGAAAATGGGAATGGGAACATACATATCGATAAGTACCTTAAATGTAAATGGACTAAATGCTCCCACCAAAAGACACAGATTGGCTGAATGGATACAAAAACAAGACGCAAATATTTGCTGTCTACAAGAGACCCACTTCAGACCTAGAGACACATACAGACTGAAAGTAAGGGGATGGAAAAAGATATTTCATGCAAATGGAAACCAAAAGAAAGCTGGAGTAGCAATTCTCATATCAGACAAAATAGGCTTTAAAATAAAGACTATTAGAAGAGACAAAGAAGAACACTACATAATGATCAAGGGATCGATACAAGAAGAAGATATAACAATTGTAAATATCTATGAATCCAACATAGGAGCACCTCAATACATAAGGCAAATACTAACAGCCAAAAAAGGGGAAACCGACAGTAACACATTCATAGTAGGGGAATTTAACACCCCACTTTCACCAATGGACAGATCATCCAAAATGAAAATAAATAAGGAAACCCGAGCTTTAAATGATACATTAAACAAGATGGACTTACTTGATATTTATAGGACGTTCCATCCAAAAACAACAGAATACACATTTTTCTCAAGTGCTCATGGAACATTCTCCAGGATAGATCATATCTTGGGTCACAAATCAAGACTTGGTAAATTTAAGAAAATTGAAATTGTATCAAGTATCTTTTCCAACCACAACGCTATGAGACTAAATATCAATTACAGGAAAAGATCTGTAAAAAATACAAACACATAGAGGCTAAACAATACACTACTTAATAATGAAGTGATCACTGAAGAAATCAAAGAGGAAATCAAAAAATACCTAGAAACAAATGACAATGGAGACACGACGACTCAAAATCTATGGGATGCAGCAAAAGCAGTTCTAAGAGGGAAGTTTATAGCAATACAATCCTACCTTAAGAAACAGGAAACATCTCGAATAAACAACCTAACCTTGCACCTAAAGCAATTAGAGAAAGAAGAACAAAAAAACCCCAAAGGTAGCAGAAGGAAAGAAATCATAAAAATCAGATCAGAAATAAATGATAAAGAAATGAAGGAAATGATAACAAAGATCAATAAAACTAAAAGCTGGTTCTTTGAAAGGATAAACAAAATTGATAAACCATTAGCCAGATTCATCAAGAAAAAAAGGGAGAAGACTGAAATCAATAGAATTAGAAATGAAAAAGGAGAAGTAACAAGTGACACTACAGAAATACAAAAGATCATAAGAGATTACTACAAGCAACTCTATGCCAATAAAATGGACAACCTGGAAGAAATGGACAAATTCTTAGAAAGGCACAACCTGCCAAGACTGAATCAGGAACAAATAGAAAATATGAACAGACCAATCACAAGCACTGAAATTGAAACTGTGTTTAAAAATCTTCCAACAAGCAAAAGCCCAGGACCAGATGCCTTCACAGATGAATTCTATCAAACATTTAGAGAAGAGCTATCACCTATCCTTCTCAAACTCTTCCAAAATATAGCAGAGGGAGGAACACTTCCAAACTCATTCTACGAGGCCACCATCACCCTGATACCAAAACCAGACAAGATTGTCACAAAGAAAGAAAACTACAGGCCAATATCACTGATGAACATAGATGCAAAAATCCCCAACAAAATACTAGCAAACAGAATCCAACAGCACATTAAACGGATCATACACCATGATCAAGTGAGGTTTATTCCAGGAATGCAAGGATTCTTTAATATATGCAAGTCAATCAACGTGATACAGCATATTAACAAATTGAAGGAGAAAAACCATATGATCATCTCAATAGATGCAGAGAAAGCTTTTGACAAAATTCAACACCCATTTATGATAAAAACCATGCAGAAAGTAGGCATAGAGGGAACTTTCCTCAACATAATAAAGGCCATATATGACAAACCCACAGCCAACATCGTCCTCAATGGTGAAAAACTGAAAGCATTTCCACTAAGATCAAGAACAAGACAAGGTTGCCCACTCTCACCACTCTTATTCAACATAGTTTTGGAAGTTTTAGCCACAGCAATCAGAGAAGAAAAGGAAATAAAAGGAATCCAAATCGGAAAAGAAGTAGTAAAGCTGTCACTCTTTGCAGATGACATGATACTATACATAGCGAATCCTAAAGATGCTACCAGAAAACTACTAGAGCTAATCAATGAATTTGGTAAAGTAGCAGAATACAAAATTAATGCAGAGAAATCTCTGGCATTCCTGTACACTAAGGATGAAAACTCTGAAAGTGAAATCAAGAAAACACTCCCATTTACCATTGCAACAAAAAGAATAAAATATCTAGGAATAAACCTACCTAAGGAGACAAAAGACCTGTATGCAGAAAATTAAAAGACACTGAAGAAAGAAATTAAAGATGATACAAATAGATGGAGAGATATACCATGTTCTTGGATTGGAAGAATCAATATTGTGAAAATGACTCTACTACCCAAAGCAATCTATAGATTCAATGCAATCCCTATCAAACTACCACTGGCATTTTTCACAGAACTACAACAAAAAATTTCACAATTTGTATGGAAACACAAAAGACCTCGAATAGCCAAAGCAATCTTGAGAATGAAAAATGGAGCTGGAGGAATCAGGCTTCCTGACTTCAGACTATACTACAAAGGTACAGTAATCAAGACAGTATGGTACTGGCACAAAAACAAAAATATAGATCAATGGAACAGGATAGAGAGCCCAGAGATAAATCCATGCACATATGGTCACCTTATCTTTGATAAAGAAGGCAGGAATGTACAGTGGAGAAAGGACAGCCTCTTCAATAACTGGTGCTGGGAAAACCGGACAGGTACATGTAAAAGTATGAGATTAGATCACTCCCTAATGCCATACACAAAAATAAGCTCAAAATGGATTAAAGACCTAAATGTAAGGCCAGAAACTATCAAACTCTTAGAGTAAAACATAGGCAGGACACTCTATGACATAAATCACAGCAAGGTCCTTTTTGACCCACCTTCTAGAGAAATGGAAAGAAAAACAAAAACAAACAAATGGGACCTAATAAAACTTAAAAGTTTTTGCGCAGCAAAGGAAACCATAAACAAAATCAAAAGACAACCTTCAGAATGGGAGAAAATATTTGCAAATGAAGCAACTGACAAAGGATTAATCTCCAAAATTTATAAGCAGCTCATGCAGCTTAATAACAAAAAAACAAACAACCCAATCCAAAAATGGGCAGAAGACCTAAATAGACATTTCTCAAAAGAAGATATACAGACTGCCAACAAACACATGAAAGAATGCTCAACATCACTAATCATTAGAGAAATGCAAATCAAAACTACAATGAGATATCATCTCACACCAGTCAGAATGGCCATCATCAAAAAATCTAGAAACAATAAATGCTGGAGAGGGTGTGGAGAAAAGGGCACAGTCTTGCAGTGCTGGTAGGAATGTGAATTGGTACAGCCACTATGGAGAACAGTACGGAGGTTCTTTAAAAAACTACAAATAGAACTACCATATGACCCAGCAATCCCACTACTGGGCATATACCCTGAGAAAACCATAATTCAAAAAGAGTCATGTACCAAAATGTTCATTGCAGCTCTATTTACAATAGCCCAGAGATGGAAACAACCTAAGTGTCCATCATCGGATGAATGGATAAAGAAGATGTGGCACATACATACAATGGAATATTACTCAGCCATAAAAAGAAACGAAATTGAGCTATTTGTAATGAGGTGGATAGACCTAGAGTCTGTCATACAGAGTGAAGTAAGTCAGAAAGAGAGAGGCAAATACCGTATGCTAACACATATATATGGAATTTAAGGGAAAAAATGTCATGAAAAACCTAGGGGTGAAACAGGAATAAAGACACAGACTTACTAGAGAATGGACTTGAGGTTATGAGGAGGGGGAAGGGTAAACTGTGACAAAGCGAGAGAGAGGCATGGACATATATACACTACCAAACGTAAGGTAGATAGCTAGTGGGAAGCAGCCGCATAGCACAAGGAGATCAGCTCAGTGCTTTGTGACCGCCTGGAGGGGTGGGATAGGGAGGGTGGGAGGGAGGGAGACACAAGCAGGAAGAGATATGGGAACAGTAATGCTGGAGGGGGGAGACCTTCAAGATGGTGGAGGAGTAAGACGTGGAGATCACCTTCCTCCCCACAAATACATCAGGAATACACCTACTTGTGGAACAACTCCTACAGAACACCTACTGAATGCTGGCAGAAGACCTCAGACTTCCCAAAAGGCAAGAAACTCCCCAGGTACGTGGAAGAAAGAAAAAGAAAAAACAGAGACAAAAGGATAAGGATGGACCTGCACCTCTGGGAGGGAACTGTGAAGGAGGAAAAGTTTCCAGACACTAGGAAGCCTCTTCACTGGAAGAGACAGGGGAAATTTTAGAGTCATGTAGGAGAGCACAGAAACAGGGGTTCACAGGGCAATGGGGAGAAATTCAAGCACAGAGGATTGGTGCCAACCTGCACTCACCAGCCTGAGAGGCTTGTCTGGTCACCTATAGGGGCAGGTGGGGGCTGGGAGCTGAGACTCAGGCTTAGGAGGTCACACTACAAGGAGTGGACTGAGGTTGGCTGTGTGAATACAGCCAGAAGGGGGTAGTGCACCACAGCTACTTGGGAGGGAGTCTGGGGAAAATCCGGGAACTGCCTAGAAGCAAGAGACCATTGTTTTGGGGTGCACAGGAAAGGGGATTCAGAGGACCCCCTAAATGAGCTCCAGAGATGGGTGACAGCTGCAGCTATCAGCATGGACCCCAGAGACAGGCATGAAATGTTAAGGTTGCTGCTGCAGCCAACAAGAATCCTGTGTGCAAACACAGGTCACTATCCACACCTCCCCTAGTGGGAGCCTGTGAAGCCCACCACTGCAGGGGTCCAGTGATCCAGGGACAACTTCCCTGAGAGAACACAGGGCACAACCCAGGCTGTTTCAACATCACACCAGCCTCTACCTCTGCAGGCTCGCCCCACATGCTGTACCCCTCCATCCCCTTGGCCTGAGTAAACTAGAGCCCCCATAATCAGCTGCTACTTTAACCCTGTCCTGTCTGAGTGAACAACAGATGCCTTCAGGCAACCTACATGCAGAGACTGGGCCAAATCCAAAGCTGAACCCCAAGAGCTGTGCAAACAAAAAAGAGAGAGGGAAATTTCTCCCAGCAGCCTCAGGAGTAGTGAATAAATCTCCACAATTAACTAGATGTACCTGAATCTCTGGAATACATGACTAGACAATGAATCATCCCAAACTTGAGGTGGTGGACTTTGGGAGCAACTGTAGACTTCGGATTTGCTTCCTGCATTTAATTTGTTTCTGGTTTTATGTTTACCTTAGTTTAGTATTTAGAGCTTATTATCATTGGTAGTTTTGTTTATTGATTTGATTGCTCTGTTCCTTTTTTAATTTATATATCTTTTCCCTTTTTCTCTTTTTGTTAGTGTGTATGTGTATGCTTCTTTGTGTGATTTTGTCTGTATACCTTTGCTATTACCATTTGTTCTAGGGCTCTCTCTGCCCTTTTTTTTTCTTTTTTAGTATAGTTTTTAGTGCTTGTTATCATTGGATTTGTTTTTTAGCTTGGCTGCTCTCTACTTTCTTTCTTTCTTTTTCTTATTGCATTTTTTAAATTTTTAATAATTTTTATATTAATAAATTTATTTTATTTTATTCTTTCTTTCTTTCTTTCTTTCTTTCTTTCTTTCTTTCTTTCTTTCTTTCTTTCTTTCTTTCTTTCTTTCTCCCTTTTCTTCTGAGCCAGTGGCAAACAGGGTCTTGGTGCTATGTCCAGGTGTGACACCTGAGCCCCAGAGGTGGGAGAGCCGAGTTTAGGACATTGGTCCACCAGGGACCTCCCAGATCTGCCCACAAGTAAAACAAGATCCAACCTCATCCACCAGAACACAGGCACAAGTCCCCTCCACTAGGAAGGCTACAACCAACTGAACCAAACTTACCCACTGAGGGCAGACACAAAAAACAATGAGAACTACAACCTGCAGCCTGTGAAAAGGGGAACTCAACATAGTAACTTAAGCAAAATGAGAAGAGAGAGAAATATGCAGCAGTTGAAGGACCAAGGTAAAATCCCAAACAAACCTAACAAAGGAAGAGGAAATAGGCAGTCCACCAGGAAAAAAATTCAGAATAATGATAGTAATGATAATCCAAAACCTTGAAAATAGAATGGAGAATACAAGAAACATTTAACAAGGAGCTACAAGAACTAAAGAGCAAACAAACAATGATGAACAACACAATATATGATATTAAAAATATTCTAGAAAACATCAATAGCAGAATAAATGAGGCAGGGAAAGGATAAGTGACCTGGAAGATAAAATAGTGGAAATAACAGCCACAGAACAGAATAAAGAAAAAGAAATGAAAAGAATTGAGGACAGTCTCAGAGACATGTGAGAAAACACTAAAAAAAACAACATTTGAATTATAGGTGTCCCAGAAGAAGAAGAGAAAAAGAAAGGGTCTGAGAAAATATTTGAAGAGAGTCTACTTGAAAACGTCCCTAAGATGGGAAAGGAAATACTCAATCAAGTCAAGGAAACACAGAGAATCCCATACAGGATAAATCCAAGGAGAAACACTCCAACATACATGTTTATCAAACTATCAAAAATTAAATACAAAGAAAAAATATTAAAAGCAGCAAGGGAAAAGCAACAAATAACATACAATGGAATCCCCATAAGGTAAACAGCTGACCTTCCAGCAGAAACTCTGCAAGCCAGAGGGAGTGACAGGACACAGTTAGAGTCATGAAAGGGAAAAACTTACAACCAAGATTACCATACCCAGCAAGGATCTCATTTAGATTTGAAGGATAAATTAAAACCATTACAGAAAGGCAAAAGTTAAGACAAATCAACACCACCAAATCAGCTTTACAACAAATGCCAAAGGAACTTCTCTAGGCAGGAAACACAAGAGAAGGAAAAGACCTACAAAAACAAACCCAAAACAGTTAAGAAAATGGTAATTGGAACATACATATTAATAATTACCTTAAATGTAAATGGATTAAATTCTCCAAACAAAAGACATAGATGGGCTGAATGGATACAAAACCAAGACCTGTATATATATACTGTCTAAAAGAGACCCACTTCAGACCTAGGGACACATACAGACTGAAGGTGAGGGGATGGAAAAAGATATTCCATGCAAATGGAAATCAAAAGATAGCTGGAGTAGCAATTCTCATTTCAGACAAAATAGAGTTTAAAATAAAGACTATTACAAGAGACAAAGGACACTACATAATGATCAATGGATCAAACCAAGAAGAAGATATAACAGTTGTAAATATTTATGCACCCAACAGAGGAGCACCTCAATACATAAGGCAAATGCTAACAGCCATAAAAGGGGAAACCGACAGTAACACAATAATAGTAGGAGACTTTAACACCCATGTTCACCAACAGACAGATCACCCAAATGGAAAATACATAAGGAAACACAAGTTTTAAATGACACATTAAACAATACGAACTTAACTGATATTTATAGGACATTCCATCCCAAAACAACAGAATACACTTTCTTCTCAAGTGCTCGTGGAACATAATACTCCAGGATAGATCATATCTTGGGTCCCAAATCAAGCTTTGGTAAATTTAAGAAAACTGAAATTGTAGCAAGTATCTTTTCCAACCAAAACACTATGAGACAAGATATCAATTACAGGAAAAAAATTGTAAAAAGGACAAAAACATGGAGGCTAAACAATATGCCACTCAATAACCAAGAGGTCACTGAAGAAAAAAAGAGGAAATCAAAAAAAACATAGAAACAAATGACAAGGAAAACACAATGATGCAAACCCTATGGAATGCAGCAAAAGCCGTTCTAAGAGGGAAGGTTATAGCAATAAAATCCTACCTCAGTAAACAAGAAAAATTTCAAATAAACAACCTAACCTTACACCTAAAGCAATTAGAGAAAGAAGAAGAAGAACAACAACAAAAAAACCCCAAAGTTAGCAGAAGAAAGGAAATCATAAAGATCAGATCAGAAATAAATGAAAAAGAAATGAAGAAAACAATAGCAAAGATCAGTAAAACTAAAAGTTGTTTTTTTTGAGAAGATAAAAGAAAATTGATAAACCATAAGCCAGACTCATCAAGTAAAAGAGGGAGAAGACTCAAATCAATAGAAATAGAAATGAAAGAGGAGAAGTAACAACTGACCCTGCAGAAATACAAAGGATTATGAGAGATTACTACAAGCAACTCTATGCCAATAAAAGGAACAACCCGGAAGAAAGGACAAATTCGTAGAAAAGCACAGCATTCCGAGACTGAACCAGGAAGAAAGAGAAAAAATGAACAGACCAATCACAAGCACTGAAATTGAAATTGTGATTAAAAGTCTTCCAACAAACAAAAGCTCAGGAGCAGACAGCTTCACACGTGAATTCTATCAAACATTTAGGGAAAAGATAACACCTATCCTTCTCAAACTTTTCCAAAATATAGCAGATGAAGGAACACTCCCAAACTCATTCTATGAGTCCACTACCACACTGATACCAAAACCAAACAAAGATGTCACAAATAAAACTACAGGTCAATATCACTGATGAACATACATGCAAAAATCCTCAACAAAATACTAGCAAAAAGAATCCAAAAGCACATTAAAAGGTTCATACACCATGATCAAGTGGAGTTATCCCAGGAAGGCAAGCATTCTTCAATATACACAAATCAATCAATTTGATACACCTTATTAAAAAACTGAAGGAGAAAAACCATATGATCATCGCAATAGATGCAGAAAACGCTTTTGAGGGTATTCAACACACGTTTGTGATAAAAACTCTCCAGAAAGTAGGCATAGAGGGAACTTATCTCAACATAATAAAGGCCATATATGACAAACCCACAGCCAACATTGTTCTCAATGGTGAAAAACTGAAACCATTTCCACTAAGAACAGGAGCAAGGTTGCTCACTCTCATCACTATTATTCAACATAGTTTTGGAAATTGTAGCCTCATTAATCAGAGAAGAAAAAGAAATAACAGGAATCCAAATCAGAAAAGAAGAAGTAAAGCTCTGGTACTTTTTTATTTCCTCTTTAATTTCTTCAGTGATCTCTTGGTTATTAAGTAGTGTATTGTTTAGCCTCCATATGTTTGTATTTTTTTACAGAGTTTTCCAGTAATTATTATCTATTCTCATAGCATTGAGGTCGGAAAAGATACTTGACACAATTTCAATTTTCTTAATTTTACCTAAAGCTTGTTTTGTGACCCAAGGTATGATCTATCCTGGAGAATGTTCCATGAGCACTTGAGAAGAAAGTTTATTACATTGTTTTTGGATGGTGTGTCCTATAAATATCAATTAAGTCCATCTTGTTTAATGTGCCATTTAGAGCTTGTGTTTCCTTATTTATTTTCATTTTGAATGACCTTTTCTTTGGTGAAAGTGGGGTGTTAAAGTCCCCTACTATGATTGTGTTACTGTCAATTTCCCCATTTGTGCCTGTTAGCATTTGCCTTATGTATTGAGGTGCTCCTCTTTTGGGTGCATAAATATTTACAACTGTTATATCTTCTTCTTTGATCTATCCCTTGATCATTATGTAGTGTCCTTCTTTGTCTCTTGTAATAGTCTTTATTTTAAACTCTATTTTGTCTGAAATGAGAATTGCAACTCCAGCTATCTTTTGATTTCCATTTGCATGGAATATGTTTTTCCATCCCCTCACTTTCAGTCTGTATGTGTCCCTAGGTCTGAAGTGGGTCTCTTGTAAACAGCATATATACAGGTCTTGTTTTTGTATCCATTCTGCCAGTCTATATGTTTTGGTTGGAGCATTTGATCCATTTACATTTAAGGTAATTATTCATATGCATGTTCCTATTACCAGTTTCTTAATTGTTTGGGGTATGTTATTGTAGGTCTTTTCGTACTTTTGTGTTTCTTGCCTAGAGAAGTTCCTTTAGCATTTGTTGTAAAGCTGGTCTAGTGGTGCTGAATTCTCTTAGCTTTTGCTTGTCTGTAAAGGTTTTAATTTCTCTGTCGAATCTGAATGAGATCCTTGCTGAGTAGAATAATGTTGGTTATAGGTTTTTCCATTTCATCACTTTAAATGTGTCCTGTCACTCCCTCTGGCTTGCAGAGTTTCTGCTGAAAGATCAGCTGTTTACCTTATGGGAAGTCCCTTGTATGTTATTTGTTGTTTTTCCCTTGCTGCTTTTAATATTTTTTCTTCGTATTTAATTTTTGATAGTTTATTAATATGTTTCTTGGGCTGTTTCTCCTCGGATATATCCTATATGGAACTCTCTGCACTTCCTGGACTTGTTTATCTATTTCCTTTCCCATATTAGGCAAAATTTCAAGTATAATCTCTTCAAATATTTTCTCATTTCCTTTCTTTTTCTCTTCTTCTTCTTGGACCCCTATAATTCAAATGTTCATACATTTAATGTTGTCTCAGAGGGTCTGAGACTGTCCTAATTATTTTCATTGTTTCTTTCCTTTTTCTGCTCTGCACTAGTTATTTCCACTATTTTATCCTCCAGGTCACTTACCTGTTCTTCTGCCTCAGTTATTCTGCTATTGATTCCTTCTAGAGAATTTTGAATTTCATTTATTGTGTTTGTTCACAATTTCATCATTGTTTGTTTGCTGTTTGGTTCTACTAGGTCCTTGTTAAACATTTCTTATATTTTCTCAATTCTATTTCCAAGATTTTGGATCATCTTTACTCTTATTACTCTGAATTCTTTTTCAGATAGGCTGCCTATTTCCTCTTCCTTTGTTTGATCTGGTGAGTTTTTACCTTGCTGCTTCATCTGCTGCATATTTCTCTGTCTTCTCATTTTGCTTAACTTACTGTGTTTGGTTCCCCTTTTTGCAGGCTGCACATTCCTAGTTCCCATTGTTTTTGGTGTCTGCCCCAGTGGGTAATGTTTCAGTGGGTTGTGTAGGCTTCCTTTTTGAGGAGACTAGTGCCTGTGTTCTGGAGAATGAGGCTGGATCTTGTCTTTCTGGTGGGCAGGTCCACATCCGGTGGTTTGTTTCTTGGTGTCTGTGACCTTCTTATGATTTTAGGCAGCCTTTCTGCTAGTGGGTGGGGTTATGTTCCTGTCTTGCTAGTTGTTTGGTATAGGGTGTCCATCACTGTAGCTTGCTGGTCGTTGAGTGGATTTAGGTCTTGGTGTTGAGATGGAGATCTCTGGGAGATTTTCACCATTTGATATTATGTGAAGCTGGGAGGTCTCTGGTGGATCAATGTCCTGAACTTGGCTCTCCCATCTCAGAGGCACAGGCCTGACACCAGCCACAGCACCAAGACCCTGTCATCCACACAGCTCAGAATAAAAGTGAGAAAAAAGAAAGAAAGAAAGAAAAAATAAATAAATAAATAAATAATATAAAATAAAGTTATTAAAATAAAAAAATAATTATTAAAAATTAAAAAGTAATAAAAAAGAGAAAGAAAGAAAGAAGAGAGCAAGCAAACCAAAAAACAAATCCACCAATGATAACAAGCACTAAAAAGTATACAAAAAGAAAAAAAATGGACAGTCAGAACCCTAGGACAAATTCCAAAAGCAAAGCTATACAGACAAAGTCACACAAAAAAGCATACATATACACACTCAGAAAAAGAGAAAAAGAAAAAAAAAAAATATATATATATATAGTTCCTCCCAAAGTCCACTGCCTCAATTTGGGATGATTCATTTTCTTTTCAGGTATTCTACAGATGCAGGGTACATCAAGTTGATTCTGGAGATTTAATCTGCTGCTCCTGAGGCTGCTGGGAGAATTTTCCCTTTCTGTTCTTTCTTCACACAGCTCCTGGGGTTCAGCTTTGGATTTGGCCCCACCTCTGTGTGTACGTCGCCTGAGGGCGTCTGTTCTTTGCTCAGACAGGACAGGATTAAAGTAGCAGCTGATCGGGGCCTCTGGCTCAGTTAGGCCAGGGTGAGGGAGCAGTACACAATGCAGAGCGAGCCTGCAGCGGCAGAGGCTGACATGACGTTGCAACAGCATGAGCCGCTCCGTGTGTTCTCCCGGGGAAGTTGTCCCTGGATCATGGGACCCTGGCAGTGGCAGGCTACACAGGCTCCTGGGAGGGGAAGTGTGGATAGTGACCTGTGCTGGCACACAGGCTTCTTGGTGGTGGCATCAGCAGCCTTAGCCTCTCATGCCCATCTCTGGGGTCCACGCTGATAGCTGCAGGTGGCACCCATCTCAGGAGCTCGTTTAAGTGGTGCTCTTAATCACCTCTCCTCACGCACCATGAAACAAAGAGACAAGAAAAAGTCTCTTGCCTCTTCGGCAGTTCCAGACTTTTTCTGGACTCCCTCCTGGCTAGCTGTGGCACACTAGCTCCCTTCAGGCTGTGTTCACGCAGGCAACCCTAGTCCTCTCTCTGGGATACGACCTCCGAACACGGAGCCTCAGCTCCCAGCCCCCACCTGCCAAGGCGGGTGAGCAGACAAGCCTCTTGGGCTGGTGAGTGCTGGTCAGCACCGATCCTCTGTGCAGGAATCTCTCCGCTTTGTCCTCTGCATCCTATTCCTGCACTCTCCTCCGTGACTCTGAAGCTTCCCCCCTGCCACATGCCCCACTGTTTCCGCCAGTTAAGGGGCTTCCTAGTGTGTGGAAACTTTTCCTCCTTTGCAGCTCCCTCCCTGAGGTGCAGGTCCCATACCCATTCTTTTGTCCCTGTTTTTTCTTTTTTCTTTTGCCCTACCCAGGTACGTGGGGGTTTCTTGCCTTTTGGGAGGTCTGAGGTCTTCTGCCAGCGTTCAGTAGGTGTTCTGCAGGAGTTGTTCCACATGTAGATGTATTTCTGATGTATTTGTGGGGAGGAAGGTGATCTCCACGTCTTACTCTTCTGCCATCTTGAAGTTTTCCAAGTCTGCCCAATTTCTATGCAGCTATGGTAATGGCATATGCACTGCTTACTTTGTAGGATTGCAGTTACAAAAGAAGAAAATATATTTTTAGTGTTCTCTAAAAATTAGGAAAACAATAATTTTTAAAAACTAAAATTAGCCAAAAGTCATGAGTTCTAGGCCCAGTTCCTCCACAAGCTAGTTGTATGAATTTTCACAAGTTTCTTAAACTCTCTGGTTTCAACTGCAAATATTATTTTATTTTCCATGATTTTTGCAAGGTTAATCTCATTCATCAGTTTTAAAAATGTTTTTCTTGAACTAAAACCTTTATTACTTGGGCCAAACCCAGTGATGTATTAAATTAATAGAGAATGAAAGTGGACTATTGAGCTGGGTTTACTTTATGGGCATGTCAGAGGCACATGGAGATGTTGATAAGGTATCTTCATTTGAAACCTCAGCACCTCCTGCTTTGGAACAAAACAGATCTCATCAAGAGTAGAGACCCAGAGCAGAGCTCAGAGAGGAAAAGCAGAGATATAAATGACTGGAGAATTGCTCCCAGGGTGCTGAGTCAGCCAAAACAGAGCCTCCTGCCGAGCTCAATGGATCTTTTCTCATTTGCCTGGAACATTGGCTGGAAGCTGCTTTGGCAGTGCCTGCCGGGAAGACAATTTTTAGTCCATTGATTCATTTGAGCTGGGCAGTTTGCCCTAGTACTTAGACACTCAGACAAAAATACCCTTAATCGTTGGCAAACCCTGGGATGTAGAGACAGCCAGTGGCTCAATCAGCACCTCGGGGCTGCCCAAGGGAGAAGGAGAGTCTAGAAACCCTGGGATGCCAGTCACTGAGTATTTACACAAGTCATGGCTTGATTTTTCAAGCCAAAACTCTAAAGAATCCCTGATTTGGGGGTCAGGAACATCCTAACTAAAGAGCACTGCACTCTATCTTTCACCTTCAGTCAAACCAAGAGCAGCTGGGGCACAGGTCCCCTCTGCATGTTCTCATGATCTATGCTGATCTGACTGCTACCTCTCTAGGGGTATGGCTTCCCCAGGAAGATTTCCCTGACCTCCCTCTTTCTCCTTTTTGGGATCAGGTCCTATCCTGATCCTCCTCAAAACCTTGCCTACTTACCAGTATTTTATCACCATCACAGCAAATTATAATTGCCTCTTATTTATCTCTTCAATAAGACTCTTACATGAGACTGAGAGCTTCTATTTAATTACTTATCTCTAGTACCTAGCATAGTCCCTAGCATATTAAACACCCTTAAATCCTTAAATAATTATAAAGAGAAGGAGGGAGGGAATGAACAGAGGAGGGACAGAGGCAGAGGTGACTACTCTGATGAAGTAAGCCATGTGTTGACCAAGGAAGTAAAATGGTACATCCAAGTTGGTGACCAAAGTCTCTCAAAGCAGTGCTAACAGGAGAATCTGGTGTCTCAGTAGTCAATACAGTAAGGTGGAGGAAAAACTAATTCTGGAACTGAGAATCAAAAGGCCTCAGTTTTACCTTTGACTCCACCCCTACAGTAACTGCCTAATGCAGGGCCACACAACAACATGTGCTCAGCTTCAGCATCCTCATCTGTAAAGCCTTGAGATGCTTAGGTGAAATAATTAGTGTACAAGTATTTCAAAAGTTTAAAGAGTCCTATGAATGCAAAGGATTATTAAAGTCTCTGTCAACACCATGAAAGAATTAGGACTACTTTCTCTCATCAATTAATGGTTCCTTTCTCTGTCCAAACCTGAGGCCATATGACTCAGATAGGAAAAACAAAAAAGTATTATCTGCTCTGTTTATGAATTTGCCTTTTTAAATTTTATTTATTTATTTATTTTTGGCTGTATTGGGTCTTCATTGCTGGGAGCGGGTTTTCTCTAGGTGTGGCGAGCAAGGGCTACCCTTCATTATGGTGTTCAGGCTTCTCATTGCAGTGGCTTCTCTTGTTGCAGAGCACAGGCTCTAGGCATGTGGGTTGCAGTAGTTGTGGCTTGAGGGCTCAGTAGTTGTGGCTCACTGGCTCTAGAGTGAAGGCTCAGTGGTTGTGGTGCATGGGCTTAGTTGTTCCACGGCATGTGAGATCTTCCTGGACCAGGGCTCAAACCTATGTCCCCTGCATTGGCAGGCGGATTCTTAACCACTGCGCCACCAGGGAAGCCCCTGAATATGCCTTTTTGTTGTAAGTAAAATTTCTTCATGAAGTAAAAACTCCTGTAACACAGACAATACACCATGTTTTAACAATAATGACAAGGATGCCTTAAGCAGATACAACATCATAGAAAGTCCTCAAAACATACTCATGTTGGATTTTTACAAGAATTTCTTCAGAAAGGCCAATCAGATAGGATAGCCCCAATTTACAGATGGTCAAAGTGAGACTCATTGAAGTTAAGTGACTTGTTCAAGATTGTATACTTGGTAAGCATCTGGAAGATTGCTAAGCACAAGGTAAGTTCAAAACTATTTATAGAAATATAGTGCTGGAAAGATCTGAAAGGTAAACAAATCCAACTTCCTACGTACTGCAGGAAACCCTTCTGACAGAAGGATATACCGAACAACTGACAATTACTTAAACATCCTTTATTTTCCAGAAACAAAACTTTTTCCATTAATCTTTCAACTCAGGAGCCAGTTAGCTCATTGTATAAAATAGATAATAATTAATACATATTTCATAGGTTTTTATAAAGATGAAATAGATAATATGTGTAAATCACTTAGCAAAGACAATTTCTGGCACATAACAAGTATACATAACAAGTATTCAGTAAATGTTAGTTCTTATTACTCTTAGTACTATAATCTTCACTAGTCTACTTTTGTTTTGGTTTCTGGTTTGTTTTTCCTGGATCCTTTTTAGCCTCTTGCATCTTTTTGCTTCAGACTCTTTCACTGTTTCAGGTGAATAGAGGGAAATTCATTTTCATGATTCTCTAAATCATCCTCACTAGAGTGAAAATTGTTGGTCTTAATCTTTCTGTCTGCATCACAGAAACTTAAATATGTGATTAATTGACAACAGCTGAGTCAAAGGCAAAGGCTTTTGAGAAAGCTAGATTATTTTCTTCCTGAATCTGAAAGGAACCTATTTGGTAACTCTCCATTTCAACAGCATGGACCATGTGGCATCCAGTACTAAAAATGTAGATGAAATTCTTGTAAAATAAAGTTTTACAGTGACAACTTGTCATTGCTTAGAAAACTCTGATTTAAAGCATATTACCTAAAGTGTCTTATTTATGTTAACAAACTCTTTAAGTGAGTGTGACCCAGAATGTGGGCAAGGCCACCCATTGGGATGTAGAGAGAAACAACTAGAATTTCAACTTTTATATTAATGTAATATCTTCTACTTGAATATTTATCCTTGAAAGGTTTTTAATGTCCATAATATATTACTGCAATTTCACATGTATAGAGTTTATTAGTAAATGTACATATATTTGGGGTCTATGATCATAATTTTATAGTTAAGGCATGTAATCAAGAAGGTTTTGAAACCTTGTACAAAACCAGAGATTAGTAGGTGTTTAAAAAGTGGCAATCCTCACCACTATCCATGAAAGAAAAATAGAAAATATATGCTCATTTATTAACTAATATTGTCATTTTATTATTTTTTCAATATGAATTTGAAATTTGATAAAATTGGTTCAGTCCCTTAAATCTCTACTCTCTACCTCTCTTTATAAAACCTAATTCATATTTACTGTGATCTCTGTACAAAAGAATGTGTGGTATGCTACCAACTGTCAAAGGAAATATTCCCAAGGTTGATGGAAAAAAACAAGCACAAATCCCACTGAAGATCTTGACATCCTTTATAGCAAATGGACCAAATATTAACTATATCAGCCAACATTTTCACAAGTTTTCATGGAACAAACAGAGACAAATACCATGCCAAGTAACCAAGTTACCCCTCACTTCCTTTAGGCAGTGCTGTCATAAGCATGATTTTAGACCCCTCCCCTTCCCTCTCAAAATGTAGAAGCAAACTGTGAAAGATGTCTTCTCCATGGTCCTCAGGGTTAGTTAATCTCTCTCAGAGATTGGTAGGTATTTGAGAGTCTTTCAGACAATTTTCTTTCTCATTTGCAGTTGTTTTTCCTCTCCTGGTGGTTTAGTGATGAAAGGTTATAGACTCTTTGTGCCTCCACCTCAAATCCATTTGTTGAAACCTAACCCCCAATGTGCTGTTATTAGGAGGTGGGGACCTTTGAGAAGTGATTATATCAAGAGTTGAACCCTCATGAATGGGATTGGTGCCCATATAAAAGAGGCCCCGGAGAACTCCCTTGCCCCTCCCACCATGTGAGGATACAACAAGAAGCTGGCCAGCTATAAACCAGGAAAATGGCCCTCAGCAGACACTGAATTTGCCTGGCACCTTGATCTTGGACTTCCCAGCCTCCAGAACTGTGAGAAATAAATCTATGTTGTTTAAACTAAGAAATGTATTTTTGTTATAGTACCTCATGTGAACTAAGACAGGGAACATAGTGGGTTAAACACCATTAATCTCTTCAGAGACACCTAGAAACATCAGAATCTTTCAAGATTACTTTGAAGAAATATATTTCCACTGTGACTCCATTCTAACACCTTCCCACCTAATTTCCTTAGGTGGCCCAGCAGGCCTGGCAACCTAAGTTATGGCACCCTGCAAAACATACCCTTTCACAAATGAATGTCCAAGGCAGTGTTTTCCAACCATATATTAGTCATAAACCTTGTAGGAGAAATCATTCTGAATGTTCATCAAAACATTTCACTTTTCTGCTGGGCATCAAGAAAACTACATGTCTCAACTTTTTAAAATCTAAATGGGGCTATGTGATGGGTTCTGCCCAATAGAATGTGCAGAAATGATGTAAACCACTTCCAGGCTAGGACCTAAAGTGTCCTATAGAATCATCCATATGGTATATCTTTTATCATTAGGTGGTGGTTGGATTCAAAGTGTCCAGGGGAAAGAGACCATGGGGAAAAACAGAACACTAAAAAAAGGAAACTGAGTCACAACTCATGAAATAAGAAACTGATAAGTTGGACTTCATTAAAATTAAAAAACTTCTGCTGTGTAAAAGACACTGTTAGAGAACGAAGAGACAAGACACAGACTGGGAGAAAATATTTGCAAAATAAATATCTGATGAAGGACTTATATCCAAAATATACAAAGAACCCTTAAAATCAACAACAGGAAAACAAACAGCCCAACTTTAAAAATAGACTAAAGATCTGAACAGACACCTCACCAAAGATGGCAAATAAATATATGAAAAGATGCTCAACATCATTTGGCATTAGGGAATTTTAAATTAAAACAAAAATGAGATACACATACCTATTAGAATGGTTAAAATTTTAAAAACTTTCACTGAGTTTTGGGGGGCTCAGAAAATGGTGGCATCAGGCTCCAGATGCTGCTGCCCCAACCACTCTTCCCAAAAGAAGCCCCATCTTGAGGAATCTTGGAGCTCTACAGGGGCAGCATAATAATCCTGGGAGGAGAAACACCTGGGTTCCTTCCTCTCTCCACCCGGACCCGTGAAAACACACTTATCTTTTTGCCATCTCCGAAGTTTCGTCCTCTCTGCAATGTCTTATGTGGTTGGGATCATGTGATATGTGACCTTTTCAGATGGCTTCTTTCAATTGGTAATATGCATTTGGAGTTTTCTTCATGTTTCCTCGTGGCTAGGTAGCTCATTTCTTTTTGTCCCTGAATTGCATTCCATTGCCTGGATGCACCCCATTTCATGTATCTTCTCGCCTGTTGAGGGATATCTTGGTTGCTTCCATGTTTGGGTAATTATGAATAAAGCTGCTGTAAACATAAAAATTTTTTTTTAACTGACAATACCAATTGCTGACGAGGATATAAAGCAACAGGAATTATCACTCATTTCTGGTTACAGCTACTTTGGAAGATATTTTGGCAACTTCTTACAAAGCTAAACCTAATTTTGCCATATGATTCAATAATTGCACTCCTAAGTATTTACCGAACTGAAAAATTTTGTCCACACAAAAACGTGCACATGAATGTTTATAACTCTATATTCCTAATTAACAAAAATTAGAGGTCTCCTATTGTTCAGTAGGTAAATGGATAACTAAACTATGATACATCCATATAATGGAATGTTATTTGGTGATAAAGAAAAGGAAAAGATGTGATCTATGAAACTATAAGGAGACATGTTAATCTTGGAGGCATGTTGCCAGGTTAAAGAAACCAGTGGTGGGGATAGGGGGATTGTATCACATTCCAGAAAATGTACCATATTCCAGAAAATGCAGAATTGATGGAATGGTAGAAAGATCAGTGTTTATGCAGGGAGAAAGTGTTGAATAAGAAAATCACCAGGGATATTTGGAGCCATTGAAACCATCCTATAATGTTACTGTAATGGTGGACACATGACACTGTGAAATTGACAAAACGCATAGCCTTTTACAGAACAAAGAGTGAACCTTAATTTATGCAAAATTTTAAACATAATTTAGGAGGTCAAGGAATCTCAGGATGGAAGGCAAGATGTGGCAAAACAATCTAACGACATTACAAGTTCTTTTTTTTTTTATTGGAGAATAATTGCTATACAATGGTGTGTTAGTTTCTGCTACACAACAAAATGAATCAGTTATATATATACATATGTTCCCATATCTCTTCCCGCTTGTGTCTCCCTCCCTCCCACCCTCCCTATCCCACCCCTCCAGGCGGTCACAAAGCACTGAGCTGATCTCCCTGTGCTATGCGGCTGCTTCCCACTAGCTATCTACATTACGTTTGGTAGTGTATATATGTCCATGCTTCTCTCTCGCTTTGTCACAGCTTACCATTCCCCCTCCCCATAGCCTCAAGTCCATTCTCTACTAAGTCTGTGTCTTTATTCCTGTTTTATCCCTAGGTTCTTCATGACATTTTCTTTTTCTTAAATTCCATATGTATGTGTTAGCATATGGTATTTCTCTCTCTCTTTCTGACTTACTTCACTCTGTATGACAGACTCTAGGTCTATCCACCTCATTACAAATAGCTCAATTTGATTGCTTTTTATGGCTGAGTTATATTCCATTGTATATATGTGCCACATCTTCTTTATCCATTCATCCGATGATGGACACTTAGGTTGTTTCCATCTCTGGGCTATTGTAAATAGAGCTGCAATGAACATTTTGGTACATGACTCTTTTTGAATTATGGTTTTCTCAGGGTATATTCCCAGTAGTGGGATTGCTGGGTCATATGGTAGTTCTATTTGTAGTTTTTGAAAGAACTTCCATACTGTTCTCCATAGTGGCTGTACCAATTCACATTCCCACCAGCAGTGCAAGAGTGTTCCCTTTTCTCCACACCCTCTCCAGCATTTATTGTTTCTAGATTTTTTGATGATGGCCATTCTGACTGGTGTGAGATGAAATCTCATTGTAGTTTTGATTTGCATTTCTCTAATGATTAGTGATGTTGAGCATTCTTTCATGTGTTTGTTGGCAGTCTGTATATCTTCTTTTGAGAAATGTCTATTTAGGTCTTCTGCCCATTTTTGGATTGGGTTGTTTGTTTTTTTGTTATTAAGCTGCATGAGCTGCTTATAAATTTTGGAGATTAATCCTTTGTCAGTTGCTTCATTTGCAAATATTTTCTCCCATTCTGAGGGTTGTCTTTTGGTCTTCTTTATGGTTTCCTTTGCTGCGCAAAAGCTTTTAAGTTTCATTAGGACCCCTTTGTTTATTTTTGTTTTTATTTCCATTTCTCTAGGAGGTGGGTCAAAAAGGACCCTGCTGCGATTTATGTCATAGAGTGTCCTGCCTATGTTTTCCTCAAGAGTTTGATAGTTTCTGGACTTACATTTAGGGCTTTAATCCATTTTGACCTTATTTTTGTGTATGGTGTTAGGGAGTGATCTAATCTCATACTTTTACATGTAGCTGTCCAGTTTTCCCAGCATCACTTATTGAAGTGGCTGTCCTTTCTCCTCTGTACATTCCTGCCTCCTTTATCAAAGATAAGGTGACCATATGTGAGTGGGTTTATCTCTGGACTTTCTATCCTGTTCCATTGATCTATATTTCTGTTTTTGTTCCAGTACCATACTGTCTTGATTACTGTAGCTTTGTAGTATAGTCTGAAGTCAGGAAGCCTGATTCCTCCAGCTCCGTTTTTCATTCTCAAGATTGTTTTGGCTATTCGGGGTCTTTTGTGTTTCCATACAAGTTGTGAAATTTTTTGTTCTAGTTCTGTGAAAAATGCCAGTGGTAGTTTGATAGGGATTGCATTGAATCTATAGATTGCTTTGGGTAGTAGACTCATTTTCACAATATTGATTCTTCCAATCCAAGAATATGGTATATCTCTCCATCTATTTGTATCATCTTTAATTTCTTTCTTCAGTGTCTTTTAATTTTCTGCATACAGGTCTTTTGTCTCCTTAAGTAGGTTTATTCCTAGATATTTTATTCTTTTTGTTGCAATGGTAAATGGGAGTGTTTTCTTGATTTCACTTTCAGAGTTTTCATCCTTAGTGTATAGGAATGCCAGAGATTTCTGTGCACTAATTTTGTATCCTGCTACTTTACCAAATTCATTGATTAGCTCTAATAGTTTTCTGGTAGCATCTTTAGGATTCTCTATCTATAGTATCATGTCATCTGCAAAGAGTGACAGCTTTACTTCTTCTTTTCTGATTTGGATTCCTTTTATTTCCTTTTCTTCTCTGATTGCTGTGGCTAAAACTTCCAAAACTATGTTGAATAAGAGTGGTGAGAGTGGGCAACCTTGTCTTGTTCCTGATCTTAGTGGAAATGTTTTCAGATTTTCACCATTGAGGACAATGTTGGCTGTGGGTTTGTCATATATGGCCTTTATTATGTTGAGGAAAGTTCCCTCTATGCCTACTTTCTGCAGGGTTTTTATCATAAATGGGTGTTGAATTTTGTCAAAAGCTTTCTCTGCATCTATTGAGATGATCATATGGTTTTTCTCCTTCAATTTGTTAATATGCTGTATCACGTTGATTGATTTGCGTATATTGAAGAATCCTTGCATTCCTGGAATAAACCCCACTTGATCATGGTGTATGATCCTTTAAATGTGCTGTTGGATTCTGTTTGCTAGTATTTTGTTGAGGATTTTTGCATCTATATTCATCAGTGATATTGGCCTGTAGTTTTCTTTCTCTGTGACAATCTTGTCTGGTTTTGGTATCAGGGTGATGTTGGCCTCGTAGAATGAGTTGGGGAGTGTTCTTCCCTCTGCCATATTTTGGAAGAGTTTGAGAAGGATAGGTGATAGCTCTTCTCTAAATGTTTGATAGAATTCGCCTGTGAAGCCATCTGGTCCTGGGCTTTTGTTTGTTGGAAGATTTTTAATCACAGTTTCAATTTCAGTGCTTGTGATTGGTCTGTTCATATTTTCTATTTGTTCCTGATTCAGTCTTGGCAGGTTGTGCCTTTCTAAGAATTTGTCCATTTCTTCCAGGTTGTCCATTTTATTGGCATAGAGTTGCTTGTAGTAATCTCTCATGATCTTTTGTATTTCTGCAGTGTCATTTGTTACTTCTCCTTTTTCGTTACTAATTCTATTGATTTCAGTAGTCGCCCTTTTTTTCTTGATGAGTCTGGCTAATGGTTTATCAATTTTGTTGATCTTCTCAAAGAACCAGCTTTTAGTTTTATTGATCTTTGCTATTGTGTCCTTCATTTCTTTTTCATTTATTTCTGATCTGATTTTTATGATTTCTTTCTTTTTGCTAACTTTGGGGTTTTTTTGTTCATTTTTCTCTAATTGCTTTAGGTGCAAGGTTAGGTTGTTTATTCGAGATGTTTCCTGTTTCTTAAGGTAGGATTGTATTGCTATAAACTTCCCTCTTAGAACTGCTTTTGCTGCATCCCATAGATTTTGGGTCATCGTGTCTCCATTGTCATTTGTTTCTAGGTACTTTTTGATTTCCTCTTTGACTTCTTCAATGATCACTTCGTTACTAAGAAGTGTATTGTTTAGCCTCCATGTGTTTGTATTTTTTACAGATCTTTTTCTGTAATTGATATCTAGTCTCATAGCATTGTGGTTGGAAAAGATACTTGATATGATTTCAATTTTCTTAAATTTACCAAGGCTTGATTTGTGACCCAAGATATGATCTATCCTGGAGATGTTCCATGAGCACTAGAGAAAAATGTGTATTCTGTTGTTTTTGAATGGAATGTCCTATAAATATCAATTAATTCCATCTTGTTTAATGTATCATTTAAAGCTCGGGTTTCCTTATTTATTTTCATTTTGGATGATCTGTCCATTGGTGAAAGTGGGGTGTTAAAGTCCCCTATATGAATGTGTTACTGTTGATTTCCCCTTTTACGGCTGTTAGTATTTGCCTTATGTATTGAGGTGCTCCTATGTTGGATGCATAAATATTTACAATTGTTATATCTTCTTGGATTGATCCCTTGATCATTATGTAGTGTCCTTCTTTGTCTCTTCTAATGGTCTTTATTTTAAAGCCTATTTTGTCTGATATGAGAATTGCTACTCCAGCTTTCTTTTGGTTTCCATTTGCATGAAATATCTTTTTCCATCCCCTTACTTTCAGTCTGTATGTGTCTCTAGGTCTGAAGTGGGTCTCTTGTAGACACCAAATATATGGGTCTTGTTTTTGTATCCATTCAACCAACCTGTGTCTTTTGGTGGGAGCATTTAGTTCATTTACATTTAAGGTAATTATCAATATGTATGTTCCTATTCCCATTTTCTTAATTGTTTTGGGTTCGTTATTGTAGGTTTTTTCCTTCCCTTGTGTTTCTTACCTAGAGAAGTTCCTTTAGCAGTTCTTGTAGAGCTGGTTTGGTGGTGATGAACTCTCAGCCTTTGCTTGTTGGTAAAGGTTTTAATTTCTCCATCAAATCTGAATGAGATCCTTGCTGGGTAGAGTAATCTCCATTGCAGGTTTTTCTCCTTCATCACTTTCAATATGCCCTGCCACTCCCTTCTGGTTTGCAGAGTTTCTGCTGAAAGACCAGCTGTTAACCTTATGGGGTTCCCCTTGTGTGTTATTTGTTGTTTTCCCCTTGCTCCTTTTAATATGTTTTCTTTGTATTTAATTTTTGACAGTTTGATTAATATGTGTCTTGGCATATTTCTCCTTGGATTTATCCTGTATGGGACTCTCTGTGCTTCCTGGACTTGATTAACTATTTCCTTTCCCACATTAGGGAAGTTTTCAACTATAATCTCTTCAAATATTTTCTCAGTCCCTTTCTTTTTCTCTTCTTCTTCCTGAACCCCTATAATTCGAATGTTGGTGCATTTAATGTTGTCCCAGAGGTCTCTGAGACTGTCCTCAGTTCTTTTCATTCTTTTTTCTTTATTCTGCTCTGCAGTAGTTATTTCCACTCTTTTATCTTCCAGGTCACTTATCCGTTTTTTTTGCTGCAGTTATTCTGCTATTGATCCCATCTAGAGTATTTTTCATTTCATTTATTGTGTTGTTCATCATTGTTTGCTTCATCTTTAGTTCTTCTAGGTCCTTGTTAAATGTTTCTTGCATTTTTTTCTATTCTATCTCCAAGATTTTGGATCATCTTTACTATCATTATTCTGAATTCTTTTTCAGGTAGACTGCCTATTTCCTCTTCATTTGTTAGGTCTGGTGGGTTTTTATCTTGCTCTTTCATCTGCTGTGTGTTTTTCTGTCTTCTCATTTTGCTTATCTTACTGTGTTTGGGGTCTCCTTTTTGCAGGCTGCATGTTCATAGTTCCTATTGTCTTTCGTGTCTGTCCCCAGTGACTAAGGTTGGTTCAGTGGGTTGTGTATGCTTCCTGGTGGAGGGGACTACTGCATGGGTTCTGGTGGATGAGGCTGGATCTTGTCTTTCTTGTGGGCAGGTCCACGTCTGATGGTGTGTTTTGGGGTGTCCATCAACTTATTATGATTTTGGGCAGCCTCTCTGCTAATGGGTGGGTTTGTGTTCCTGTTTTGCTAGTTGTTTGGCATAGGATGTCCAGCACTGTAGCTTGCTGGTCGTTGAGTGAAGCTGGGTGCTGGTGTTGAGATGGAGATCTCTGGGAGATTTTCACCATTTGATATTATGTGCAGCTGGGAGGTCTCTTGTGGACCAGTGTCCTGAAGTTGGCTCTCCCACCTCAGAGGCACAGCACTGACTCCTGGCTGCAGCACCAAGACCCTTTCATCCACACGGCTCAGAAGAAAAGGGAGAAAAAGTAGAAAGAAAGAATTAGTAGAAGTAGAAGGAAAGAAAGAAAGAAAGTAGGGAGGGAGGGAGGGAGGGAGGAAGGAAGGAAAGATGGAGGGAAGGAAGAAAAAAGGAAAGAAAAACGATAAAGTAAAATAATATAAAGTAAGATAAAATATAATAAAGTTATTAAAATAAAAAAATAATTAATAAGAGAAAACAAAACAAAAAAAAGAACGGATGGATAGAACCCTGGAACAAATGGTGGAAGCAAAGCTATACAGACAAAATCTCACACAGAAGCATACACATACACACTCACAAAAAGAGGAAAAAATCATAAAATCTTGATCTCAAAGTCCACCTCCTCAATTTGGGATGATTCGTTGTCTAACGGAAGGAAGGAAGAAAGAAAGAACGAAGGTAAAGTAAAATAAAATAAAGTTATTAAAATAAAAAGTATTATTAAGAAAAAATTTTTAAAAAAGAAAACAAAAAGAAATGGACGGATAGAACCCTAGGACAAATGGTGGAAGCAAAGCTATACAGACAAAATCTCACACAGAAGCATACACATACACACTCACAAAAAAAGGAAAAGGGGAAAAAATAATAAATCTTGCTCTCAAAGTCCACCTCCTTAATTTGGGATGATTCGTTGTCTATTCATGTATTCCACAGCTGCAGGGTACATCAAGTTGATTGTGGAGCTTTAATCTGCTGCTTCTGAGGCTGCTGAGGAGAGATTTCCCTTTCTTTTCTTTGTTCTCACAGCTCCCAGGGGCTCAGCTTTGGATTTGGCCCCGCCTGTGCGTGTAGGTCTCCGGAGGGCCTCTGTTCTTTGCTCAGACAGGACGGGGTTAAAGGAGCCGCTGATTCGGAGGCTCTGGCTCACTCAGGCCGGGGGCAGGGAGGGTCCCGGAGTGCAGGACGAGCCTGGGCGGCAGAGGCTGGCGTGACTTTGCACCAGCCTGACGCGCTCCGTGTGTTCTCCCAGGGGAGTTGTCCCTGGATCACGGGAACCTGGCAGTGGCGGGCTGCACAGGCTCCCCGTAAGAGGGTGTGGATTGTGACCTGTGCTCGCACACAGGCTTCTTGGTGGCGGCAGCAGCAGCCTTAGCGTCTCATGTCTGTCTCTGGGGTCCGCGCTTTTAGCTGCGGCTCTCGCAGCGTTCTTAATCCCCTCTCCTCCCGCACCAGGAAACAAAGAGGGAAGAAAAAGTCTCCTGCCTCTTCGGCAGGTCCAGACTTTTCCCCGAACTCCCTCCCGGCCAGCCGTGGTGCACTAACCCCCTTCAGGCTGTGTTCACACCGCAAGCCCTAGTCCTCTCCCTGCGCTCCGACTGAAGCCCGAGCCTCAGTTCCTAGCCTCGCCCACTCGGCGTGTGAGCAGAGAAGCCTCTCGGGCTGGTGAGTGCCGGTCGGCACCGATCCTCTGTGCGGGAATCTCTCTGCTTTGCCCTCCGCACCCCTGTTGCTATGCTCTCCTCCGCGGCTCCGAAGCTCCCCCACTCCACCACCCGCAGCCTCCGCCCGCGAAGGGGCTTCCTAGTGTGCAGAAACTTTTCCTCCTTCACAGCTCTCTCCCACTGGTGCAGGTCCCGTCCCTATCCTTTTGTCTCTTTTTATTCTTTTTTCTTTTGCCCTACCCAGGTACGTGGGGGGTTTCTTGCCTTTTGGGAGGTCTGAGGTCTTCTGCCAGCATTCAGTAGGTGTTCTGTAGGAGTTGTTCCACATGTAGATGTATTTCTGGTGTATCTGTGGGGAGGAAGGTGATCTCCGCGTCTTACTCTTCCGCCATCTTCAATATTACAAGTTCTGAAACAACCTTATAGAACGGAACAGGGACAAAAAGTGCTGACCTACATAACTGGAAATGAGTAGAATCCATAAGGCTAAAGGCAAAAACAGACAAACAAACAAACAAAACTGACATAAGTATTGAACTCTTGCTGATAAAGTTTTCTCCCCTGGGTTAACAATTCTGATACCACTAATACATAATGGCACAATTAAGAAAATGAATGACAGTTAGAGGGAACCAGGTTTCTCAGTGTTGGAGTGGGATATTACAAACAAACAAGGGGAGGAACCTAGAATGATGCATGTGGTAATGGATTAGAGTTGGAGATATCAGTATGCACTTATGTTTAGTCTATTACAGACAGATACAGATGGCAACACATAGAAAAACGTATTCATTTATGTATATACACATACATATCCTTGCTCTGTCAGCTGATTCTGTAGCAACAGCACACTTAGCACTCAGATATTTTCTAATATCATTGCCAAGTAAAAGAAACCAGTGTCCCTTGGAGAAGTGGCTGATTCTAGGACTGGAGCAGGAAATACACAACATGAGCCTGGAGCATCTTGTAGTGCCAGTAAGGAAGTGTTCAGAAAAAAAGCATAATTACAGGAGTACAAATAAATAAATAAATAAATAAAGAGGGGGAAAGGGACAAATCTCCCTTGTAGAGGAATTACAAATAATTTATGTAGATACTTCACCCTCAAAAGATGTAAAGCATAACTCACCACTCTTTAAACATTTGGGCTGCACACAGAAACTTCCTTCCAAAGAGTACAGTAAGTATGGAAAGGGGGAAGGTGGCAAAGGTAGAGTAACTTTACAGTGGAGAAAGACAATAAACACTACCTCAGTCAAGTGATTAAGGATCACCGACAATGATAAACCATGTTGATGATTTCCCTTAATATGCTTCAATGAAAATGGCACTTTACATCTGTGATCTTCCTCCCAAACACCCACAACCCTGGTATATGAAGCAGAACACACTCTCCCAATCTCCCCAACTGAACAGGGCCAGTAACAAGTGAGAAGTCAATCTTTAAGCCACAGTGATTTTAGAGTTGTTTGTTACAGCAGTTAGACAGGCTGACTAACACAGATTTCTTTGAAAATATAATGGAAGACACATTCTCTCTTAACAGAGTAATGCAAATATGTCCATACACACAAAAACTGGTGTACAGATTTCAGGAGCCCATTTGTAGATTTCTCTGGGAGAAATCCTATAGCCAGTATCAACTCAGAGTCCTACTTATCCCTAGTGGTGCTTTGAAATCCTTCCACCATCACACCTTTTATTTTGAATAATTTTTATTTTGGGTTTGATTGATGTGATGTTTCCCTCTCATCATGGCCCAAATAATATGAAATCCATGTTATATCTTGGTCTATAATTCCCAGGGAGACAGATGACCGAAGAATGACAGGCCTAGGTGTCTGTGGAGTCCAGTAATGCAGAAACTTTCTCTTTCTCACTGGGAGTAACTGACTGAGCTTTTGATGTTTTACTGGCTCCCCAGGACTGAGGAGAGCTGACAGTTATGGAGTTTAACTGAACAGATTTTCTAGTTTTAACCATGTCAATAAAACATCATTTTCAGTATGGTTTCTCTATCTGACCCTCTTCTATGTTTCTAGACCTGGGCACGTTTATGAAGTTGTATCTGATATTGAGAAGCAACTAAAAGCAACTACACTCCAACACTAATAGCGCCATATGTAACCTTGATGTTGGCCCCTGACTTCACTCCCCCCACACTCCCCTTCACTCAATTCGCATTATAACCAATATCTGCATCGCCACTTCCCTTATTCCCCTAGCTCTTCCAGGTTAATCTATGGCATCTGGTGGTAAAAGCAGCATCAATATCAATTGTGTGATTTGGTTTCATTTTAAAAATAAATTTGTAGGGTGTAGTTTTGCAGTTTTCCCAGTGTGTAATTTTATTTAAATTATTTGTGGAACTAAAAGTGTTTACTTATATATCTGCTTGTTTGTGAATTATTTAATTATTTACTGGCAATCTGAGCAGCTTTCTTAACCAGCAAACACAATGTGGCACTGCTGACATTTATAGCTAAATCACAATGGCTAGAAGCCCAGGTTTTCCCAGATTTCCTCTCCCTCAAGCAATTCTTAGAATCACCAAAGAGGCTTATATCTATCAAGAGTCAGCCAGCCAAATTAAGGTCACCCACAGCTTCCAGGTTCCATTAGCACCCCAGAGTGGCCTTTCAGCTCTGTTAAGCTCCTTCACCTGATAAAGATGAGAACATGCTCAACCCAAGGCTTCTGGACCTAGAACAGGCCTGCTGCTCCTTCCAGTCAGAAACGCACGTGGCAACTCCTGTGACAGAAGGTGACGCTTTCTATTTTATAGCCCTTCTGGAGATGGGGGCTGGGAAGGAGTAGGTACAAAATTAAGAGTCATGAACCCAAAAGTGTAAAAACTTTTAGTGATACAACCCTCAACTCATATATACACCAACTTTTACACAGAGGACAAGGGCAAGGCCAAGACTCAGCTTCAGCTGCCCTGCTGTATTCAGAACTTCATTTCCCAAGACTTTTTCACAAAATGTTCCTCTGTTCCTCCATCCCTGTGTCTGATCATTCATGTAAATGAACACATGGGAGAGAAGTGTCACTGTGTTTTTATCACCTTGTTTGCACCTAATCCCTAGCATCAGTGCAGTCAAGGTAACTTGGTAAGTACTCCATTGCACATTTACATAGTAACAAATAGTAGACACAAACTAGTTTACAATAATGAGACTTTCTTCAAGCTTACCAGGAAAATTGCTTTTAGTATTTAGTCTTCCTTTATATTTTTATTCTCAAGAAAAGTGATACATATTTATGTATATACCTATGCTTAAAAATACCAATTAGCTCCCATACGCTGAAGAAAAAATAATAAT
Source organism: Pseudorca crassidens (assembly GCF_039906515.1). Lineage (NCBI taxonomy): Eukaryota > Metazoa > Chordata > Mammalia > Artiodactyla > Delphinidae > Pseudorca > Pseudorca crassidens. Next base: position 29,213,503 of record NC_090307.1, on the reverse strand, counting down.
CCAAGTGGAAACAGAAGTCAGAAAGGAAAGGTTTTCTTCCCAGTTTGTTCATTGTTAAGAGTGTATTGTTTCTTCTGTCCTGATAAATAGAAAATTAGCTTTTTCTACAACATTATTGAATTCTAAGCACAAACACTTTGCCTTGACCACATAAATGGTCAATTTCTGAATTGGTATTACTGATACTACTAGTTTTATTTTTCAATGTCTGAAGGAAAAGATGTGAACATGGTACGGAAATGACAATGTCTATTAATGCATTATAAAGAATATACATAAAGCAATTGTCAGATAAATGTTAGAATTTCATTCAACTCACACAAAACATTAAGCGCAGAATATTGAGAGGTCAGACTATTTTTGAATACTAAGATATAGAGCTTCTGAATTTAGTAATCTCATTTTAATTCATAGTTGAAGAACAGTTAATGAGGTTGGGATATTTTATTAATCTACTTCTTGATTTTAGTTAGCTTCCAAAATAATTTGAAAAACACTGTAGAAATTTGTACACGCCTTAGGTTTTCTTTATCTATTCAATATTTACTTTGCAATGAAATGATAATAATAACTTGTATTTGTGTACTTCATAATTTTCAAAGCACTGTCAAATCCATTGTTTCACCTGACTTTCCAACATCCCTATAAGAAAGTAAGGCAGAATTAACACCTGGTTTTAAAATGAGGGAAAAGGAACATAGGCCAGACTCAGGATGCTTATTGAAATCAACACAAATAGAATATTGGAGTCTAGAAATCAGTTCTACAAAATCTCATTCAAAGTCTTTGCATACCTCATCTTGTCCAAATAAAATAAGTAAAAATTTGAATCTGTCTGTAGCCTCCTTTGGCAAATTAGTCATCATTCCTAAGCCTCAGTTTCCTCATCTATAAAACAAGAAAATTTCTCACAACTTCATTAATGCTTTTGTGAAGATTTATGTAAAACCATGTATGTAAAATTACCAGACCTTGTGTAAGTGCTCCATAAATATTCATTCTTTTCCTCTCACTTTCATTATTTACAGAAAGACCCAATCACACCATCACAGTTCCTTTGAATATGAATCTCTGCAAAACCACAATCAGTATCCATCTGGAACTAGGAAGAGATTAAGTTAGGAAATCATATCAGGTGGGAAATTCAGTGGAGAGGGGCTGTCTGCTGGGCATTCTGACATCTCTGAACTGTCCTGCCCAACTTTGTGAGACATCTTGCCTCATTTACAGGTCTCTATGGGGCAGCCTGTCTCAAAAAATTCACCTCCTTCCATCCACATGGTCATGGATGTCCTTGGCATACATCATCGTAGTTGGCTCAATTAAAAAGCCCCTGTGGCTTAACAGTATAGGAAGAGAATCATTTGGCTTTGGGTTGTACCCCACACAGCTAAAGAGCATTATTTTGACACTCTCCCAGCTGGAGTTCTCTGAGATTTCAAGGTGCCTTATGATCAGAGGAGTCAGTGTGGGACAGCAGTCAAGCACTGGAAAGGTTGAGGGAGACATGGGTCAGAGCCTTAATCAACATCTAAGTGTTAACTTAGTAAAGGTTTTTCACATATCTGAGCTTCCTATTCTTTGTGTACAAAACACAGAGGGTAGAGATGTAATTAGACCCATCTTTACAATCCTGTGAGTTTATCATGCAAAACAGCCTTGCAGTTTTTGGTCCAAGGATGTCAAAAAACAAAATCACACAGAGTCCAGTAAAGGAACAAAAAGAACATGGGACATCTAAGGCAGTAAAAGGATGAATGAAATCTCATTTGTCAAGGAGTGAACCAAGGGCTGAAAGACTTGTCAACCAGCCAATAAGAGGATTGAAAGAAACCCTAGATGAGATGGGTAAATTTGAGAGAGGGGGTAGGATGGGAAGTGTAGAAGAGAGAGGTGGAGGCAAGCAAAACTCCAAAGAAATTTGAGAGTGGCCTAAGGAGACAGAACCAGGCTAGGAAGCTCCTTCTGCGGAGAAATGTGTTTTGGCCACAAGGAGAAAAAGGTTTCATCTGGCCTGTTTATTCTAGGTCCCTCCTTCCTCCCAATTATCTTAACATTTGTTGTCAAGCTATTCATCCTAATTCTATGAGGTACTGGCTGGGGTATCTTATTATGGGCTGTGTAAATGAGGTGTAATTTGACAGTCTCAAAAGATGAGTAGGAACTCATAGGTGGGGCTGAACTCCATATAACAGGAAGACAGAGGAGCATCTATTTTATGGAACATGCCTTTTTTTGCAGATTCTCTGTTAGGTGCATTGCATGCACCTCATACAAACCACACAACACCACCAGGAAGTAATTATTATCCCCATCTGACAAATGAGGAAGAAGAGGCTCAGAGAGGCTAAGTAATTTGCCTGTGGTTACTCAGCTCCCAACTTTAAAACCTACACTAAGTCCATTATGCAATTTCCCCTTTCCCACTGTACCTCTCAACACATGCAAAATCATGGAGTTGCAAAAGAATAATGTTTATTTAGAAAGCACTCTCTGCTTTCTCTGTAATCAGAGTAAGTACAGTTAAGTGGGATGTGACAATTGGAGATGTGGTTCAAAAGATAGGTTGAGGCCAGACTAGAAGTGGTCTTGAGAGTTTTAATGTAATCTTGTAGACAATGGGAGACCATTGAAGTTTTGAAGGGATGACAACAGAAGACAGACAAATTGACACCTAACTAGTCTGGTCTCTGGCATAGTGCCTGGGAATGCCTTGTGCCTCATTAAGTGTTTACATAATATTATCAGAATCATTTTTATTCTTGAGAAATATCATCATCTAGAACAGGTATAGGTCTTTCCAGGTTACCGCTGTTATTTGTGATTAAACTCCTCCTCTGTCATCAGGACATTAGGTCCAAAGGCCTACAGGTGTCAAGCCCATCCCCCCAATCTAAGAGGGAAAGAATGCAGTTGCAAGCACCCAGCTCATCTTACCTATCAGAATCCAGTCAAGAGACTATACCCTTTAAATAATTATTCCTTGGTGGGGATCCCATCAGCAAGCCTCCACATCCAGTGGCACTCAGAGTTTTCATGTCCCCACTGGAATCTTGGATTCATGTCTCTTTCATGTGTTTTAAACCAAGACCAGCTTGTTGTAAGTTCCATTTTTTCCATTGTGCTGTATAGAGAATCAGAAGCTCATGTGTAAAAAAAAATAAAATAACAATAGTAGTAATTATGTTTCTCTGCTCATATCTGGCTACCTGCCTGCTGTACACACCCAGAATTTATCACTCTCATGCCACTCTACACACAGCCTCTAGCAATTTGTCACAACTAACATGTAATTTTTTTTTTTACCAGTTTATACCTCTAGAAGCTTCTGTTACAGGACATATTAAGAATGAACACAGGGGTAAGATGGCGGAAGAGTAAGATGCGGAGATCACCTTCCTCCCCACAGATACACCAGAAATACATCTATACGTGGAACAACTCCTACAGAACACCTACTGAACGCTGGCAGAAGACCTCAGACCTCCCAAAAGGCAAGAAAGTCCCCACGTACCTGGGTAGGGCAAAAGAAAAAAAGAAAAAACAGAGACAAAAGAATAGGGACGGGACCTGCACCAGTGGGAGAGAGCTGTGAAGGAGGAAAGGTTTCCACACACTAGGAAGCCACTTCGCGGGTGGAGACTGCGGGTGGCGGAGGGGGGCCTCTTCGGAGCTGCGGAGGAGAGCGCAGCAACAGGGGTGCAGAGGGCAAAGTGGGGAGATTCCCGCACAGACGATCGGTGTCGCCCGGCACTCACCAGCCCGAGAGGCTTCTCTGCTCACACGCCGGGGCGGGCGGAGCTGCGAACTGAGGCTCAGGCTTCGGTTGGAGCGCAGGGAGAGGACTGGGGTTGGCAGCATGAACACAGTCTGAAGGGGTTAGTGCACCATGGCTAGCCGGGAGGGAGTCCGGGAAAAGGTCTAAAGCTGCCGAAGAGGCAGGAGACTTTTTCTTCCCTCTTGGTTTCCTGGTGCGCGAGGAGAGGGAATTAAGAGTGCTGCTTAAAGGAGCTCCAGAGACGGGCGTGAGCCGCGGCTAAAAGTGCAGACCCCAGAGACGGGCATGAGACACTAAGGCTGCTACTGCCGCCACCAAAAGCCTGTGTGAAAGCACAGGTCACGATCCACACCTCCGGGGAGCCTGTGCAGCCCGCCACTGCCAGGTTCCCGGGATCCAGGGACAACTTCCCCGGGAGAACGCACAGCGAGCATCAGGCTGCTGCAACGTCAAGGCGACCTCTGCCACCGCAGGCTCGCCCCACACTCCATGCCCCTCCCTCCCTCCCGGCCTGAGTGAGCCAAAGCCCCCGAATCAGCGGATCCTTTAACCCCGTCCTGTCTGAGCGAAAAAGAGACGCCCTCCAGCGACCTACACGCAGAGGCAGGGCCAAATCCAAAGCTGAGCCCCTGGGAGCTGCGAGAACAAAGAAGAGAAAGGGAAATCTCTCCTCAGCAGCCTCAGAAGCAGCGGATTAAAGCTCCACAATCAACTTGATGTACCCTGCAGCTGTGGAATACATGAATAGACAACGAATCATCCCAAATTGAGGAGGTGGACTTTGAGAGCAAGATTTATGATTTTTTCCCCTTTTCCTTTTTGAGAGTGTGTATGTGTATGCTTCTGTGTGAGATTTTGTCTGTATAGCTTTGCTTCCACCATTTGTCCTAGGGTTCTATCCATCCGTTTTTTATTGTTTTTTTTAAATTTTTTTCTTAATAATTATATTTTATATTAATAACTTTATTTTATTTTACTTTATCTCCTTTCTTTCTTTCTTTCTTTCTTTCTTTCTTTCTTTCTTTCTTTCTTTCCTTCCTTCCTTTCCTCCTTTAGACAACAAATCATCCCAAATTGATGAGGTGGACTTTGAGAGCAAGATTTATGATTTTTTTCCCCTTTTCCTCTTATGGTGAGTGTGTATGTGTAAGCTTCTATATGAGATTTTGTCTGTATAGCTTTGCTTCCACCATTTGTCCTAAGGTTCTATCTGTCCATTTTTTTGTTGTTGTTGTTTGTTTCTTTTTAATACTTTTCTTAATTATTTTTTAATTTAACAACTTTATTATATTTTACTTTATTTTACTTTATCTTCTTTCTTTCTTTCTTTTTTCCTTCCTTACCTCCTTCCTTCCTTCCTTCCTTCCTTCCTTCCTCCAACCATCCCTCACTCCCTCCCTCCATTCTTTCTTTCTTTCTTTCCTTCTTTCTTCCTTCCTTCCTTCCTTCCCTCCCTCCCTCTTTCTTTCTTTCTTCCTACTTCTACTAATTCTTTCTCTCTACTTTTTCTCCCTTTTATTCTGAGCCGTGTGGATGAAAGGGCCTTGGTGCTGCAACCAGGAGTCAGTGCTGTGCCTCTGAGGTGGGAGAGCCAACTTCAGGACACTGGTCCACAAGAGACCTCCTAGCTGCACATAATATCAAATGGCGAAAAACTCCCAGAGATCTCCATCTCAACACCAGCACCCAGCTTCACTCAATGACCAGCAAGCTACAGTGCTGGACATCCTATGCCAAACAACTAGCAAAACAGAAACACAAACCCACCCATTAGCAGAGAGGCTGTCCAAAATCATAATAAGTTGATGGACACCCCAAAACACACCATCAGCATGGACCTACCCACCAGAAAGACAAGATCCAGCCTCATCCACCAGAACACATGCACTAGTCCCCTCCACCAGGAAGCCTACACAACTCAGTGAACCAACCTTAACCATTGGGGACAGACACCAAAAACAATGGGAACTACGAACATACAGCCTGCAAAAAGGAGACTCCAAACACAGTAAGATAAGCAAAATGAGAAGACAGAAAAACACACAGCAGATGAAAGAGCAAGATAAAAACCCACCAGACCTAACAAATGAAGAGGAAATAGGCAGTCTACCTGAAAAAGAATTCAGAATAATGATAGTAAAGATGATCCAAAATCTTGGAAATAGAATAGACAAAATGCAAGAAACCTTTAACAAGGACCTAGAAGAACTAAAGATGAAACAAACAATGATGAACAACACAATAAATGAAATGAAAAATACTCTAGATGGGATCAATAGCAGAATAACTGAGGCGGAAGAACGGATAAATGACCTGGAAGATAAAATAGAGGAAATAACTACTGCAGAGCAGAATAAAGGAAAAAGAATGAAAAGAACTGAGGACAGTCTCAGAGACCTCTGGGACAACTTTAAATGTACCAACATTCGAATTATAGGGGTTCAGGAAGAAGAAGAGAAAAAGAAAGGGACTGAGAAAATATTTGAAGAGATTATAGTTGAAAACTTCCCTAATATGGGAAAGGAAATAGTGAATCAAGTCCAGGAAGCACAGAGAGTCCCATACAGGATAAATTCAAGGAGAAATATACCAAGACACATATTAAACAAACTGTAAAAAATTAAATACAAAGAAAGCATATTAAAAGCAGCAAGGGAGGGCTTCCCTGGTGGCGCAGTGGTTGACAGTCCGCCTGCCGGTGCAGGGGACACGGGGTCGTGCCCGGGTCTGGGGGGATCCCACATGCCGTGGAGCGGCTGGGCCTGTGAGCCATGGACGCTGGGCCTGCGCGTCCGGAGCCTGTGCTCCGCGGTGGGAGGGGCCGTGGCGGATGGAGGCCCGTGTACCGCAAAAAAAAAAAAAAAGCACCAAGGGAAAAACAACAAATAACACACATGGGAATCCCCATAAGATTAACAGCTGGTCTTTCAGAAGAAACTCTGCAAGCCAAAGGGGAGTGGCAGGACATACTGAAAGTGATGAAGAAGAAAAACCTGCAACCGAGATTACTCTACCCAGCAAAGATCTCATTCAGATTTGATGGAGAAATTAAAACATTTACAGACAAGCAAAAGCTGAGAGAGTTCAGCACCATCAAGCCAGCTTTACAACAAGTGCTAAAGGAACTTCTCTAGGCAAGAAACACAAGAGAAGGAAAAGACCTACAATAACGAACCCAAAACAATTTAGAAATAGGGAATAGGAACATACATATCGATAAGTACCTTAAATGTAAATGTTCCCACCAAAAGACACAGATTGGTTGAATGGATACAAAAACAAGACCCATATATATGCTGTCTACAAGAGATCCACTTCACACCTAGAGACACATACAGACTGAAAGTGAGGGGATGGAAAAAGATATTCCATGCAAATGCAAACCAAAAGAAAGCTGGAGTAGCAATTCTCATATCAGACAAAATAGACGTTAAAATAAAGACTATTAGAAGAGACAAAGAAGGACACAACATAATGATCAAGGGATCGATCCAAGAAGAAGATATAACAATTGTAAATATTTATGAATCCAACATAGGAGCACCTCAATACATAAGGCAAATACTAACAGCCATAAAAGGGGAAATCGACAGTAACACATTCATAGTAGGGGAATTTAACACCCCACTTTCACCAATGGACATTTCATCCAAAATGAAAATAAATAAGGAAACACAAGCTTTAAATGATACATAAAACACGATAGACTTAATTAATATTTATAGGACATTCCATCCCAAAACAACAGAATACACTTTTTTCTCAAGTGCTCACGGAATATTCTCCAGGATAGATCATATCTTGGGTCACAAATCAAGACTTGGTAAATTTAAGAAAATTGAAATTGTATCAAGTATCTTTTCTGACCACAACACCATGAGACTAGATATTAATTACAGGAAAAGATCTGTAAAAAATACAAATACATGGAGGCTAAACAATACACTACTTAATAATGAAGTGATCACTGAAGAAATCAAAGAGGAAATAAAAAAATACCTAGAAACAAATGACAATGGAGACACAATGACCCAAAACCTATGGGATGCAGCAAAAGCAGTACTAAGGGGGAACTTTATAGCAATACAAGCCCACCTTAAGAAACAGGAAACATCTCGAATAAACAACCTAACCTTGCACCTCAAGCAATTAGAGAAAGAAGCACAAAAAAAAACCCCAAAGCTAGCAGAAGGAAAGAAATCATAAAAATCAGATCAGAAATAAATGAAAAAGAAATGAAGGAAACAATAGCAAAGATCAATAAAACTAAAAGGTGGTTCTTTGGGAAGATAAACAATATAGATAAACCACTACCCAGACGCATCAAGAAAAAAAGGGAGAAGACTGAAATCAATAGAATTAGAAATGAAAAAGGAGAAGTAACAACTGACACTGTAGAAATACAAAAGATCGTGAGAGATTACTACAAGCAACTCTATGCCAATAAAATGGACAACCTGGAAGAAGTGGACAAATTCTTAGGAATGCACAACCTGCCAAGACTGAATCAGGAAGAAATAGAGAATATAAACAGACCAATCACAAGCACTGAAATTGAAACTGTGATTAAAAATTTTCCAACAAACAAAAGCCCAGAACCAGATGGCTTCACAGGCGAATTCTATGAAACATTTAGAGAAGAGCTAACACCTATCCTCAAACTCTTCCAAAATATAGCAGAGGGAGGAACACTCCCAAATTCCTTCTACTAAGCCACCATCACCTTGATACCAAAACCAGACAAGGATGTCACAAAGAAAGAAAACTACAGGCCAATATCACTGATGAACATAGATGCAAAAATCCTCAACAAAATACTAGCAAACAGAATCCAACAGCACATTAAAAGGATCATACATCATGATCAAGTGGGGTTTATCCAGGAATGCAAGGATTCTTCAATATACGCAAATCAATCAATGTGATAAACCATATTAACAAATTGAAGGAGAAAAACCATATGATCATTTCAATAGATGCAGAGAAAGCTTTTGACAAAATTCAACACCCATTTATGATAAAAACCATGCAGAAAGTAGGCATAGAGGGAACTTTCCTCAACATAATAAAGGCCATATATGACAAGCCCACAGCCAGCAACATCCTCAATGGTGAAAAACTGAAAGCATTTCCACTGAGATCAGGAACAAGACAAGGTTGCCCACTCTCACCACTCTTATTCAACATAGTTTTGGAAGTTTTAGCCACAGCAATCAGAGAAGAAAAGGAAATAAAAGGAATCCAAATCGGAAAAGAAGAAGTAAACTTGTCACTCTTTGCAGATGATATGATACTATAGATAGAGAATCCTAAAGATGTACCAGAAAACTATTAGAGCTAATCAATGAATTTGGTAAAGTAGCAGGATACAAAATTAATGCACAGAAATCTCTGGCATTCCTATATACTAATGATGAAAAATCTGAAAGTGAAATCAAGAAAACACTCCCATTTACCATTGCAACAAAAAGAATAAAATATCTAGGAATAAACCTACCTAAGGAGACAAAAGACCTGTATGCAGAAAATTAAAAGACACTGAAGAAAGAAATTAAAGATGATACAAATAGATGGAGAGATATACCATGTTCTTGGATTGGAAGAATCAACATTGTGAAAATGACTCTACTACCCAAAGCAATCTATAGATTCAATGCAATCCCTATCAAACTACCACTGGCATTTTTCACAGAACTAGAACAAAAAATTTCACAATTTGTATGGAAACACAAAAGACCCCGAATAGCCAAAGCAATCTTGAGAACGAAAAATGAAGCAGGAGTAATCAGGCTCCCTGACTTCAGACTATACTACAAAGCTACAGTAATCAAGACAGTATGGTACTGGAACAAAAACAGAAAGATAGATCAATGGAACAGGATAGAAAGTCCAGAGATAAACCCACTCACATATGGTCACCTTATCTTTGATAAAGGAGGCAGGAATGTACAGAGGAGAAAGGACAGCCTCTTCAATAACTGGTGGTGGAAAACTGGACAGGTACTTGTAAAAGTATTAGATTAGACCACTCCCTAACACCATACACAAAAATAAGGTCAAAATGGATTAAAGACCTAAATGTAACGGCAGAAACGATCAAACTCTTAGAGGAAAACATAGGTAGAAGACTCTATGATATAAATCACAGCAAGGTTCTTTTTGACCCACCTCCTAGGGAAATGGAAATAAAAACAAAAATAAACAAATGGGACCTAATGAAACTTCAAAGCTTTTACACAGCAAAGGAAACCATAAACAAGACCAAAAGACAGCCCTCAGAATCAGAGAAAATATTTGTAAATGAAGCAACTGACAAAGGATGAATCTCCAAAATTTATAAGCAGCTCATGCAGCTCAATAACAAAACAACAAACCACCCAATCCAAAAATGGGCAGAAGACCTAAATAGACATTTCTCCAAAGAAGATATACAGACTGCCCCAAACACATGAAAGAATGCTCAACATCATTAATCATTAGAGAAATGCAAATCAAAACTACAATGAGATATCATCTCACACCAGTCAGAATGGCCATCATCAAAAAATCTAGAAACAGTAAATGCTGGAGAGGGTGTGGAGAAAAGGGAACACTCTTGCACTGCTGGTGGGAATGTGAATTGGTACAGCCACTATGGAGAACAGTATGGAAGTTCTTTCAAAAACTACAAATAGAACTACCATATGACCCAGCAATCCCACTACTGGGCATATACCCTGAGAAAACCATAATTCAAAAAGAGTCATGTACCAAAATGTTCATTGCAGCTCTATTTACAGTAGCCTGGAGATGGAAACAACATAAGTGCCCATCATCGGATGAATGGATAAAGAAGGTGTGGCACATAAATACAATGGAATAGTGCTCAGCCATAAAAAAAAACCCTGAAATTGAGCTATTTGTAATGAGGTGGATAGAACTAGAGTCTGTCATACAGAGTGAAGTAAGTCAGAAAGAGAAAGACAAATACCGTATGCTAATACATATATATGGAATTTAAGGGAAAAAATGTCATGAAGAACCTAGGGGTAAGACAGAAATAAAGACACAGACCTACTAAAGAGCAGACTTGGGGATATGGGGATGGGGAAGGGTAAGCTGTGACAAAGTGAGTGAGTGGCATTGACATATATACACTACCAAACGTAAGATAGATAGCTAGTGGGAAGCAGCCGCATAGCACAAGGAGATCAGCTCCGTGCTTTGTGACTGCCTGGAGGGGAGGGATAGGGAGGGTGGGAGGGAGGGAGATGCAAACGGGAAGAGATATGGGAACATATGTTTATGTATTACTGATTCATTTTGTTATAAAGCAGAAACTAACACACCATTGTAAAGCAGTTATACCCCAATAAAGATATTAAAAAAAAAAAAAAAGAACACAAGAATAGAAGATGGTATTTAAAACCAGCCAGAGAACTTAGAAGGTTAGAGGGCATTTCTTCCTACCCAATAGCTGGGATGAGAATGGGATGCAACTTTACCTTCTGGACATTAGTTGCCCCAAAGCTGTTGCAGTACGAGATGCTGGGACACCTGACAGAACGCAGCAGAAGGTGAGAATTCCAACCACATCAGTCAGTCTCCTGGATCTCTGCCTGCAGTGTCTGTTGGAAACAAGAGTACCGTGTGGCTCACAGGTTCTTGGTGTTCCACCCAGGTGTCAGGCCTGAGCCTCTGAGGTTCTAGAGTCAAGTCCAGGACTTTTGAACACCAAACACCTCATGGCCCCATGTAATATCAATCAGTGAGAGCTCTCCCAGAGATCTCTGTCTCAAAACTAAGACCCAGCTCCATCAAACAGCCAGCAAACTCCAGTGCTTGATGCTCCATGCCAAACAACTAGCAAGACAGGAACAGAATCCCACCCATTAACACAGAGGCTACCTAAAATCATACTAAGTTCACAGACACCTCAAAAGACACCATCAGACATGGCATCACCCATTAGAAAGACAACATGCAGTCCCACCCACCAGAACACAGGCACTAGTCTCCTCCACCAGGAATCCTACACAACCCACAGAACCAAACTTACCCACTGGGGGCAGACAGCAAAAACAATGGGAACTAGGAACCTGCAGCCTGTGAAAAGGAGACCCCAAACACAGTAAGTTAAGCAAAATGAGAAAACAGAAAAATATGCAGCAGATGAAGGAGCAAGGTAAAATCCCACCAGACCAAACAAATGAAGAGGAAATAAGCAGTCTTCCTGAAAAACAATTCAGAATAATGATAATAAAGATGATCCAAAATATTGGAAACAGAATGGAGAAAATACAAGAAACATTTAACAAGGACCTAGAAGAACTAAGTAGCAAACAAACAATGATGAGCAACACAATAAATTAAATTTAAAATTCTCAGGGAGGAATCAATAGCAGAAGAACTGAGTCTGAAGAACGGATAAGTGACCTGGAAGATAAAATACTGGAAATAACTGCCACAGAGCAGAATAAGGAAAAAAGAATGAAAAGAATTGAGGACAGTCTCAGAGACCTCTGGGACAACATTAAACACACCAACATTTGAATTATAGGTGTCCCAGAAGAAGAAGAGAAAAAGAAAGGGTCTGAGAAAATATTTGAAGAGATTGTACTTGAAAACTTCCCTAAGATGGGAAAGGAAATAGTCAATCAAGTCCAGGAAGCACAGAAAATCCCATACAGGATAAATCCAAGGAGAAACATGCCAAGACACATATAAATCAAGCTATCAAAAATTAAATACAAAGAAAATATATTAAAAGCAGCAAGGGAAAAGCAAAAAATGACATACAAGGGATTCCCCATAAGGTTAACATCTGAACTTTCAGCAGAATCTCTGCAAGCCAGAAGGGAGTGGCAGGACATACTTAAAGTGATGAAAGGGAAAAACCTACAACCAGGATTATTCTACCCAGCAAGGATCTCATTCAGATTCAACAGAGAAATTAAAACCTTTACAGACAAGCAAAATCAAAGACAACTAAGCACCACCAAACCAGCTTTAGAACAAAAGCTAAAGGAACTTCTCTAGGCAAGAAACACAAGAGAAGGAAAAGACCTACAAAAACAAACCCAAAACAGTTAAGAAAATGGTAATAGGAACATACATATCGATAATTACCTTAAATGTAAATGGATTAAATGCTCCAACCAAAAGACATAGACAGGCTGAATGGATACAAAAACAAAACCCGTATATGTGCTGTCCACAAGAGACCCACTTCAGACCCAGGAACACATATAGACTGAAAGTGAGAGGATGGAAAAAGATATTCCATGCAAATGGAAATCAAAAGAAAGCTGGAGTAGCAATTCTCATATCAGACAAAATAGACTTTAAAACAAAGAACATTACAAGAGACAAAGAAGGACACTACAAAATGATCAAGGGATCAATCCCAGAAGAAGATATAACGGTTGTAAATATTTATGCACTCAACAGAGGAGCACCTCAATACATAAGGTAAATGCTAATAGCCATAAAAGGGGAAATTGACAGTAATAAAATAATAGCAGGAGCTTTTAACACCCCACTTTCACCAATGAAAAGATCATCCAAATTGAAAATAAATAAGGAAACACAAGATTTAAATGACACATTAAACAAGATGGACTTAACTGATATTTATAGGAAATTCCATCCCAAAACAACAGAATACACTTTCTTCTCAAGTGCTCATGGAACATTCTCCAGGATAGATCATATCTGGGTCTCAAATCCAGCCTTGGTAAATTTAAGAAAATTGAAATCCTGTCATGTATCTGTTTGAACCACAACACTATGAGACTACATATAAATTACAGGGGAAAAAAACTGTAAAAAAAACAAACACATGGAGGCTAAACAATATGCCACTCAATAACCAAGAGACCACTGAAGAAATCAAAGAGGAAATCAAAAAATACCTAGAAACAAATGGCAAGGAAAACACGGTGACCCAAAACCTATGGGATGCAGCAAAAGCTTTTCTAACAGGGAAGGTTACAGCAATATAATCCTCCCTCAAGAAACAAGAAACATCTCAAATAAACAACCGAACCTTATATCTAAATCAGTTAGAGAAAGAACAAAAACACCTCAAAGTTAGCAGAAGGAAAGAAATGATAAAGATCAGATCAGAAATAAATGAAAAAGAAATGAAGGAAACAATAGCAAAGATCAGTAAAACTAAAACCTGGTTCTTTGAGAAGATAAACAAAATTGATAATCCACTAGCCACACTCATGAATAAAAAAGGGAGAAGACTCAAATCAACAGAATTAGAAATGAAAAAGGAGAAGTAACAACTGACACTGCAAAAATAAAAAAGATCATGAGAGATTACTGCAAGCAACTATATGGTAATAAAATGGACAACCTAGAAGAAATGGACAAATTCTTAGAAAAGCACAACCTTCCAAGACTGAACCAGGAAGAAATAGAAAATATGAACCTACCAATCAAAAGCACTGAAATTGAAACTGTGATTAAAAATCTTCCAACAAACAAAAGCCCAGGAGCAGATGGCTTCACCAGTGAATTCTATCAAACATTTAGGGAAGAGATAACACCTATCCTTCTCAAACTCTTTCAAAATATAGCAGAGGGAGGAATACCCACAACCTCATTCTACAAGGCCACCATCACCTGATACCAAAACCAGACAAAGACGTCACACAAAAAAGAAAACCACAGGCCAATATCACTGATGAATGTAGATGCAAAAATCCTCAACAAAATACTAGCACAGAATCCAACAGCACACTAAAAGGGTCATACACCATGATCAAGTGGGCTTAATCCCAGGAATGCAAGGATTCTTCAATATATGCAAATCAATCAATGTGATACACCATATTAACAAACTGAAGGATAAAAACCATATGATCATCTAAATAGATGCCGAAAAAGCTTTCAACAAAATCAACACCCATTTATGATAAAAACTCTCCAGAAAGAGGGCATACGGGGAACCTACCTCAACATAATGAAGGCCATATATGACAAACCCACAGTCAACATCATTCTCAGTGGTGAAAAACTGAAACCATTTCTTCTAAGAACAGGAATAAGACAAGGTTGCCCACCATCACTATTATTCAGCATAGTTTTGGAAGTTTTAGCCACAGCAACCAAAGAAGAAAATGAAATAAAAGGAATCCAAATTGGAAAGGAAGAAGTAAAACTGTCACTTTCTGCAGATGACATGATACAGTACATAGAGAATCCTAAAGAGGCTACCAGAAAACTACTAGAGCTAATCAATGAATTTGGTAAACTAGCAGGATACAAAATTAGTGCACAGAAATCTCTTGCATTCCTATACACACATGATGAAAACTCTGAAAGAGAAATTAAGGAAACACTCCCATTTACTATTGCAACAAAAAGAATAAAATACCTAGGAATAAACCTACCTAAGGGGCTTCCCTGGTGGCACAGTGGTTGAGAGTCCACCTGCAGATGCAGGGGACACGGGTTCATGCCCCAGTGCGGGAAGAGCCCACATGCGGCGGAACGGCTGGGCCCGTGAGCCATGGCCACTGAGCCTGCGTGTCTGGAGCCTGTGCTCCACAACAGGAGAGACCACAACAGTGAGAGGCCCACATACCGCAAAAAAAAAAAAAAAAAAAAAAAAAAGCATAAACCTACCTAAGGAGACAAAAGACCTATGTGCAGAAAACTATAAGACACTGATGAAAGAAATTAAAGATGATACAAACAGATGGAGAGATATATCATGTTCTTGGAATGGAAGAATCAACATTGTGAAAATGACTCTACTACCCAAAGCAATCTACAGATTCAATGAAATCCCTACCAAACTACCAATGGCATTTTTCACAGAACTAGAACAAAAAATTTCACAATTTGTATGGAAACAGAAAAGATCCCGAATAGCCAAAGCAATCTTGAGAAAGAAAAACGGAGCTGGAGGAATCAGTCTCCCAGACTTCAGACTATACTACAAAGCTACAGTAATCAAGACAGTATGTACTGGCACAAAAACAGAAAGATAGATCAATGGAACAGGGGAGAATGCACAGAGATAAAACCATGCACCTATGTTCACCTTATTTTTGATAAAGTAGGCAAGAATATACAATGGAGAAAGCACAGCCTTTTCAATAAGTTGTGCTGGGAAAACTGGACAGCTACATGTAAAAGAATGAGATTAGAACACTCCCTAACACCATACACAAAAATAAACTCAAAATGGATTAAAGACCTAAATATAAGGCCTGACACTATAAACTCTTAGAGGAAAATGTAGGCAGAACACTCTATGACATAAATCACAGCAAGATCCTTTCAGACCCACCTCCTAGAGAAATGGAAATAAAAATAAAGAAATGGGACCTAATGAAATGTAAAGCCTTTTGCAGAGCAAAGGAAACCATAAACAAGATGAAAAGACAACCCTCAGAATGGGAGAAAATATTTACAAACGAAGCAACTGACAAAGGATTCATCTCCAAAATTTACAAGCAGCAGCTCATGCAGCTCAATATCAAAATAACAAACAACCCAATCCAAAAATGGGCAGAAGACCTAAATAGACATTTCTCCAAAGAAGATATACAGACTGCCAACAAACACATGAAAGGATACTCAAAATCACTAATCATTAGAGAAATGCAAATCAAAACCACAACGAGGTATCACCTCACACTGGTAAGAATGACCATCAACAAAAATATACAAACAATAAATGCTGGAGATGGTGTGGAGGAAAGGGAACCCTCTTGCTCCTTTGGTGGGAATGTAAATTAATATAGCCACTCTGGAGAACAGTATGGAGGTTTCTTAGAAAGCTAAAAATAGAACTACCATATGACCCAGCAATCCCACTACTAGGCATATGTCCTGAGAAATCCATAATTCAAAAACAGACATATACTACAACGTTCATTGCAGCACTAGTTACAGTAGCCTGGACATGGAAGCAACCTATGTGTCCATCAACAGATGAATGGATAAAGAAGATGTGGCACATATATACAATGGAATATTGCTCAGCCATAAAAAGAAACGAAATTGAGTTATTTGTAGTGAGGTTGATGGATCTAGAGTCTGTCATACAGAGTGAAGTAAGTCAGAAAGAGAAAAACAAAGACCGAGTGCTAACACATATATATGGAATCAAAAAAAAAAAAAGTGCTTCTGATGAACGTAGGGGCAGGACAGGGATAAAGATGCAGATGTAGAGAATGGACTTGAGGACACGGGGAGGGGAAGGGTAAGCTGGGACGAAGTGAAAGAGCGGCATGGACATATATACACTACCAAATGTAAAATAGATAGCTGGTGGAAAGCAGCCACATAGCACAGGGAGATGAGCTCAGTGCTTTGTGACCACCTAGAGGGGTGGTATAGGGAGGATGGGAGGGAGACGCAAGAGGGAGGAGATATGGGGATATAAGTATACGTATAGATGATTTCTTTGTTATACAGCAGAAACTAACCTAACGTTGTAAAGCAATTATACTCCAATAAAGATATTTTTAAAAAGTAGTAATTATGGGACCAGCGCCACATGACAGCAGCAATAACAGCTTTCAAAATCCTTTGAGTGTAAAAGTCTTACTTGTTTTATGAGCCGACACACGGAGCTAGTCTTAAAAATAAAAAATAAGAATGGTGTCTTGCAGTTCAGATTTCATAAGAAAAATATTGCATCTTTAATTAAGATTTATGGGCCTCAGTAGAGCCCAGCAAGAGGAGAGAAATGGCTCAAGAGTGTAAAAACTAACAGTTTAAGTGGGAAAATATGATTAAGGGCTTTAAATTCCTCCTGCCTCTTTTGCAGAGCTCTAGTGGCCCTAGGCAAAAGCAGGCACTTATTGTGTTTTAAATAGCATTATTCTTGGCGTAAAATGTTTATGAATTAAGATGAAATTTGTACGAATATCAACCTTACTTGGAAGGCTTCTCTTACAAGGAACAATATTTTGCTTGGTGAAAAAATATTCCTTAAGAGAAAAAACATGCATATAAGTTTACATACAAGGGAACATGCATATAAATTGATATCTTGCCTGGTGTTGGGTTAGCACCTTTCAGTTGTCCTCATAGCATATGCTTGATCTCGCTGCATCTTCTTGAGAACCTTGAGAGGCAGTCACAGCAGATATTAGGATCTCTACTTTGAAGATGAAATTCTTATTCAAGATGTTAGGTCACTTGTTCAAAGACTGGAAATGGACATAAATAAAAGTTTGATTCCAAATCCAGTGTTCACTCCACTATACCATAGAGCTGTTCCTCTAAGAGTTTATCTGTGCATGTTATTTATATGTCATGTACACATTTTTTTAAGTTTCATGAGGATATTTTTGTAAAGCATAAAGAATACACCCTAATATTTTGTATTTCAAAACTTTAAATATTCAAACTAAGCAATAAATATACCTTGTGCATTGATATTAAAATGTGGTTATGGAATAATATACAATTAATTTGATACAGAAAATGTAGTTCATCAAGTTTCAGCCTATGTCCTTCCTCGACACATTGTTTGAGAATCAGAGAAAATCATTCTAAAAATACCTATAGCTATTATTGCCCTGCCATCACAAAGACAATTAATTATCCAATTCTATGTTTGTTATTTTATCAACAAATCATTCTCTCTTCTTTCTCTACAAACAAAATGAAGCATTTTCAAGAAAAGACTGTGTCATCAACTGCTATTAGTCTAGCTAAAGTTGGGAATGCTGTCAGTATTTGGTTTGTTGATTAAGTAAGATTTTAAAATTACTTCCTTAATGCCTCAAGGCATGCCCTCTTGATCTCATATTTTGATATTAATATAAAGCCCTTCCTTTCTTGATCACACAGCTTTAATTATCCATCACTCAATGCAACTTCTCAAATTCAAGTTCCAATCTGGTTCTAGCTCTACTACACACATGACTAGCCTATTCTTTCCACTGAGGAGAAGTAATGTCTGTGGATATCCACATCCAGCACTAACTTTAATAACCTTCATTCTGCTCCAAAGACTCACAGATCTGGTAGTCACTCTTCCAACAACCTCAACTTTCCAGAAAGAGAAGGAATCCTAAAAAGTAAATGAAAAAGGCTTCCAAAGAGCATTCAATATACTCATTATTCATAAAAGCAGTCCTTATGGTCTCCCCACTCTCTCTTGATGAATCACTTCCATGACTTTAGAAAATATTGTTATGAAGATGATTCCTAAATCAATAACTCTAGCCTCAAAACTGCTTCAAACCACCAGCCCTAAAGAGACATCTGCTTGAGAGACATTGTCATCTGTATGTCTGAGCAGCAATGCAAGCTCATTATATCTAAAATTAATTGATGATTGTGTCCCTAAGCTCTGCTTCCTTATGTCCTCTAACAGTACTTGTTTTACTCGTTCCAATTCCTTAACCTAGAATAACTACATTTCTATCAATATCCCTTCCATTTTTCAATGATAGCTTGAATCCCATCTCCTCAATGCACACTCATAATCCCTCCTGCTAAAAACAATCTCACTCTCTTTTAAACTTGTAGAACCTATATTGTAATTCTAATAGTAACCCAAGTATCAAAAACTAGTGATCTGTGTGCTATCAAGAGAAATGCCTTTCCTGGAATAAATTTGCTTCAATTTCCTAAATAAAAAAGAAGTTTAAGGGGAGTTGTCTCTAAAGTGAGTTGTACAAGGTGATCAGTGAGAGACAGAAAGAAAACAGAATTTTTATTGAAATTCATCTTAAAATTAGGAAATTAATTTTATCAATATTTAATATACAAATTGCCTGCATTGAATCTTGTGTGAAAAGGTCTCACATCCCATGCAACATACAGAAATCCTCAGGAAAAAGCAGAAATTTCTCAAAGCCAAAGGGTCGACAGTGGGAGCCTTATTCTTCCATTTGCTTTCCAAGTAAGGTAATGTGTTACATTTTATTTGTGCTTAGTTAAGTGGATTTGTGGGTGATGTTGTCTATTGTTAACTAAGCACACTAAAAAACCACAACAAAGCAAGAGCTTAAAATATTTCTTTCAAAGTTATTTGGAAAAAATGAAGTTAATAGCAGTAATAATATAAACATGAATGAATAATAAGAAAATGGCAGAGCTGAAGTACCTATGTGTAGTATAGATATAGAGATATAGAGATAATATAGCTCTTCATCAGGAATGTTATGAGACAAAACTAGATTATATAATTAGATATTCTTATTCCACTATACATAGAGCCTTGTGATATAGCTATTGATGGTTATGATGTCATGATATTTGGGGATACATTTTATAATATTGTATGTTTTATCTTGCATTATTTGAAAATTATATTTTGGGGACTTCCCTGGTAGTCCAGTGGTTAAGAATCTATCTTCCAGTGCAGGGGACGCAGGTTCTATCCCTGGTCGAGGAATGAAGATCCCACACGTCATGGGGCAACTAAGCCCATACACCAAAACTAGAGAGCCAGCACTCTCTAGAACCCACGCGCCACAACTAGAGAGAAGCCCATGCACTCCAACGAAAGATTCCGCATGCTGTAACGAAGATCCCACGTGCTGCAACTAAGACCTGACCCAGCCAAATAACTAAATATATTTTTAAAAAAGAAAAAGAAAATTATATTTTGGTTATATTTTTAATGTTCATAATCTATCAGTACTATGATGTCTTTTATAATTTATAAATAAATATATATTTATGTTTACAGGTGCTTTTTGTTTTGTTTCTTTTTACCAGTAGAAATGTATAATGACATATTGGGCTGGCCAAAAAGTTCGTTTGGGTTTTTCCATAACCCGAAAATGTTTTACACAAAAATCCGAATGAACTTTAGTCCAACTCAATAATTCAGAGACCACTGCCCTGGAGACCTAATTCTTTCACCAAGGACCTCTGGATAGCTCATTGGTGGAGAGGTGCTGGTCGTGATGGTACTGCAAAATCCCTGGTATCCCTCAGAGATGGATTGGGCAACCTAACACTGCTGGCTCCAATCTAGTGCTTCCATCTACACCACTGCTGCCCCTTGTACAGATCTCAGCTGTGTAAACATCCTATAGAAAATCTGGCAGGCCTACCACATGTTCAGCTGTTATCGATATTTTCTCCAGAGTAACAAGGTCAGAAAGCATCAGGAAAGCCTAGAGCCAGAGCTTATCTCCAATAATTAGTCCTGCTCTTCATTTTGTCAAAAATCCAGTATCTTGCCACCATCAACACTTCCTTAGCTCTGATAAATTTTCTCTCTTGAGACTTGTATATCGTCACTTTCCTCTAACTATTATCAGGGCCACCTTAGACTACCAGACATTTTTTAATTACTATAAATTTGAAAGGAAGTGGTAGTACCTCTAATTCCTTTCTGCCAAGGGTCTTAGATGCCTCTTTATAGTTTCATGAACTCAGAAATGTGCAGGAGATCCCACAGGATCAGGGGCCAGATGGTCTGGATTCACCTCACAATTCCACCACTGACCTGCTGTGTTGACCTTGGGCAATCTACAAAGCCTTTCTGACCTCAAATTCTTCCTTGCTAAAATGAAGAGGAAACTGAGGCACTGAAAATTCAATGAGCTAATTCTTAAAAATTCTTTGAATAGAATTATTTTTCACATTACAGCACCTAATAAATGTTAGCATTAAGAATTATCATTATTATCAGTTTTCTATTTTCACCATGTGTTGTTCTCCATATTTACTTGCTTAAGGGATAAATTAAGAAATAGTTGGAAGAATGAACTATGAATAATGGATAATGTGTTTTGCCTACTATATCATAATTGTTTTAGAAGTGTGAATTTCTTTCGTTAAATATAGTATAAGTTCCTCAATATTAAGATGGTTCCTAATTCATGCGTGTTCTCTACAGGGCCTCGCCATGTTACAAATTTTTTTCTTGTTTTTTTGCTTCTCAATAAATATGAAATAAACTTACAACAAAAAAGAGTATCTTTCAAGCAGCCAATGAATAATTTTTCTTGGTTGGCCTCCGATTTCCATGACTTTAACCAAGAAAAATGACAACTATGACAGGAGTCTGAAAATGACATGTTCCCTTCTCTCCTATGCAATTTTTAGATGTTTGTGTTATCTGTCTTTCCCTCTGGAGTTGCCTGTATTCCTCCAATATGTTTTTACACCTCAGGGAACTCCCAGGAATGATCTCAGAAGAGACCTTCTAAACCTGCACAGGCCCACCATTAGCATTTCCATCTGGCGAAACTCCTACTGTGTGGCCTCAATCTAAAAAGACAATAATCAGGAAACCTTCAGGCTTGAGCAGAGCCCTAGAGATACTCTGGTTCCAAGCTAAGAGTAACTGAAAAGGTGAAGACATTGCAAAGTTTAGGAATGTTAAACACAACAGAAAAAAATGGCAAGAGAGGATGTGACCAAGATATTCAACATCATGATATGTTGCCTGAAAATTGATTGTTTCTTTTCTTGAAAATGTACTCATTCCATGAGATATGAAAGCACAGAGTGAAGTTAAGGCATGTATATTTATAATGCACAGAGGAGAAATATGAAGTTCATAAATAGCCTTTGGAAAGCACAGCTGATACCTGACGAATGCATTAAAATATATGCCTGTACAGAATGCTTAAGCAGGTGTTATACTGTTAATAATGTATGCCACTAAGTAAAGATATTCAGGTATCCTAAGGTATACAATCTTGGAGACATCGATGAGGGATTTTTGGTCTCCATGTGTTCAAAGCTTCACATCTGTCTAGGTACATGTGCTGCTAACAGAACCACATTCTTTAAATATTTGAACTGGAGAGAAAGGTACCAAATGTCCATGCTGCCTGATTAGCCAAAGCCAGGAAAATGAACCAGTCATGTGGTTGCCCCACGTTTGGTTTTTTCTTGGAGCAGTTTGGCAACTAAAACTTCAGAAGTAACCAATCAGTTACTGTGTCAGTCAGAATGGATTAGTAGTGTTATAGTAACAAACACCCCAAAAATCTCACTACCTGAGAGCAACAAATTTCCCTTTCTTGTTCATATTATTGATTCATGTCCCTCTTGGGTGGGCTGAGATCTCTACTCCACTACATGCTCAATTTCAGGCCCCAGGCTGACAGAGCAGCCACTACCTGGAAGCTGATAGCCACTGTAGCATTAGGAAAGTGTGCTCTGGGAGGTCTCATCACTACTTAAATGCTCTGGCCTGGAAGTGGCATACAACAATTCCTCTCACAACTCATTGGCCAGAATTAGAATTGGTCCAAATATTAGAGACCCAGTAAGTTTAATTTTCCCGTGTGCCTCAAAGGCAGAGAGACAGAAATAGTGTGAACAGCATTAAGAACTTCCTCAGCCAGCAAAGATGAACTAATATCCTATTGTGAACTTGAACATAGCACCAAGGGCGGGGGATGGGGGAGTGTACAACCTAAACTTTGCCTTGCAACCTTTTCGGAGAAACAGATATCCAGAAAGACAACAAAAGTTAACTAGTAGTGAAGACCATTTACATTCACAGGGACTATGAAATCCTAAGTTCTAGAACACCAGAATAGCACATAATTTCCTCTTTAAAATGCTGTGAACTATAACTGAATATTTCAAATTACACCCTTCAGACCATTAATGGTACCACATTCCACTCTTAAATTTATTCAAATTACTCTTTAAAAAATCATTATGTTATTGGATTTTTTTCTATTCACTTCTAGTAAGTAAAATTAAATACTTTCCATGCAGAGACCATTTTACACATGCACACGCACATACACATGCATGTGCACATACACACACACACACCCTTCAGATTCCCTTGCATTCAACCTATTTTTCATTCAAAATTCACTTCTTTAAGTCTAAGAGAGATGAGGTGGTAATCTGCAGACACTCTTTTCCTAGGAACATTGGTCGATTCTTACAACAGGAAAAAAATAGAAATATTCAGGCTAGGCTTTACCTGCTCAGAAGACCACTACTGGGGACTGGTAACCAGTATATTTTGTGGTCTCGTAGGACTAAGAGACTATATTAGAGATTTGAGAAAATTCATACATGTCTGATTTCTCCATCAAGAGATTTGTCAAATTCTGAGAACGCACAGGGTAGAAAGTTAAAAGATAATCAGAAGGCTCTGAAAAGCAGGGCAGAACTGTTGGTAGTATGGCAGTCCTACGGACAGAAAGATTAGAGCTCAAGAGCCACCACTCGACTGAAAGTTCTCTAGGGATACACCAGATTGAGCCTTCCAAAATTGCAGCCCAGGGTCAATTGAACTCGGTCCCCGATTGGAATAAAGATAATCAGCCACCATTGAATGAGCCTAGCAGAGGAAAGGGTGAATCCTCTCAGAAGAAGATATCTTCTTTCACTAACAATGTTTATATACATCAGGCGTTCAATCAAAAATTACTAGGCATGCTAAAAAGGAACAAGAAAATTGAGAACAATGAGAAAAACATAATAATAAACTGACAGTGATCTAGATTATACTTCCGGAAAGAATAAAAACTTTGATGTTAAAATGATAAATGTGTTTTTAAGATAGAGATATAAATAAAATGGGTTACAAGTAGAAAATATCACCAGAACTTGTACAAAAACAAAGAATCAATAGAAATTCCAGAACTTAAAATACTTGAAAATAAGAACCCGAGGGATAAGTTAAAACACCCGTAATACACAGAACACTAGATTAGATAGATTATAGGTAGATGATCTATAGATACAGATACCTTCCAATCTAAAGCACAGAAAATAAATGGAATATACAGAAAAGTGCACAGATGCATATGAACACAAAAACAAATATAATTGGAGACACAGAAAAGGAGTCAGAGAATGGGCAAAAAAATATTTGAAGGAATCATCAGCTGAACTTCTATAGACTAGTGGCAAACAAATAAAAAATTTTTAATATACCATTTAAAATTTATAATAGTATCAAAAACATCAAATACCTAATAATAAATCTAATAAATCATATGTAAGAGATGAATAGTGAAAACTGTATTATTGAGAGAAATAAAAGAAAAACTAAATAAATTGAAGAATATACCATGACCATGGATTGGAAAACTCAATATTGTAGAGATTAATTCTCCCCAATTAATAAGGATTCAAGTCAACCCAAATATAAATCACAACATGGGTGTGTGTGAGTATAAATTGACAAGCTTGTTCTAATTTTATATGGTCATGCAAAAGGCTAAGAACAGCTCAGGTAATCTTGAAGAAGTATAAATCCTCTTCCTGGACATCAGCTGAAAGTTTTATATTTCCAGATGGCAAAACTTATTATAATGTTTTAATACTTGAGAGAGTGTACTTTGGGCAAAAGTGTAGCAAAACAAACATAAAGGAGTAGAACAGAATGGAGACCCATGCCTATAAAATCATCTAATTTATGATAAAGATAACATATAGTACCTTGGGAAAGAGATGGGCTTTTCAATAAATGGTGCTTGTGGAAAAAAAAAATCATAAATAAAAAAATCAGTTCCACATGGACTATATATCTAAATATGAACAGAAAACCAATAATTGTTTTAGAGGACATCATAGGGGAATCTCTTTAAGATGAAGTAGGCAAAGACTGCTTAAACCCAATACAAAAAGTGCTTTAAAAAAAAGTGCTGAGGGGGGAGAGATAGATTGGGAATTTGAGATTGACATTGTACATACTGCTATATTTAAAATAAAATGCCTTGGGCTTCCCTGGTGGCGCAGTGTTTGAGAGTCCGCCTGCTGATGCAGAGGACACGGGTTCGTGCCCCGGTCCGGGAAGATCCCACATGCCGCGGAGCGGCTGGGCCCGTGAGCCATGGCCGCTGAGCCTGCGCGTCCAGAGCCTGTGCTCCGCAACGGGAGAGGCCACAACAGTGAGAGGCCCGCGTACCGCAAAAAAAAAGAATAAATAAAAAATAAAATGCCTTTCCATGAAAAAAATAGTGCTGATAAATTGGGCTTTATTAAATTTAAGAACTTCTGTTTACAAAAATAAGCCAATAAGAGTTAAAAGGAAAACTGCAATGAGTTAGACGGTATTTGCAATACATGAATCCAAAAAAGACTCATGCTCAGCATATATAAAGAACTCCAACAGGAAAGCCAACAGAAAAATGAGCAAAAGATTTGAAGAGGAACTTCTTGAAATCCAAAAGTCCAAAAGACAAATTAACATATGAAAAGGTTCTCATGTTCATTAGTTATCAGGACAATGCAAATTAAAACCAAAATAGTATACAATAGCACAGAATGGCTAAAATGAATGATGATGACTGGAACTTTCACATCCCAGTGATGGGAATGTGAATTATTAACAACCACTCTATCTGCTAGAGCTAAACATGTACATCCAGCTCAAAAAAAGAACACTCCTTGTTAAATAAGTTCACATTTTTAAAATGATCCATTTTAACACAAGACATAATCACAACAACTCTGCTGCTTTAGCACATGATCACCTAAAAAAAAATCCATATTTGTAGATGTATGAATCAAGTTCTCCGATGTCAGTTGAGCAAAGAAGCAACATTCTTAGTATTTATGTCTTTATCTCCCATACCACACACATCCCTGGTCAAGATATCAGCCACCATTATAATGTGTGCTATTGACAGAAAAGATTTTCTTAACAGACTTCTCTGTCCCAGGAACATATGTCTGCAGTGGAAACATTTTTGCTTTTCAACATTGAACATAGTATACATTTCATCTGGAGTCTATGTGTCCCATCAATGTTTATGTCACAAACAGCTAAAACTGTCTACTTTAGATACCCCCACAAATATCCATACTAATATTAATCTTCCAACAAAATTATCATACTTTATAGAGTATCATGGTAGTTATTTTTGTAAGTTTATCTTTTTTTTTTTTTTTTTTTTTTTTTTGCGGTACGCGGGCCCCTCACTGTTGTGGCCCCTCCCGCTGCAGAGCACAGGCTCCGGACGCGCAGGCTCAGCGGCCGTGGCTCACGGGCCCAGCCGCCCCGCAGAATGCGGGATCTTCGCGGACCAGGACACGAACCCGTGTCCCCTCCACCGGCAGGCAGACTCTCAACCACCGCATCACCAGGGAAGACCTTTTGTAATTTTATCTTTTAAACAGCATAGATGTCTAAAAAGGACTAAAGACTTCAAGGTGTTAATGATCAGAGCTGATCATACCTTGATACCAATGAACAGTGGTTAGCAGTGACCATATAAACAATGCATGCTCATCTTCTGGGGCTCCCATCATTCTGCCTTATTGCTCTACACCGTCTTCCCTCATCAACTTCGCACCCAAATTCTATAATCTTCTGGATTATAGACATTTATTAATTAATTAAACCACAGAAGCCATTGCTTTACCTGTAATACCAACAGTATGAATTGAAGCTGCAGTTAACCACTGCAACCACTGGTGGCGCAGTGGTTAAGAATCCTCTTCTACCAAGAGAGGACTGAACTTTTCCAGAGTTTGCTTGGGTTATGGAAACTGTACTTATATTTTGGGTAAAAAAATGTTTTTGCGTGTAAGACAAATATGGTTTAAGTATTGCTCTCTTCCTGTAACCTTTTTAAAAATCTAAACACCCTTTAAAGGAATAATATACTCAGGTCTGAATACTTAATACAGGCTAATTATCAGATTGCTTTCCTCTCAAAGGAACGACAGCCTAAGACCACAAAACCATGAAAATGATATATGGGGATATATAAGGGGGTACAAAAATTGAAAAGTGGAGGGGTAATTTGGAAACACAAACATTGCCTCCTTGAAAATTATCTCAGCGACAAAAAAAAAAGAAAAGAAAAGAAAAACACAGATTGCTGTTCTCTGCTGTGGCTGCCCCTTGAACATAAGAAGGCTTCCCATGTGGCACTGGGGTTGACATCAAAACTATAATAAAAAATACCGAATCCCTTTCTAAGCCAAACACTGACTGTTAGGTCCCAGGAGTTCAGAAAAGATGAGAGAAAGAGAAGCTTCTTCCTCCAATGAAGCTGGAGTTTACAGCAGCCAAAGTCATTTTAACCCATATTTGGCAAGGCAATCCAAAGATTGTACCCAATCCTGCAGCTAGACTAATCTCAACTTTCAGCACTGTCTGCAAACAGATTTAGGAGTTGCCAGCTGCCCGATTCCATTGGCCTGGGAAACATTCTTTAAGCTGAGAGATGCTCTGTTCTTTACTTCAGTATTGCTCTTGGGCTAGTAGGTGGAATGGATAACACCCATAGGACAGGATTTGAGAGGTGGCAAAATAGGCAGGTTCTCCCCTCTTTCATTAGAGGGGGTTTTGGAGAAAGTAAATTCTCTATTAAAAGGCAAATACAAAGATGAATAACAGCTCCTTACTTGCCATTAACATCTTTTAATGAGTTAGTCAGTTCTGAATTTTGGGCCAGCAAGTGCACCCAGCACTAAGTGACACACCCAAGGTTGATATTACTATAGATAGGGGAAAGAAAGTGTGTAAATTGTCTTCAAGGAGGAACAGAAACTCAGTGAAGCAAAGCAATTAGCTTAGTACTCCAGTCTTAGTATTCCACCTTTTGGGAGAGACAACAATCAGATTAGGGGACAGCAACAACAAAAATCTGTGAGAGGAAAATTGTGAAGAATTTTGAATACTGGCCCTTTAAGACTGATAGAGGTGCATCCTTGAGGTAAGATAGAAGTCCTGCCCTAGGGAAAAATTGTCAAGAGAACTGTATCAGGGGGTGATCGCCAACACTAATTCCCAGGACTTTCTTCTTATAATCTCCAGTCTATTTCTGGCCCCAGCAACCCCAGAAATGCCAATTCTTATTGGAATTGGGGGTTTCTATTGTGCTTACTGGGGATCTGACCCTGAATTTTTTCCCAGTCCTGCATTTTCTTTGCAGACTAAATCTTGGCATCTTGCCCAGGTTCCACTTTCCAGGGTTTGCCACTTTCTATTTTTGGCTTTGCTAGTCCCATCCCCTGTGAAGCTCTCCATGAGTTCTGATGGGAATGCACCAGAGATGAACTTTGTTTGCCTCAGTTTTCATGCCTCTACCAATTTTATGGGGTTATCTGGGGAGCTAGTGGGTTGGAGAAGTGTGCTGGTGGTGACACCACATGTCTGATAGAGAAAGAGTTCCACAGTCTTCAGGATACCTTGAAAGGGCTAAAGAGGAAGGCACTTTAATGTAGGGACAGAGCTCTATTACATCCACAGCAGCCCTGGACACCAGCAAACTCAAGTCAGAAGCCCTTGCCATCACACATCTCAAAGCTCATTAGCATTTTAAGGAGGCCTGGAAGCTTCAATCTCCCAGTTAAACATGATTTCAACTGACAGCTTAAGGGAATCAAGGTATGACCCTCCATTTACTTACACATAAAGTAGAGATAAGCCCCAGTGCCCCTGAGGGAGGAAGGTCTGATTATCACAGGATAATCTTATCCCTTCAAGAGTAGTTGCCAAGCTCATGCAGTTGCTGCCCTCAGCTAGCCCCCTACTCAGAGGACTGTCTCATTTGCGGTGAGGGCGGGGCAATTTTCAGGTTTGGGAATAATTTAGTGAGGCATCAGGGTGGGATGCAATTGCAGTTAAAGGCAGGGGTCAGCACACAGTTTTGAACCTCAGGATAATCCTTCAGAGGTTTTGAACTGACAGTGAATTTTCCTCTTACTTGAAGAGGAAAGGGAGAGCGTTTTCCCATGGAGAATGCCAAAGAGTGGAAAAAGAAAAACTTTGAGGCTCATACCAGGGGGGAAGGAGCAGGAACTGTGAACTGTCCGTTGCTGAGTCTGAATATCCATCCCTCTCTGTGCACATCCCTGCAGCCATGCCACCCATCAGCACTCAGGAGGAGCAGCTGATGCTATTGCCACAGGACTCCAGGAAGGAAACATATCCCCATCTACCCATAGGTCTGAAGTTTGAAAAATAAATTTCCTTATTATTTCAGCCTCAGTAAGTTAGAAATCCTCACAAAATATTTTCTATAAAACAGATGAAAAAAGAAAAGCATTGAAACAGCTGTGTTGAAATAAAGATGTGTTTTGCTAACTAACCTAAAGTCCAGTCATAAATGGGATTGTCGCTACTCTCTTTGCTCATCTACCTTCTATCTGGGGAGCAAGTGTGCTGAGTCACCACAAGCTCTACAGACCACCAATCCAAAGCAGAGTTTGGTGGGCACTGCCACTGAGTATGGTGGGACCCAGACCCTGCAGAACCCCAACCACTGGTATTACTGACCCAGAATGTGAACTTCCTGTGGCCTCCTCTGGCTGTGAGCAGGCTTCACTTAAAATCTCTAGTTCCCTAGAAAAGGAAAGTAATGCATTATTTGCCCTGCAGACTGTCTCCCTTTGGCTTTAAAGCATCTTAAATTGTCCTTTAAGCTGTCATTTTCACACCTCCTGGCAGTTCCTTTGATTTCTGCATTTGCAATCACTCCCCTAAAGCTATTTACTCCAAGTGGCTTGTCTGGAGCATATCCACTTCCCTGTCATTTGACTTCCTCACCTAGTGTTCTAAGCTTATATCCAGGCTTATGGTCACTGACAGTCATCTGGGATCAACAGATTTTACAGTTATCCCTAAAGTCCATGTGTCTCAGTACAAACTCTTTATAAATTGAGGGATGCCCCCAATTTCTTATTGTTGCAAAGCAATAGCTATACTCATCCAACCTCTCTCTAGTACTCACTAAAAGGAAGCTTTTAGATCTGGATACTAATTATTATGGGAAGAGTTATCTTGAGGATATATGGAGAATTGTTTCTTCCTCAGTGGTCTTTATGCTTTGAAGATCCATGAGGCTGGTATGCATTGGAAGGGTTAGTAGAGGGAAGTGACATGAGGTTGTTATTAATCAGGCTTAGTCTGGGAAGAAGTATCATCACAAGTATCATGGAATAAGAAATTTATTATAGGAATTAGACCTTATGTGATTGAGGGAGTCACTGGGGAAGTAAAGGTTTGGAGTGGAAGGATCAGAGAAAAGTCATTAACTAGCCATGGTGTGACTGAATGAATTGGAGCTTGCAGGAACATTTGGAAGATAAGAGCACCTAGCTGCTGTAGTCCAACTGTGGGGAGGGCTATAGAAGTCTGTAGAAGGTTTTTGGTTCTATGCATTTACCAGGAAATGTCAGGTAGCAGACCATAGATGCTGCTGGTCATCAAGGCTACCAGTTGAGAAGATCAAGAACAAATTGGACCCCACCTCTTCCTTTGTGTCTCTCTCTCACCATGACTCATTGATAAGGACCTTCAAAGCATAATGACTTCTGTTTCACATCTACCTCCTAAATCTCATGCAACTTCACTTTTGTATAACCCAACTCAGAAAGTATCAGGCGTTCCCACAAGATTCTGGGAAATCTAATTTCCAATGTAACACAATTGGCAATAGACATCCAGCATACTTATGCACAATCTGTAGCTATCCCATCACCACCATCATCAAGGCAGAAAGTCATCTCTCCCATATCTCCATGGCCCACCCATATCTAAACACTCCATTTCCTTTTTGTGACTGATGTTTGTTTAAACCTGATTTCACCTTAGTTAAATAAACATTAAGGGGCACAGAATGTGTGGGTATATGGTATAGTTTTCCCTAAGAGGTCTTCTCTTGGTAGAGTCTGGTTACAGATAACTATGGAATATGCCCAAAGAATATCCTATGAGATACGCCTATGGAATATGTCTCCCAGTATATCTTCAGCTGGCCTGATTCCCATCCTCTCACTGGCACTTAAATTTCCTGAATCCCCTTAGTGAACCAAAAAGAGGTTTCTTAGAGGACTCTAGACTGGTTTCAAGGTTTAAACTGAGACAGAGTGAATTAACTGTTGTCTCTGCCAACAATTGCAAATGCCAAGGCTGGAATTCAGAAGCCAGTTATGATAAACTGAAATAAAGTGAACTTCTTGCTACAAAGTTCTAGCAGGCTCCATCCCTTTTCACTGTGACTTGCTCTAAAATGCAGTTCTGCCCCATGGCTGCCCTCACTTCTTCATATCTGAATTATATCTCAGTTTTCATTGTTGTTATTTTCCAGTCTCTTTCCTTTTCTCCAACTCCCTCATCTTTTTCTTCTCCATTTTCTCAAATTTACTGTGAATGAATTTGCCCTTGAAAAGTTCATTGTGAAGTATGGACACAGTGTTTCTCAGTGTGATCAGTGAACTGCCTGTTACAGAAATGCTCAGGGTTTTATAAACAGATTCTAGGCCCTACTTCAAAGCCACTAAATCAGAATCTATGTTGATGGGCCCATGAATTTGAATCTTTAACAAGTATTCTAAATAATTCTTACGCAAACCCAATATTTAAAAGTACTGCACTAAAGGCTTTAAGGAAACAATTTATTTTTGTTATTAATGGTTGGCCCCTGATACATAATCCTTATGCCACAAAAATATTTACCTTCCCTTTATTTAAATATCTCCTAATTGTATTATTCAATATGTTTTGTTTTTGTTGAAAAGTCTTCCTCAACCAAGAGGAGGCCTAGCTTCCAAAGACCAGAGTCAGTTAGAACTGCCTGTTATTGGAAAGGAGTTGTTAGGAGACAGCGTTGGTGTGGGGATGGCAGGGGCATCCTCGCTGATACTCTTCACTGGAGGAAAGCCTGAGCTTCACTCTCTTACCTTTTCCCTTGTAAGATACTCTTGGAGATCTTAATTATTTTCTGTTCTTTTTTAGTTGTTCAAGCTTCCTGAGTATCTTGGTCTGTTTAGGGTGCCATCAAAATACCACAGGCTGGGGGCTTAAACAACAGAAATTTCTTTCTCACAGTTCTGGAGGCTGCAAGCCACAGATCAAGGCCTAGAAGTGTTCAGTTTCTGATGAAGCCTCTTTTTCTGGCTTGCAGACAGCAACCTTCTCACTGCATCCTCACATGGCCTTTCCTCTTAGTGCACAGAGAGAGAGATGGAGCTCTTTCTTCTTATAAGGACACTAATCCTATCAGATTATACCTCATTTAACCTGAGTTATTTCTATTAAAGCCCACATCTCCAAACACAGTCACATTAGGGGATTAAGGATTCAACATACAAATTTAGGGGAGGCACAAACATATAGTCCATAACATTGTGGTTAATGCTGGGACTTTGGACCAAGTGTATGGCTCTCAGACCCAAAAGGGTCAAAAGTTATCTTCAGAGGACCTTTGTGCATAAGCAAAACAATGGATTAATCTAAAGATAAATTTAGAACCTCCTTGTGAGAATACTGGTTAACAATGTGTCCATCACGACTTCATCTCACCATCAAATGCTCTTAAAATGATTCACCTGTAGTCAGACATCTCACCACCTTATTATCCTGACAGAAGAAATTATTTGGCCATTATGTTTGGAGATACAGTTTGTACATGGCAGTTCTCCATCCTTTGTTCTTGGCCTTGCCCTCTCTCTTGAGCTGACAAGAACATCCACTGTAGGGTTTTTCAACCTATTGACATTTGGGGCTGGATAATTTTTTGTTGTGAGGGGCTATCCTTTGCGTTCTAGGATGTTTAGCAGGATCTTTGACCTCTACCCTCTAGATGCAGGTAGCACTCTCCCAGTTGTTGCTACAAACAATGTCTGCAGTCATTGCCAAATGCCCCTTTGAGGACAAAATTGAATGTGGTTGAGAACTGCTTAACCTAACCATCAGTTTCTTCATTTTATTCCCCTTTCTAGGGACTTGAGTACCCATTTAACTTACATTGAGCCAGACATAACCTAATTCCCACTCTGTTTTTAATGTTGTTAGTACTCTAGGAAAAGTATAAATTTGTGCCAGTCTTCTCCTCCTAATGCCACAAGTGCATCCTGAGAGCCTCTGAGGCATCAGAGGGAAGGCACTTAGAGAGTTCTACAACCAAGCACACAGCAATGCTGTGCACTCAGAGAAGTGATTTGTCTTTGAATATTTTCATGTATAAAGTGAAAGGGATCTGATTAGGGTTTGTTAAGGTCCCTTGTAGCACTAATATTCTATGAAATATCCCAATTTCTGTGTAAAACATCAGCAGACATTAAAAACAATTATACTTCTGATTCACAGCCTGAATAATTTAGCCATATCTGAGAGTTAAGTTTCCAGGATGCAAGAGCAATAAAAGACATAGCCCCTGCTCTTTTTAAAAAATTTTATAGAAGTATAGTTGATTTACAATGTGGTATTAGTTTCTGCTGTACAACAAAGTGAATCAGTTATACGTATACATGTATCAACTGTTTTTTTAGATTCTTTCCCCATATAGGTTATTACAGAGTATTGAGTAGAGTTCCCTGTGCTGTACAGTAGGTCCTTATTAGTTATCTATTTTATATATAGTAGTGTGTATATGTCAATCCCAATCTCCCAATTTATCCCTCCCTCCCCCTTACCTTACCCTGGTAACTATAAGTTTGTTTTCTACATCTGTAACTCTATTTTTGTTTTGTAGATAAGTTCATTTGTACCTTTTCTTTAGATTCCACATATAAGCGATATCATATATTTGTCTTTGTCTGTCTGACTTACTTCACTTAGTATGACAATCTCTAGGTCCATCCATGTTGCTGCAAATGCCCCACTCTTTTTTTTTGCGGTACACGGGCCTCTCACTGTTGTGGCCTCTCCCGTTGCGGAGCACAGGCTCCGGACGCGCAGGCTCAGCGGCCATGGCTCACGGGCCTAGCCGCTCCGCGGCACGTGGGATCTTCCCAGACCGGGGCACGAACCCGTGTCCCCTGCATCGGCAGGCGGACTCTCAACCACTGCGCCACCAGGGAAGCCCGCCCCAGTCTTTTAAGTAGGTTAGAGTATTGGTCAGGAAGTGCTTGGGTATTACAGATGGCAAAGTTCAGTAATACACAAACAGATGGAAGAAGCAGAGAAGACTTCACAAAGGAGATGAAAATTAAGCCGTCTCAGAAAACTATTACAATAAGAGAAAATAGTGCTTTGAGTTACTTGCATTGAATCTCAACCCTGACTGTATATTAGAATCACCTGGGGAGTTATTTATCTCTCCGCCCCCTCAGCCTTCACCCTAAATCAATTAAATCCAATCTCTAGAGATGAGACCCGGGCACTGGCCTTTTTTTTCCAAAGTTGCCTAGGTGATTCTAATCTACAGGTAGTGTTAAGAATAACCACTAAGCTAGGCAGAGCAAGATGAGCAAGGCTCTCCTTATTTTAATAACAGCACCTGTGAGGTCCTTTCATGCTTGCTCTTGGCATTTAACTTGAAACACATATTAATTACTTTACCAAAAGAAAATCCCAAAAAGCCTTTCCTTGGCCCTCGACCTTAAGTAGGAGCATGAACACCTGGGTGCTCTCTGTGTGCCTCTGCTGATGAATGCTCACGCCTGTGCCTCCCCACCCACCCACACAGCAGTTGGAATAAAAGCTCCTGCAGTGTGCTCCCACAACAGCCTGCACATACATAAATTGCAGGTGCTTATCAAGCTGCAGGGCAATGAACCTGTTTCTCTTTACTTCCCCCAACAGATGGTATAATAGTAAGAACAGTGCCAGCACATTTTGAGTAGCTGAAGGAATGAATGAACAAATAAAAGAAATAAACTCAGCCAAGGATACCAACACAGTTTTGATATCTTCTGCTGTACTGGAAATGTACTCACAAATTCTCTGACCTAGATCTGTCCTGGATAGCCCGGTGATAACTTCTTGGCCTCTTATGTCTTTACTGTCTATATTGAACTTTCTCTCTCTCCTATGTTCACTTATGGAGTGTGCATGGAATCCTCAACCTTCCCAGGTCCTCTGGAAACACCCTCTTACCTGACCAGGCTGCCAAGCTAAGCTCCATATCAAGCAGAGCCTCCAAGCAGCCACCCATGCCCCAGAGAAATAACTGATCTGGAGAATCTATGTAGAATGCACTGACAGTATACTTAATCCGTAGACAATGTACTTAAGTTTTCACTTTGAAAGTTTGCTCCAATATACAGACGGCTGCTATGGAAAATATAAAAACCAAGGCATTCCTGCCTATAATAGTTGTATGACTGCTTCATGTGCCCCATTCAGGCTTTTCTTTGCAACTATTCTACAACCTTCTACTTGGAAAAATAAGCCTTATCTTTCTCATGTCATCCAAATCATTCAATTTAGTAACTGACTCGCCTAATCTTGTATTTTCTTTGGTCTAGTGTATTATTCTTGTCTCCCCGCAAAACTATAAGTTCCTTGAAGACAGGGAGCCTGTCTTTCACTTCTCATACACTCAGCATGGCAGCTAGAATGCAAACTCCATGAAAAAAGGGACTGTTTTATTCACTGCAAGGTCTTCATAGGCTTCTTTTAACACTATCTAAAATGTGACAGAGAGCAAACAAACATTTGCTGTATGACGATAGTAGCATGAGGATATAGTTACACAGTTCTCGTAGCCAATCATGGATAAACCTCAAATTTAGGCTAAGTAAGTACACCTTTGGGAAGGTTTTCCAGGTTTCTTTTCTGTGCTTTTTCTTAACAGCCCAGTATCTGGTTTGCCCAGAATAAAATCTGGCTACATAAACTCATCCCCTACATTAGGCTGGCCTTACCCTACAAAGTATCACTTTGAGTGAGAGATCACAGCTCCAGAAGAAACTTCCTTCCTTGCAGCTCAGTGAGGTCCACCACACTCTTTCATTGGCTCAACTCAGTTTTGGGGAGAAAACAATTTATATAGACACATGTATAACTAACAGGCCTCTGCTTGATCTCACAAGGTGTCTGCACTTTCAAAGAACACTTCTAAGCCCAAAACGAAATTTAAGAGATGAGAAAACTAGTAGTAACGAATTGTAAACTTAATGACATTTTGGGATAGGGATGCTTTTTATTGGGAACTATCTTCTATTATGAATGAGAATGTGCTTGTTTTAGTCCTAGCTAGGTAATCAAAGGCAATCATTTTTTCTAAACTTCAAACTTCTTATTGAAAAAGTGAGGGTATTGAGCCACACCATCAGTTGTCAAATTTCCATCTTCCATTTCTCTTCCCTGGGATGAGATGATACAGGGGCAGTTAAGAGGGACAAGGTTAACTACAAGGAGTCATTGAATGCATATGTGTTCCCAAAAAACTGAATGAATGACATCTCAAGAATGTATTTTAATGTATATATATATATGATTAATTAAATACAAATTAATTTTAATAAAGCCTTACTAAATTTAGAGTATTTTCTATAAGGCATGTTCTCCCTCATAAGATGTAAACTATACAAACAGACTCTCATATTCATCAATATTGGCAATCACTAGTCTAAAGAATCACTATAGATCCCTCCAGTTGTTTTAGGGAAGAAAGTAGAAGTTATTCTGGGTATATAGGGTTTTATATAAGAATAAGGGGCTTAGTCAACTTTTAGAAGAGCTTGGAGAACAAAGTTCACTGAAGCCAAAGCCAATAATTCATAAGAGCTTGCCAGAAAGTCCCTTCAATCCACAAGAGCTGCCATGAAGCTCCCACCAATAATATTAGTTTGCACCAGTAATCAAAGTGGTTCTCAAGAGCTCACCATAAAACTCCTGCATATTTCACATTTACTCACAGATCTAGCTGCAACAGCCTCCAGAGAATGGTAGCTTCTCCTTTCAGTTTGTCTTCTAAACCTTATGTAAGTGGCAGATGCTAAACTAAAACTATTTATGAAAGGATATCCTGGGAAATGTAGACTTTGTTTTTTCCTCTGCAATACAGAGGAGACCTTAGGAAGGTATGGTATTGATGCCAAGTTGCCAATAGACAGTCTAGCAGAGACAACATCATTCATCACCTCAGCATTCCTACACATGATTTACCCATTTTAACCTTCAAATAAGGTATTAACATCATTTTGATATGACATAGTGTAACTATACCTCATGTCACCTACTCATTTTCTGCCCAAAAAGTAGATGTAAAGCCCTATGTGTCATTTTATCTTTCAGTAATGTCCTTCATTTTTAAACTCAGACCAAATTTCCTTTGCTATCCTCTAACTTAAACCCTGAATAATATATTTACATATCTTTTATTAGAAATAGGAGATTCAGAAAGGAGAAGGGAAGAATTGGTCAATATGTAAAATACAAAAGAGCAAGGAAGAAAATATGCATAACTCCAAAGTTCTCATTTTTGCAACCCATCAGAGTTGCCAGAGTTGGCTTAATAATTTCCTTCTTATACCACACATTCCATGTTTCCTTTGTCCTCAGTTGGTAATGAATCTCTACCTGGCAGGGTATTCCATGACCGTATGTCCCAAAATTGTGGTTTTGGAGGTACCACCGAGGGCAGAAAAAGCAAATACAAATCTAAACTGTATATATTCTAGTGAAGATACACTGTTATTCTTTCTGTGGTAGGAGAGGTTCATTCTAATTACCTGTCTGCAAGTGACAGTCTCTTCTCCCAGAGAATGGTACCATATAAGGGTTTCACTGCTGGTCTTTTCTATAGGCAGTTTTGACACTCAGCTCTGTGGTAGCCAGATCAGCCTTAATGAATAAAAGTCCATGTTGTTGAGCTCATGCATAACCCCCACCCCCCGCCACCATCAGGGACCCAGATTTTGTTTATGAAACCAATGAGCAATGACTGGGGTATCTGAAGAAAGAGGCTAAATAACATAAGCAGCACAGGTCTTCTTATCCACCTAACCTGTGAAAACCCCTTCAGCAGTAGTTACTCTTTGTTATGCATTTAACTGGACATAAATATCTCCATATTCTCTATGTATTCTGTTAGGCCCTTCTACAAACTTCTCCAATAGACTGTTATTACCAGTGTTCTAACCGTGCTCCTACTACATCCATGACCATCTAGCCTAATCATTCCTGAATAAATGTGTACCCCTGGTCATCTTTCCTCCAAGAAAACTGAAAAAAGATGTGCACTATTTTAAGTTCTGCCGACTTAGATGAATTTCCCTTCAGCACTATCCTCAACTGCTCTCCTGAGAGGGGCCATTGTACTCAGTCATCCACTTTTTGGGTGATTCTAACATATTGTACAGAATTATCTTTAAAACAGGTTCATTGTTTTTCTTCCTTATTCTTCTGGTAAGAGAGAACTCCCCACAGAGCCATACGTGATGATTGAGGCAGAGGTATCATTGTAGCAAGAATAATAATTGCCATGAAAATCTATGTATGTGCTTAAAATTGGCAATGACACATTGAAGTTCCTGCCATTAACTGGTAGAATCTATTTTCCCATCTCTTTAATCTGGGCAGTCCTTATTATCCTTGTTATCAAATAGAATGTGGCAGAAGTAACTTGGCCTTCTGAACATTGGCCTCAAGAATCCTCACAGTTCCTATTCTTGCATTTCTTGGAATTCTGCAACCTCTTTGTGAAAAATCCTGGGTTAGCCTCCTGAATGAGGAGAGATACATAGTCCAGTCATTTTCATTGCCCCTGCTGATAGCCTGTCAACAGCCACACATGTAAATGAGGCCATCCTAGATCCTTCAGCAATCAGCTGATCTGCCAGGTAACAGCAGACACATGAGAAAACCCAGCAGAGGTCAGTGAAACTGGCCCAGACCAGAAGAATGACCTAACTGACCCTTACATTGTAAGAATTATAAGATAAATGGTTGTATTTTAAACTATAAAATTTTGGGGTGCTTGCTATGCAGAAAAAGTTAGCTGATATAGAGTCTTAGTCATGTGCTCATACACTTCAATTATGTATTCAGATCCTGATCAAGCCCAAGCTTGTATATCCCATTTCCATGAAATGATAGAATGCTGCCAAGCATGCCCAGATTCATGACTTTGAGAGTCACCTGTTATAGGTGGATATTTCATGTCATATAACAATTTGGTGTCCCAGAGTAAATGTTCATCTTTACCAGGGCCCTGTAGAATGCAGAAAGTGCTTTTCGAAAGAACCATAGTTTTGTGCAAGAAACAGCATAGCTTTGCCCCCAAAATCTAAGAATCGGTGCTATGATTCTTCTGTTGGAATTATGAAGCATTCATTCCCTATCTTCTAAAGACACTTTGAGCACCGTGAAATCTGCTTGGTCTGAAAGCTCAAGAAGCAGAGTACCTTATAATTTCTACAGAACTTTACTTGGGCCCAACTCAAAACTGGCAACAGATAAATGGGTCAGGTTAGCATGCCCTTATATAGATAAGTTGTTTCTGGAATTCAAAGAGGTCCACAAATGCTGTGGCCTTTCTTAGAGGTAGTAGGTACAAGATGCAACAATTTGTTCCTCACCTTTGCAAGGAAATCTCAGTACTCCCCAGACAACTAAAAACTTCCTCAAGGTGGGAAATACCTGAATTTTTACAGGCTTTTTTTTCACCTTCTGACTTTCATATGACTTACCAAGGCATCTAGTTTATTTGCAACATCATGATCATCATTTCCAAGCAACATAATATCATTGGTGTTATGAATTAGCATCATGTCCTGTGTAATAGTGAGACAGTCAAGATCCCTATATGCTAAATTGTGATAGAGTCTGAAGTAAAATAGTGAATGTATACTGACTGCTATCCATGCCAACTAAAAGCACACTGTTTATCGGATTTTTTTTTTTTTTTTTTTGCTAACACAAATAGAAGAGAAAAATAATTACCGGAGCAGTAGCTGGATAGCAGACATCAGGAGTTTAGTTGGTTTGTTCAATTAAAAACTAAACCAAAACAAAACAAATCGAAAACTATATCTGAAGTAGCATCTACATTTGGAACTGACACCTGATTAAGTTCACAAAAATTCACTTTTATTCTCCAAATTCCATCTGTATTTAGGAGAGGCCAGGTACAACTATTCCAATCTTTGATCATACCACTAATCTCTGTAATTTCCCCTAGTATGTTGTATTGGTTATGATTTTTTATTTTGGTGGAGATAAGCTATCACTTGGTTTTTCTTATCACTGTAGCTATCTTTCCACAGGTCAGGAAGGATGTGGAGGATTTTGCCACTTCTTAAGTGTCTTTATTACAACCACTCATTCAGGAACTAAGAAAGAACTACTGGAATTTTGTGTATCACAGAACCTGGTTTGAGATGGAACTTAAGCTAAAGCTCCATTCATCACTTGAACTTTATAAATTTCTATTCTACATTTGTAGAATAATGGACATTTTGAATATT
Source organism: Pseudorca crassidens (assembly GCF_039906515.1). Taxonomy (NCBI): domain Eukaryota; kingdom Metazoa; phylum Chordata; class Mammalia; order Artiodactyla; family Delphinidae; genus Pseudorca; species Pseudorca crassidens. Next base: position 29,172,717 of record NC_090307.1, on the reverse strand, counting down.
CTAGAATTAAGCATCAATTTGGATGTCAAATGATTACTCAGAATTCTAGGTATAGAATACCTAGTGACTCTGATGCAGAGTCACTCTTACGAATAACCTCAAGTCAATCTGAGGAAGAACAGGAGGAAGATACATGATGTACATGTTGACAGTGGAGTAAAGTCCTCCTTTAATGTGGTCACAACTTTTCCTCTACTTAAGAATCTTGAGGGATTTCCCTTGTGGCACAATGGTTAAGAATCCACCTGCCAATGCAAGGGACACGGGTTTGAGCCCTGGTCCAGGAAGATCCCACATGCCACGGATCAACTAACCCCGTGTGCCACAACTACTGAGCCCACATGCCACAACTACTGAAGCCCGTGCTCAGCAACAAGAGAAGCCACCACAATGAGAAGCCCATGCACCGCAACAAAGACTACCCCCTGCTCGCTGCAACTAGAGAAAGCCCAACCGCAGCAATGAAGACCCAACGCAGCCCAAAATAAATAAAAAATAAATAAATTTATATTAAAAAAACTCTTGGATCTGTGAAGTTAAGTCTGAGAACTGGGTCAGAAGCCATGACTTTCTATTGTGATTACTCCAATTTAACATTAAACTCTTTACTCCCTGGCCTAACACATATAATCTCGTCCTACACATAAACCACTATAAGTTGACAAAATATTGTAATTATTCTTGGGTGTATGGTTCTTGCTTCTCAATCACAAGTTATGTTTTATTTCTATCCTCCTGGCATTTACCAGGACTTAAGTCTAATTATGGGTCTTGAAGCAAAGAAAGGTAGTTTGTGGGTCTAAAACAGAATCCATATTTCTTGCAAGGTGAATGCCTGTGTTGAAACCACTACAGGGTGGTAAGGCAGCAAAACAGATGGTGCTGCTTCTGCTGGCACAGGAGGCCTGGTAAGTTTGGTTTTCAAGGCACTTAACATTCTTTGAAATGTGCCCAAATGTCTCCTCTATGATTTTCAAGGTTCCGTTCCTTCTTGGTTAATGCTCTAACTATAATATAAGAGACCTAGTAGGCCTGTACATTCACCTTGAATTTCAATTTACCCATCTTCGGGATTATACTTTTGTTTGAGTTTTTTAAATATTGACCAGTGGATACAAGAAAAAAGGATTTTCTTCAAGATACTAATTAAAGTCATAGTGTATATTATTTCATTCCTTGAATAACTAATTTTAAACGCTTGCTTTCTTTTTTTAAGTTCTACATTGCTCTCAGAAATAGCTAGCCCCACTCCACATTCCTTGTACTCTTTCCACTATAAAGTTTTATTACTACTACTACTATTGGTACTTTGCCTCCCAAAATCTTGCCTACTATAGATATACAAAATCCAGAAAATTAGAGGTGATAATGTGAATAACTGTTTTGTTACTGCATACCATGGACTATCAGAGACCCATTTTGTACTGGCAGTGAAGTTATTTCTGTCTTCAATCATAATTCTATTAGAGAATCAATTAGAAATTTCATCCTTAAAGTTCCATTATCTCACAACCATTTGCAGGGTGAAAAATTAAAACCCTCTTAGTTAGAGTTCAGTCAAGAAATAGAAGCCCCTGTATTCCAAGTGCAAAGAGCTTAAGTCAGGAAACAGGGGCTTCACTATTATAAGAACTTGAAGTCACAGGCTGGGGAAGCAGACATTAAAGATTTTACACCAAAGCAGAGAGTTTCAGGAGCTCTCTGGAAAGCTGTTTCAATTCTCAAAAATCCCTGAGAAGTTTGTACCAAATCTCTCAGTTCTCAGAGGTGAACCAAGTGGCTCTCACCAAGAAGTTACTGTGAATCACTCATCTGCCCATGAATTTGGCTGAAACCATCTCCAAAGGATAGTGACTTCTTATTCTTTTCCTGTTTCCAAATAACATGCAAATGTCTCTCACTGATAAACTCTAACTTGAAACCATAGAGAGAAGGGATTCTGGGAAAAGGAGTCTTTCACTTCCTACCTATAATGCAGAGGATACCATAGAAGGGAATAGCAGTCATAACAAGTTTGCTGCAGATATAGGCCAGCATAATGATCTATCATTTTCATGTGATATACCTTTAAATCTTGAGTTAGAAAATGAATCCTTATATCCTATAATTTCCACGGACGCTACTTCATCTGCCTAAATCTTACAGAGGCATCCCAACTAAAAATGGGAATTTTTCTCACAATTCACCCTGGCTACTTTCCTTTCCAGTCCAGCAGGGAAAAAACAATATATCTCTCTTTTTTTTAAAAAAAAAAGAGAGATTCTTTAAAAAAAAAAAAGTGCTTCAATCATCCCAGGTGTTGGTGATGTTAATATTTCTATGAGTTTTTATTACTAAGTTCAAACTGTAAACACATCCAGAGGTTGAAAACAGAAGCTAATTTTGGAACATGGTCAAATCACATGAGCACCTAGATTCAATTCAACTAGAGTTAAAATCTTTTTTTTATTTAAATAGAGTTCACCTAGCATGGGATAAAGGCTAAAAGATTAGACTTTTACAGATTAGATTTTCCAGCCAAGGTGTTCCAAGAGTTACAATGAAATGAATTGTCTTGATTCAGAACTTCCTAATAGATACCTCCTAATCTATCCAACGTTACTTTGTGATGTCCTTTAATTTTCCTTTTCCTGAGACAATATTTATCGGAGCATGTAAATAAGCCAGAGAAGAAGATTTTCACTTTAGAAACAGCAGAAGACAAGAGGACTAAGAGAAGACTGTTCACTTTTTAAAAAATATTTTGTTTCAAAAACGTACATATGTATATATAGCCTATTGAAGACAACAAAATAACATAAACAACAAAAGAGATTTAGATTTGGGTTTGGCAAATGTTTTTCTTGTCTGTACCAATTCCAGTTAGTCAGTAGTGGTGGCTAAATAAGCTACATTGAGAAGGATTCTGAGGCTAAAGCCTAGCTCGGGAAAAAGAAGAAAAAAGAAAAAAATAGGGCCACGATCAATTAGTAATGTCAGCCCATAGGCCCAGGAGAAGAGATGGTGACACTATATAGTTGCCATCTTTTTGTTAATGTCTTTAAAACCTTGCTAACCAATTATACTAACGTAACTTATTTGGTCATACAACCTTCCCTAAATTAAGATTTTTGTATCATCCTCAAAAGTCACCAGGGAAGAAAGCAGTCCAGGTATTATTATTTACATTTTTACAGATGAACTCTGAAGCTTAGAAATATTCAAAGGTTGTCAAAGTGTGGATGACTTCGAATCATCACACCTAATAAGCTAGTAAGTGGCAGAAGCCACACTAGAACACATTTCTCTGTGTCATGTATCCAAAGGTTTTTCTAACACAGTCCACATAGTATGAGAATAAGTGGTCTACCTCTTATTGGAAGCAGAGGGAAAGTGTGAATGCAGTTCTTTAAGGTGTTATAACTAGTTCTCCATAGGTTAAATTTGATAAATAAGACTGCATTTAGCATTACAAAGAAGACATTAGAGTATCACTGAGCCATTTCTTATGTCTACCCTTTAAGGCTAATGCAATATTTCATGAAGACACACCTAACTAAAGTCTGAATGTGTAACTAGGTGACTAAGGGCCTTAGCTAGCTAAGGAGAAGAAGGGATTAATGAGGTAAAAGAGAAATAACCATGCTGACCTAATTCACAGGGATGTAATTACCCAATTAACCATTGTAAAGTACTTTGAAAACAAAGTATGGTATAAATGCTAACTAATATTATTACCAAAGCTAATTTCATATTGTTATCCCATGTATTCATCAGACATATCTTGCCCTGCCAGCCCACTCCTGTGAGACAGCATGTTAAAAACTCCAAAATAGTCACTATATCCACTTTCCCACACCTACTCCTATTCTCCTTGAATTCACATTCTCATTTTTTCTCACAGCCATGACTTCACACCAAACTCAATCATGAAAGAATCTTGGGTTCAGTTATTGGCACTGAACAAAATGTCATTAAGCTACAATAGTTTCCCTCTTTCTTTATGATCAGCTTTCTTTTGTGGTTTTCTTACCTGAGCACAGTAGCCATGCCATATGCCAAAGGCTACTCAAGAAATGCTAATAATACACTAACACCTCATAATTTGTCTAGTCCTTTTATTTCTACAAAGCACTCTCCAAGCTGTTCTGTCATAAAAACTGTGAGCAAGACAGGGCAGGGCTGATCACTGTGGACAGTTGAGTCAACCAACACATTAAGAGTTTAGGTGACTCCATCAAGTTCCTATTAATATGGGGGTGGGGGATGGTTAAAATACTCAGCTCCACAGTTACAGCAAATTAGCACAGTGCTGGATACATCATAAGCCCTCAATAACATCTGCTGAATTAATGCATGAATGAACAAAATAATGAAGAAATGCAAGTGTGTATTGAAGTTTCAGCCCAGTGCTCTTTGCACTTGTCACACTGATACCACAAGGACAAAGTTCTAGTAGTTGGGGTTTTGCCTAGAGAAAGAGTGCCAGGGTGAAGTGAGTTCTGCTCCCACTTTTCCAATAATCTTCTGAGTTGGGTAGGAGAAGGTGCCAACAGCAAGCTCTGTTCCTTTGAGATTAATGCCCTATATCAACAATCCTTCTGAGAAGGAGAATGGAGTTAGAAACTGATCATTTTTATCAAAGATCATTTATTGAGGGCCAATTATAATAACTACTACATTTGAAACTGCTTTCCCATCTATTAGTCCATTTGATCCTTCAGATAATGCCATGGAAGATATGTCACCATTACCTACATTTTGCAAATGAGTAAAATGTGCTAAAGGGAGGTTAGGTAATTTGCTCAGAGTTACCTAGCACATAAACAGATATGGCCTGCAAACAGAACCTACCAGTTTCAAAATTAGTATTCCTTCTACTACATTGCATTGTCTTCCAAAATAGGTGACTCATCTTTAGAACGAGCAAGGGAAGCAATTTATGTCCATAGAGGCAAGACTGAGGAATAGCAGGATCCTATTTGGAACTGCCAACCCAAAGGAATGAATTTTCCAGAAGCTTTCAATAAGAATTTGCTCGTTCACTCTTTCCTGCAATTGTAAGTGCTTAACTCTCGGGCTTGGAAGATGCTACAATATGACGATGAATGGGAATGAATGACTTCTAAAACTATTTACCTAATGTCTTCCTGCCTTCATAAATTCATCTATTTCCATGGATTTTTTTTTTTTTACATGAGACAAGGTGGGCCTCACCCTTCCAACTGCAAGTCAGAGGCATTGGAACAACATGAATATATCCTTGCTGTAGAGTGGTTACTAGTTTTAATTTTTGCCAAATTTTTTTTTGTTGGTTGGTTTGAGTTTTGTTCTATTCTGCTATTCTGTTTTCTAAAGGAGAGCCTGCTGATCAGGCAGGCCTAATAAGTCTTTTCATTTGTAATTCAAAGAAGCTCCAACAACTGTTAAAGATTAGATTAAGGATGTTAGGTCCTTCCTTCCACTCTTCCCTCAAGCTTACTGTCCATTGAGGTTACAGAGAAAGTCATTTGGAAGGGGGAAGAAAGAATTCAGGTATGAGAGTCATCATTAGAAAAGAGATTGAGGATTGGCTACTAACCCACGGAAATGACTGGAAGCAAATAGACTTACCACAGAAAACTGTGACTATGTAAGAATTAAAACAACACTTGAGCCCCCAAACCAGCACCAGCAGAAAATAGGTGACAAATGGTGGGCATCCCTCAAGGAGGACAAACTCCCCAACACCAACTTCCAGTGTGTCCATAAGGAAAATGTTCAAAGAGGGTCCACGAGAAACTGCACAAAGGAATTTCTCCCAGAGGTATAGTCAAGGTCTCATCCAGAACTTCCTCAACCCCTCCCATAAAGAAACTTTACAAGGAAGGGTCACCCAGCAGGATTTCATAATTGTTGAGGAACTTTGCAAATAAGAGTTTTTATATCTGTTATCCTGTCCCTACTTTACAATGTAAACTGGGGGTGGGAAGGTGGGGTGGGGAGCTACGGGGGTAGGGATGGGAGGGCAGAAAACTTGTCCTTAGAGTTCACAAGTCACCAGACCATAGGGAGTCACACAGGGGCTATCCTCATGGATAGGACATGCATCACCTGGAGTGCCTGAACATTGAGCTGGATGCACAGAATAGATGGGTCTTTGGGTTGTCTTCCATGGGGCAAGGACAAGTGTTCTATGGAGGAGTGAAGGGATATTTGATGCCCAGAGGAGTGGGCTGGTTGAGAGACTACTACTATTGTACATATTCTTTTCTTTCTGTGCTTACAGTGAGACTACATATTCCAGCCACTCTTAAAATCACACAGGGTCATGTTCTGAGCTCTGGTCAATAGAACAGAGTGATGTGCACCATGGCCTGACCAGGCCTATCTTGTGTCTCTTTTCCCCATCCACCAGCTATAAGTGAATGACTCTAGAGCAAAAGGATGGCAAAAACACTAGATGAAAGGAATCTGGGTCCTGAAATCATCACATGGAAGACAACCCACCAAACACTATGGTGAGAAGTCATTAACTTCTATTGTGTTATGCCACTAGATTTTAAGGTGTTATTGTTTTGGAGGTTTGTGTCACCTAATGATACACAACTGTATTTTGAATTCTGGGGAAAGGGTTTGAATCTCATTCCTCTCTGTTTCCTGCAGCTCCTAACATAGCTCCTGATATACTTCTACATAGAGTAGGAGATGAAAAACATTTTTTTCAATAAATATACAAACAAATGAGTGAAGACAGCTACATCAGAATGTAGAAAGACAGAATTAGAAGTCCGCTAATCAAATCAAATAGGGAAGATTCCTTAGTTGTTTCATCTGGTAAAGAAAGATAGTACCGACTTTATAGGGATGAGAATAAAATTATATAATAGATGAAAAGTAACACAATACTTAGAACAAAATGAGCATTTAATAATTAGTAGGCTATTTTATTATTAGCTGTGAATTCTACACAGAGTGGTTTCTTGGTTACAACAAACCCTATCTCTGAGAACAGAGAGGAAGTGATTTTCTCAAAATTAAAACCGGTATCCAATCGTGTTGTGTATCTCAAAGCCTCAAGCACAATCTTACACACAGAGTTGCAGATAAGGTTGAATATTATTCTGCGGAAAAGGAAGGGAAGACGAAAAGTTATTTGAATTATATTAAGGAGAAACACAAATGTAAGAATGTAGATTAATAAATAATTCTATTGAAGATTTATTATTTTGTGAAATATAGTGTTTGTGGTTTTGAATCAACATTGAGAAAATGTTTATTCTCATATAGATGTAAATTCACATTTTAGGGTTAATTGTCACAAACATAGCATAGGATTGCAAAAGGTCAGTATATTGCTGAAATGAAATCTCTTTAAGGGCTAGGATATAATAAAAATTTATGGAATGACTTTCATTCAAATCCCAAATTATTTGAGGATAAACATATATAGCAATCCTTTGATCATTTCAAACTTGGGAGTATTAGGAAGACATCTGAATACTGTTAAACCCCTATGAGACTTCCTTACAGGCATTTAGGTACAGTTAAGTATAGAAATATTTTTTCTAATGTTTTCAGGTGATTCATGTTAAAAACAGAATTTAGTTATGAGAAACAAATTTTACTAGCCATCTCTTGAAAATTCAGTCTTATAACTTCAAACTAAAACTACAATATAATAGTATATCAGAAAATGAATTTTGGCATCAAAGTTATGTGTACTTAAGTGTGCATTTATTAGCAATGGAATGGGATATGATGCAACAGAATAGATCCAAAGAGAACTACATGTCACCAAATGGGATTAAATGCTGCTGATTTAAACAGAAATGTCAACTCTACGGCTCCCTTCTATGAGGCACACTAGGGACTTCCAACCTCAACCTCATTTCCCTCTCTTAGGTAAATGAATAACCTGAGTGTCTCTGGGTGCTAGGAATGGGTTGCCTGGGCACATTTCCAAACACTCCACATTCTCTGGAGAGAATATATTATCACTTCTCAGTGTTGAACCTTGTCATTAATTCAGGTGAATCATGGGAGAAGAGAGTTGTGGGTAGACCTCATGTTTCATAAGCAGTCATAGCAGTGATGCAGGGTGGAGGTTGGGGCAGGGATCCAAGACCAGTAAAGCTAGGAAAGGTGGTGATGGAAGGATGATTTTGTCTTGGCTTATGGGAGGGTGTGCTGTCAAAGAAGTCTGGGCTACCAGGCTAAGTGCCAGCACACCAAGTTCTTTTCCTTGGCCTTACAAGGACACAAGCACAGAGTTGATCAGAACTTGCACCAAGAACCTAGTGAGAACACAGGCCGTGCCCTCTGGACTGATTGCCTAGGACAGGTCATTGCGACAGGAGCTCCAGTCCACCTATAATTCCAGGATGTGGAGAGCCAAGGGAGCAGACAGCCAGGAGCACTGGGAATCTGATTTAACAGGTGACACTGGCAGATATTATATATGCAGGCAGCTAAAAGGCTGTGTTTCAGAATGTCAGTGGCAAAGCAACCAACAGGACTAAGCAGAATTGTCAAGGTTATGGAGGGTTAGTAAAAGTGGCCCTACCGAGCTGAAAATATCAAAGAAGGAATGATCCTGGAGAAATATTCTCTACCTCATTCTATACTTCTCTTGGAAGCTGATTTCCCTTCGCTTATTCATTCATCCATTCATTCATTTGTCATGAGGAAAATCAAATAGGATTAGAGGGCAATAGAGTCAGAGAGCTGCTATTTTACATATGGTAGTCAGGGAAGGCTGCTCTGAGAAGGGATCATGTGGGCAGATCCTGAGGTGAGTGCACATTTGGGGAGAGAAGCCTTCCAGGCTGAGGGAACTAGTTGCAATTACCCTGGACGAATGCGTATTTGGAGGAATACTTGCATGGAGGCCAGTGTGGCTATAGTGAGGCCAGTGAGGAAAGAAGTGAGACATGGGGTCATGGAGCTGGATCAGGTACTGCCTTGTGGATTATTTAAGCTTTGGGGTGAGAGGGGTTGTTTGTTTTGGTGAGTGAGTTGAGAAGCCATCAGAGGGTTTTGAGCAAAGGTCTGACATGGTATGATTCGAGTTTTAAAATAATCGCTCTGATAGGCTATGTGTGGGTGAGGGTAGAAGTAGGCAGACCTTTTGAGACACTGTGACAGAAATTCAGGGGTGCCAGGTAGACGATCCTCTGTGACATCCTGAGACCCACACAGGAGTTCAGCTGCAATGGCAATGTACAGCTCCCACCCACACTCGTCCAGCCTCCCCACACAAGCACACCCAGCTTTGTTTCTCTGCCTGAGGATTTTTCTCTAGAGCTAGAGAAGTTTGCTCAAATTTCTGGTACCAACTACCAGAAATTTGACACCCTGGGGCAATCCTCTACCAAGGAGAGATAAATGCCTTGGTTTTCCAGTCCCTCAGTGGGACAGCTCAGAAGCCCATTCACACAGACCACAGTGGGATTGAGCCCCAGTCCACAAAGCAGTCAGCAGTGTATTAACACACACTTTGCTGGCTTTTCTCCTTTACTGGACTTTCTGCTTCCTGGATCACCTCCCAAATCCAATTACTTGCCCTCTAGTTCTTGTCTCTGCATCTACTTTCAGGAGGATCCAAGTGAATATGTCAAGTAAAAGGTGACAGTGGCTTGAACAAACATGGTAGCTTGAATGAGAAATTGTCAAATTATATTGAAATTGAATAAATAATATGCATGTTTTGTAGAAATATAAAAAGCAAAAGAGAAAAAAGTTATCCATAATCCTACATTTAGAGGTACATGCTGTTTCAATATAAGTATTATTATATACTACTTAATATAAGTATTATTCCTGGAAGTTGATTCTGCTTGGATAGTGGTGCACAGTGTGTGTATGATTTTTATATTAAAAGAATTATACTACACATACTATATTGTGGTTGAGTTTTAACTTTATATGTTATGAACATCTTATGTTTCAGTAAACTCAGTGATTATATTTATAAATTCAAACACTTAAAGGTTCACTCTACATAGCATATTCTACTCCACATAGCATAAATTTCAAACCAGTTCCCCAAAGCTGAATATCTAGTTTATTTCCAAATTCTCAGTACTATTAACAACATTTCAATGAACACCCTTGTATAAACATCTTTCAACATTTGTCTGGTTATTTCTTTAGGATAAATTCCTGAAAATGAGGCTTCTCTGTCAAAGCATGGTTACAATTTTAAATTTTATATATTGTCAAATTCTGCCACAATCTTTTACTAATATATATTCCTGTGAGAGTGTGTTTCCCTTTAATCAAGAGCAATATGCTAATGCTCATTTGGAGAAAGAGAGATAGAATGTTTCTGGAGCACATCACAATATGTCAATGTTTCTATTAGACTTAACTGATCTTAATTTAATCTGATGCTTAATTTTTAGAACTAGATGATTTATTAGCATTTAATTAATTGAAAGATTCCACGCTGATGTATGAACACTCTAATATATAAACTATTTTAAAGAGTATTTTTTCTTAAAAATAAAACAATAATATTACCCACTAGAAACTCTGCACTGTGTTCATATTGAAATCCATATTCCTAGTTCCCTGTATCTTTTTATAAAAGAAATAATGCATTTCTCATAAGCATGTGATAGACAAAAGTGACTTCCATAATTTTGAAGAGCAACAACAAAAATTTTCCAGAAGAGTATTAAATTCCACAAGAACAATGCACAAACCCTAATCTCAAAAATATCAAGCATTATCTTCATTTTCTTCTTTGCCAATTCATTTGAGAAAAAAAACAGTCTGGTATTTCATATTGTTTTAATTCACATTTCTACAATAACTAATGAATATAAAATATAAGTATTATATATACATATATAATGTGTCTGTACATATACATACACAAGCATACACATACACTTTGTTTTATCCTTTGCTCCACTTCTGTTTATTGAGAAATAATCGACATGTAACATTGTGTAGATTTAAGGTGTACAACATGATAACTTGATACACATATATATTGTGAAATGATTCCTACAATAAGGTTAGTTAACAAATACATCTCAAATAATTACTATTTTTGTGTGTGTGGTGAGAACATTTAAGATCTACTCTCAACATCTTGCAAGTATATAATACAGTATTGTTAACTATAGTCACCCTGCTAAATATTAGATTCCCAGATCTTATTCATCTTATAACTGGAAGTTTGTACCCTTTAATGAACATCTCCCCATTGGCCCCAACCCCTGGCCACCACCATCCTACTCTCTTTCTATTACTTTGCCTCTTCTTTCAAGTTTCACATGTTAGTGAGATCATAGAGTATTTGTATTTCTCTCTCTGACTTATTTCACTTAGCATAATGCCCTCAGGGTCCATTCATGTTGTTGAAAATGGCAGGAATTCCTTCTTTTTATGGCTGAATAATATTCCACTGTGTGTGTGCCTGTATGTATCCCACATTTTCTTTAGGTCGTTTTCATGTCTTGGCTATTGTGAATAATGTTGCAATGAATAATCACTATCTCTTCAAGATACTGATTTCATTTCCTTCAGATATATATCCAGAAGTAGGGTTGTTGAATCATACAGTAGCTTTTTAAAAAATTTTTGAGGAACCTCCATATTGTTTCCAAAGTAGTTGTACCAATTTACATTTCCACCAACAATGCAATAATGTTCCCTTTTCTCCACACCCTTGTCAACACTTCTCTTACTGTTTTGATAATAGCCATTCTAACAGGTGTGGCATCTCATTGTGCTTTTCATTTGCATTTCCCTCATGATTAGTCACGTTGAGGATCTTTTCATGTAGCTTATTAGCCATTTGTATGTTTTCTTTAAAAAAATGTCTTTGGATCCTCAGTTCATATGTTTTATTGCTTTTGAGTTATATGAGCTCCTTATATATTTTGGATATTAACCTGGTATCTGATATATGTTTTGCAAATATTTTCTCCCATTCTGTAAGTTGCCTTTTAATTTTACTAATTGTTTCTTTTGCTGTGCAAAGCTTTTTACTTTGATATAATTCTACTTGTTTATTTTTACTTTTGCTTTGTGTGCTTTTGGTGTCATATCTAAAAAATACTGCCAAGACCAATATCAAGGGGCTTCTTCCCTACGTTTTCTAGAATTTTTACTGTTTCAGGTCTTACATTTAAGTTTTTAACCCATTTTGAGTCCATTTTTGTGGGTGATATAAATAGGGGTCCAATTTCACTCATTTGCATGTGAATATCCAGCTTTACCAGTACCATTTATTGAAAAGACTACCTTTTTCTTATTGAGTATTTTTGGTTTCCTCATCAAATATTAGTTAACCATGCATGCATGGGTTTGTTTCTGGGCTCTCTTTTCCACTATTGCTCTATGTATCTGTTTTTAAGACAGTACTATACTGTTTTGATTACTACAGCTTGAAATCAAGAGGTGTGGTGCCTTCTGATTTGTTCTTTCTCAAGATCACTTTGGCTATTCAGGGTCTCCTGTTGTTCCATACACATTTTAGGATTGTTTTTTCTATTTTTGTGAAAAATGCTGCTCAAATTTTGATAGAGATTGCATTGAATATATAGATGGTTTGGGATGGTATGGACATTTTAATGATATTAATTCTTCTGATCCACAAACACAGGATATTTTTCTATTTACTTGTGTCTTCAATTTTTTTCATCAGTGTCTTAAAGTTTTCAGTGTACAGATCTTTCATCTCCTTAGTTAAGTTTATTTCTAAGTATTTTATTGTTTTTGGTGCTGTTGTATATCAAATTGTTTTCTTTATTTCTCTTTCAGATATTTTGTTGTTAGTGTATAAAAATACAGCTTACTTTTTTTTTTTATTTTTGCGGTATGCGGGCCTCTCACTGTTGTGGCCTCTCCCGCCGCGGAGCACAGGCTCCGGACGCGCAGGCCCAGCGGCCATGGCTCACGGGCCCAGCCGCTCCGCGGCACGCGGGATCCTCCCGGACCAGGGCACGAACCTGCGTCCCCTGCAAAGGCAGGCAGGCAGGCGGACTCCCAACCACTGCGCCACCAAGGAAGCCCACAGCTTACTTTTTACATTGACTTTGTATTCTGCAACTTCACTGAATTCACTTATCAGTTCTAACAACTTTTGTTGGAGTCTTTAGGGTTTTCTGTCTATAATATTATGTAATTTGCAAACAGAGAACACTTTACTATTTCCTTTCCAATCTGGACACCTTTTATTTATTTTTCTTGCCTGATCTCTCTGGTTAGGACTTAGAGTATTATATTGAATAGGAGTGGTAAGAGTGGGCAGCCTTGTCTTGTTCCTGATTTTAGAGGAAAAACTTTTGGCTTTTCACTGTTGAATGTGATATTCGCTGTGGGCTTGTCATACATGGTCTTTATTATGTTGAGGTATGTTCCTTACATATTTAATTTGTTGAGAGCTTTTATCATGAAAAGGTGTTGAATATTGTCAAATGCTGTTTTGCATCTATTGAGAAGTTCATGTGATTTTTTATCCTTCATTCTATTAATGTAGTATATTACATTTACTGATTTATATATGTTGAGCAATCTTTGCATCCTAGGGATAAATCCCACTTAATCATGGTGTATGATCTTTTTAATGTGGTACTGAATTCCTTTTGCTAGGATTTTGTTGGGAATTTTTGCATCTATATTCATCAGGGTTATTGATCTATAGTTTTCTTTTCTTGTAGTATCCTTATTTGGCATTGGTATCAGGGTAATGCTGGCCTCCTAAAATGGGTTTGGGAGCGTTCCCTCGTCTCAATTTTTTAGAAAAGTTTAAGAAGGATTGGTGTTAACTTTTTAAAAGTTTGTTAAAATTCATCAGTGAGGGGCTTACCTGGTGGCGTAGTGGTTGAGAGCCTGCCTGCCGATGCAGGGGATACGGGTTCGTGCCCCTGTCTGGGAAGATCCCACATGCCGCAGAGCGGCTGGGCCCGTGAGCCATGGCCACTGAGCCTGTGCATCCGGAGCCTGTGCTCCACAACGGGAGAGGCCACAACAGTGAGAGGCCCACGTACCGCAAAAAAAAAAAAAAAATTCATCAGTGAAACCATATGCTCCTGGGCTTTTTTGTTATTGGAAGGTTTTTGATTACTGATTCAAACTCCTTAGTTGTTAACAAGTTGTTAATTGTTCGTTAAAATTTTCTATTTTTCATTATTCACTTTTGGTAGGTTGTATGTTTCTAGAAATTTTTTCATTTCTTCTAATTTATCCAGTTTTTGGCATACAATTGTTCATAGTAGCTTCTTACGATCCTTTGTATTTCTGTGGTATCAGTAGTAATGTCTCTTTTTTCATTTATAATTTTGTTTATTTGATTTCTTTCTCTTCTTTTCTTAGTCTAACTAAAATTTTGTCTATTTTCTTTACCTTTTGAAAAAATGACCTCAATTTCATTGATTCTTTTCTGTTGTCTTTCTAGTCTCTATTACATGTTTCTGCTTTGAACTTTATTATAATTTCTATTTTTTTGCTACTTTGGGCTTAGTTTGTTCTTCTTTTTCTAATCCCTTGAGGTGCAAAGTTAGGTTGTTTATTTGAGGTTTCTTCTTCTTAATGCAGGCATTTCTCTATAAACTTCCCTCTAAGAATTGCTTTTGGCTGCATCCCATGAATTTTGGTATGCTGTGATTTTGTTTTCATTTGTCTCAAGACACTTTCTGATTTCCATTTTGATTTCCTTTTTGACTCATTGGTTGTTCAGGAGTGTGTTATTTAATTTCCACACATTTTTTTTCCTCTGTGAATTTTTCAGTTTTCTTCCTGTTATTGATTTCTAGTGTTATATCAAGGGTCATAAAATATACTAGATATTATTTTGATCTTCATAAAATTGTTAAGGCCTGTTCTGGGCCCAACATGTAATTTATCCTAGAGAATATTCTATGGGTTATATTTGAGAAGAATGTGTGTTCTGCTACTGTTGGATGGGTTATTCTGTATATGACTGTTAGATTAATTTGGTCTATAGTACATTCAAGTCCACTGTTTCCTTATAAATTTTCTGTCTGGATGATCTATCCAATGTTCAAAATGGGGTACTGAAATCCCCTAATGTTATTATTGTATTGCTGTCTATTTCTCCCTTCAGTTCTGTTAATATTTGCTTTAAATATTTAGATGCTCCAATGTTGAGTGCATATATATTTACAATTATTATATCCTCTTGATTAACTGACCCCTTTATCACTATACAGTGACCTTCCTTGTCTCTTGTGACCTACTTTTATTGAAAGTCTGTTTCATATCATACAAGTATAGACACCCCTGATCCCTTTAGGTTACCATTTGCATGGAATATTTTTTGCCACCCCTTCACTTTCAACCTCTGTGTGTCCTTAAGCTAAAGTGAGTCCCTTGTAGGCAGCATATTGCCAGATCTTGTTTGTTTATCCACTCACCCACTTTGTGTCTTTTGATTGGAGAATTTTGCCCATTTCTATTTAAAGTGATTATTGATAAATGGGGACTTATTATTGCCATTTCATTCACTGTCTTTTGACTGTTGTTTTTTTGTTGCTGTTCTTTTCTTTTTCTCTTATTGTCTTTTTTTGTTATTTATTTTTTTATATGTCATGCTTTAATTCCTTTCTCTTTCTTTAGTCTTGTACCTACTGTAGATAAAGCCAAACAGGCTATTGCCAAGTCTTCAGGGGTACAGAGCTGTTTCTGTGTAGCTGAAACCACAGTCAGCAAGTCAGTTGCCTTGTTGGGAGCCTGTCTTTTAAAAATAGGTCTTTTCAATCTTGGGCTGCACCAAAGTTTCACAGTCTCCCACCTGGATCATAAAGCTCTCATGAAAACACATTTATCCATGAATGGATGCCAAATTATTTTTGTTGAGGAAAGGATATACATGAGGGATGTCTTATTCAGCCATGTTGCTGACATCACTGACCCCTTTGCTTCCATTTACATTATTGGAATAACTGCCTCTTTTCTTATAGATTTTCAATACCTTTTTCATAGTAAGATTATTAACTCTTATGTAAAGGAGAAAAAAAGAAAACGAGCATGATACCTTAAAAATTGTGAAAACAAATAAAATAGCTGTTTTGTAAATATTTACCTCAGATTGTCATTTCTCTTAGCTTCTTTTCCTATAGAAAAATTTAATTGCTTATGGTTAAAGGGATTGTCCTTTCAATCCCCAGTGGGCTCTACTTTTGGTATTATGCTGAGGAAGGACTTCTCTGTGATGAATTTTCTTCTAGTTTGTTTATGGATTCATTTTTTAGTATTTGAATTTCTAATCTAATTTCTAATCTGAAGTTTTATCATTGTTTTCCTAAATTGACAGCCACCAATGTAAATGCTTTGTACTGAAATATGAAAATAATAATAATAGCTTCCTTTATTTTTAGCATTTACTGTGTGCCAAATATTGTTTTAAATACATTTACACACATTAACTGATCCCTCTGATTCCATCTGATTTGAAAGTCTACTTTTACCATGGAGTAAATTATTTTATGTCTTGGATCTATTTCTACTATTGAAGTTAATCTCTAAAACAGATGTTCCACAGTCAGCCTGAAAGGGCTTCCCTACTCTGATCTCAACAGGGTGAGAGATCCATGCAGGGAAGGACACAGTTTAAAGCTCTTTAAGGCTACTTTTTTCACTCTCATCTGTGTATCTTTTATCTGGGTTCATAATTGACAAGGTGTCATGTTTGATTTATTTTAGTTTGGTTGTTTTTTTCTCCTTGGAAGAGTGATACATATTCCTAAGGAAGACAAGGAAAACCTAGTCAACTAGAAGACAGCTATAATTTCATCACTTTGAATACTTTGGAGCACTTCCAGCAGTCTTATTTTCCAGCATAGTTAGTGGAGGAAAGGTGTTTTGCACCCTTGTGATTATGCCATATGTATGATTTTAATTTTTCCATGTAATGTTACAATGCCAATATTTTTCAAAGTTAGTATAAAAGCTTTAAGATTAATGCTATTCTTCTAATGGAAATTACAGCTATTTTAATTTAACTAATTTGTTTATTATCCCAATGAACATTTAGCTTGTTATCTTTCTTTTTGTAAGTATATAATGCTGTATGAACATCTTTGTGTGTAAAAGTTTTTTGTATTTAAAATGATCTCAACAATATGTTTCCAGAAGTAACTGTATAGGGCCAAAATCCATGAACACTTTAAAAATACATGCTATAAAATTGATCTCCAAAGTATTATCCCAATGTGCACTGTGTCCAACAATGTGTGATGCTGCATCAGAAAGTTATGTCAATATTAAATATACTCTTCTTTGTCTCGGATTATATCACTTGTGTTTTAGATCCATCAAGACCAATTACAGGCTGTCTGGTCTTTGGTCACAAATCTCACCCCTGATTTCAGTCTTTTTTTTTTTTTCCATGAATTCAGAAAATCTGTCCTGGCTATATAGGAGATCAATTCCTGATGTGCAGGTTAAGTGAAAGGCTTGTATCCATAAATACAATGGTTTCTGTCATAAATCCAAGAATGATCTGCTTTGGAGTTCTGATCAAGCAAGCAGGACTCCAGAGCTGAGGATTCAGATGCTGTCATATTGGGAGAATATTGTTTCCCAGAAATTAGGGGAAAAGACTGGTCATGGCAAGGCTACAAGGCTGGGCTGCATTTCACGTGGGAGGACTATTTCTAGAGAAAACACAGAATCCTGAAAGGATGATAGTATAATGTTCAGAGAAAGAGCCATGACTACAGAGTTGGACCAATGTGGGAGAATAAGAAGCTGGTAATAGCGAGGCCAGGGCTTGGGGAGGCACACTAACTCCTGAGTCTGTCTGGTAATAAAAGCTCCTATATTGGATCCTGGGGGGACTTCACTTAAAATCTCATCAGCTAGGGTCATTAATATACTTCTTCCTTTTACCATATTTATTTTGGAAAGTTAAATGGAACTGAAACTACAAGTAAGAAAGCAGAAGTGAGCCCAGTTCTAAAGAGCTAGGAGAGGCTGCCTCAGGAAAATAAGTCCCAAACACGCTCAATTTTCAACTGACTATAGGGCATCACACTCAAGATACCCCCTAACAAGTCTCTACAAATTGGAAAGAATACTGAATACAGAGTCTGAGCCCAGATCCCCACTATTTCAGTGGCCTTGGTCAAATTGCTTAAGGACCCTGCCAAATTTCCTCAACTCCTGAGAGAGAGGACCATACTAGAATACTCATTAGAGCAGGGGTCCTCAACACCTGGGCTGCTGACCTGTACTGGTCCGTGGCTTGTTAGGAACTGGGCCACACAGCAGGAGGTCTGCGACAGGCGAGCCAGTGAAGCTGCATCTGCCACTCCCCATCGCTCCCTGTCGCTCGCATTACTGCCTGAACCATCCTTCCACCCCCAACACCAGCTGTGAAAAATTATCTTCCATGAAACCCGGTAGCTGGTGCCAAAAAGGTTGGGGACCACGGCATTAGAGGACAATGTGAAAATAAACTGTGGTACAGTCACAGAATGAAATACTGATATATAACTGTGCAAATGAGTGGATCATAGACATAGATCAAAACAATAGGGCTTCGCTGGTGGCGCAGTGGTTGAGACTCTGCCTGCCGATGCAGGGGACACGGGTTCAAACCCTGGTCTGGGAAGATCCCACATGCCACGGAGCAACTAGGCCCATGAGCCACAACTACTGAGCCTGCACTTCTAGAGCCTGTGCTCCGCAGCAAGAGAGGCTGCAACAGTGAGAGGCCCGCGCACTGCGATGAAGAGTGGCCCCCGCTTGTCGCAACTAGAGAAAGCCCTCGCACAGAAACGAAGACCCAACACAGACAAAAAATAAATAAATTAATTTTAAAAATAAAAATATAACATAAAAATATCAAAATAAAATAATGTCAATGAATCTAAATAGTATAAAATTGAGTGAAAAAAAAGTTCCAGGGGATTACCTGTGAATCATATACTATTTTTAAATGAAATTCAATATCAACAACAATGAAAGAATATATTCTAAACAATATACAGTTTTAGATACATACATATATAATAAAACTATATTTCAAAAGGAAGGAAATTATAACACAAAATTCAAGATAAATATTTTGGATGGGAGGGCAGAGTGTGTGAGGGAGGGAGGGGTCACCATAGGCAGATGACTGTTTCTGATAATGTTCTAGTTCTCAGGTTGGATAGTAGGTTTATGGTGGTAATTATAAATTAATTAATAAGTAAATAAACAAATAAATAATCCAGCAAATGCTATTCTACTATTTTTATTTATTCAGCAAGCATTTAATGGATATCTACTACTTGTCAGAGATACAGAAGAAAACAAAACAGAACTCATTCTTTTGGGAAATTGACATCCCTGTTTGGAAAATATGTATGTTAAATGAATAAAAAGTGGATACATTGTATAATGTCAGGTTGTCCTAGCTCCTATAAAGCAAAGTAAAGCAAGACAATGGGCTAGAGAGGGACAAGAAGCCAGTCTCAGATGGAGTGATCAGGGAAGGCCTCCTTAAGGAGGTTACCTTTAAGCAGAAATCTCAGTAAAGTGAAGGAGTGAATGTGAAGATCTGAGGGAAGTGTGTTCCAGGCAGAGGGAGCATCAAGGGCAAAGGCTCTGGGCCAGAAATGTGCTAAGCATCTTTGAAAAGCAGCAAAAGCACAACGTGGACAGAGTGAACAAAACAATAGGAAATAATTAGGAGGAAACCAGGACCAGATCAGGAAGGGCCTCTAGGCTGTGGTGAGAACTTTGAATTTTATTTTGAACTTTGAATTTCCAAAGGAAAACCGTTGGAAAGCTTTGAGCAGTAAATTGACGAGAACTGCTTTACCTTTCAAAAGATCTTTCCAGCTACTGTATGGTGAACAGACTGTTGTGGGTCAAAATTGAGCAGACCAAATCTCTTCCACACACTGTTGTATGTAGCTCCCTTCCTACCCTGACATGTTAATGGCCAGATCACAAATAAAATTGCTTGCAGTATGTGTATAAACAAACTCACTTCCCTCACCATATACATATATACATTTATAAAAACATATTTATATGAATTTTATGTGTATATTATAGCTTCGAGATAGATAATACACTGAAGATCTGGGAGCTGGTGAAGTGATAAAACATTTAGCCTATAAGTATGTATGTCATGTTCTTCTAGTGTCAAAAGGATTTTAATAATACTTTATTCTACAAACAGAGCTATTGCCACATGAAAATATTTGACCAATGGAAGAAATGAATTTGTGAAATTAATGCATGTTTTTGAAATACAATCTCCTTTTATTAACCAGGAGTCTCTGCATGAGGTGTGTCCTCTTGTTTAATCAAATACAACATCAACTTTGTGAATAGGTATGTAGATAAAAACACAACTCATAAATAGGTTAATATTTTTTCTCTGTGGTGGACAGTTCTGTCTTGAACCATGAAATGAGACCAGGTCCTAAGTCTCTCATGGTTTTTCCCATGAGTTTTACCTCACTTGAGTGAGAACTTATTTAAGGATGTGGGATATGAGCTCCTGTGAACAAGGAAAGTTTCTGGATTTGTAGATCATCCTTGGAAATCACTACATCACAGTATTACACAAATCTACAAATTATTTCTAAAGCTTGATTTTCCAGGGTTATTTCTCTCAATGTGGGAAGTCTCATGAGCAATTCAAGTGTTCTATTATCTTCCAGAAAATAGTCCCATGTATGTCAGGAATATTCTTGTCTTCTAATCTTTCTACTCACTCCTTGGGATGACCTGCTGCATTCTTTACAGGGATCCCATGTTTAGAATCCAGATAAAGGTCCCTTGCAGACTTCTCATTCTCAGAGCCAAACTAAAGTCCTAGTAATCCCAGGGGACTTCTCTTAAACTCCTCAGAAGTAGTTACTTGTGCTATGCAATTTTACATTTAATTACACAGTATTCTTTCACGCTTGCATAGGGTGAGAGTTTTAGCCCTAGTCTGATGCTAAATTACTATGTATTGGGTTGGCCAAAAAGTTAGTTCAGATTTTCCATAACATCTTATGGAAAAACCCAAACAAACTTTTTGGCCAACCCAATATTTTCTGCATTTCTTTTAAATTTCACCAGATTCCTAGGAAAGTGCTAAGCACACATAAGATATTTAATAAAGCATATGGATTAGAAAAACATATATATATATATACACATAAATATATACATTTATACATAAATACATACATATGTAATATATTTGATTAAATGAGTATACTACCTGCCTGTGAAGTACTTTGGAAATTGTAGAACCTACACATGTGTAATGCATTTTGACCGATATTAATATTAACTAGAATTAAAGCTACTACTAATAACCCATTCTAATTAATGAATGGCAGCAAAGTAAGATGAGACACCAAATGAGCAGTCAGGCACATTCTTGGAATTTAGGAGGCAAAGGCTCTGCATTACTAGAGAATGGAGAAGTCACATTGACCTGAGCATCTGAGACGCCTCCAGGAAACCTGGCCTCTCGGTTCTGCTGAGCCTCCTCCATGGAAGGATGGCTTCCTTCCTAGAGGGGAAACTCTGTCCTTTGGCAAGATTTGACTGTGCATGTTTTCTTTAGCTGTGAATGTTCATTACTTGTATTTGTACCTGAGCCTGTATTTACAGATAATCTATTGAGGGAGGAAATATGGCTCAGGTGAGTGGGAGTGACAGGGCTGTATTTAAAGGCTACAGCAAATAACCTTCTAATGGCTGAAAGAGTGTCATATCTCACAGTTATGATGTCTTCAAAAGGTGATATTTCTGGCTGTGTCATCATAGCTGTGAAAAGCATTTTCTCAGCATCTAAAAAAGTGAGAAGGCCGTGGGCTGATGGAAGTGCCCTCCAGACAGGTTGGTATTAATCACACCACCCCAGCCTCAACTTTTGTCTACTGTTAAGGAGTGGTATTTAGAGTAGCGGGGCTGGGTGGGAAAGACACCGACTTCCCAGCCTTCAAGGTGGGTGGTTCAGGGCTATGCAACTATGATAGTGTGCCATGCCTTGGGAAAATAGATTAGGAAAGCTGGTTATCTGTAGTGGTCCACATTCTCCTTTTGCACAGCCTTTCTCTAGCAAAGCCCAGAGTTCCATGTCTATCATCTCATCCCACCTTATGTTTCTAATCCACTAGTAAATGTAAAGTGAGTTCTTCTCAATATACTTGGAATGATGCTGGGTGTTATAAGGCTACAGGAATTATAACAGAGCTCTAAGCTTTTGCCTCAGGTGTTATTTCCTCTGGAGGCAAAAATCGTTTAGAAGTACATATTTTACTTACACTGTAAGCTTCTGCAAAAGTACTCACTGCATGATATAACTCTGCGTTTATTTTCTTTATTTTAATACAAACGGTTGACCTGGGGGGTTGTAGAATAATACGAGGATTACTTAGGACTAAGTAGGTAGAAGTTCTCCTTAGGTAGAAGTTCTCCTTCTACCTCCACCAGTGCTGTTCCTGAAAACATATCCCCTTCCTCTCCACCTGCTGCAAGTCAGACCTAACTCAATCAAACCTCCTTCGTGGATCTAGTCCATGTTACCCTCTACCTTTCTTAACACTTTTTGTTCATAGTATCTTAGCATGATCTAGTCTCAAGTTTTTGACCTAGAACTTAGCCTTATATTGGTAAAAAAGTGTCTTGTTCACTGATTATTTCATGTAGTTTAGCCCTGAAAACCTATATGAGGAAGGAAGTACCATACATTTCTTTGTACTTCATGATATTTAGCCCAGATTAGGCACAGCCAAACCCTCTTGGTATGTAAAATTTGGTCTCCTGTTGCAGCCCTAAATTCCCTGCTTTCTTAACCACATTCTGAACCTAACTAACCATCTCACTATAATAATAATAACTATTATTATACATCAATATAGACAAAGAAGTTTTTATTATCCACATGTACCACAAATAAGGAAACTGAGACTCAGGATAATGTTTTCTATTCAAAGCCACATATAGCACACAAGAAAATATTTTTTCAGTACACCATTTTTTCTTACGAAAATATAAAACATTATCACAAGGGGATAAGGAAAAGGATGTGGATAAAATCATGCAGTTAATTTCCAAACTGTAATATCATCTCATTGCATTAATCACAGAGGAAAGGTCTTAAACAGGAAAGGGAAGAGTTTAGGAAAGTGTCCTGTATGTGTCCATACAGAGCACATTCAATGAATGTTTGCTATTATATGGTATGTGTTATTATTATGCTATATGTTTAGTATATCAGAATCATTTGGGAAACTTTTTTTCTAAATCCACAAAACTTCCTCACAAGTATGTATTCAAATAAATTGAGGATGGGGGAAAGCCATAGGGATGTGCAAGAACACTTGGAATAAGTCCCCAGATGATTCTGTACCTCTCTCCTGCCCTCCCCACCACCATTTCCCACATACACACATACAACCCCACCATCAATTCAAGGAACCTGTAGGTTATGGATCTGTACTATATTGTTGAAGTGGAATTCAATTAACAAACATGAGTTGATTGTTCATTATTATTTTGTTTGTATGATGATGATAACAACAATAAAGGCGACTTGTCACTTTCCATCATAAACACGCTTCCTGATCCTGGTCCTATAATTTCTGCGGTTAGCAGCCACAACAGTGGCATGACTATTTGCAGAGTGACTGGGGACTCCACATAATAAAGGAGGAATGTTGACCCAAAAGAACATAGCCACATGTCATCCACAAAATATGTGATGCAGAGGGTGCACTGGCAGTTTGATTGCTGCTTGTTTGGAAAATATGGCAGAATTTCTTGTGGTTCTATTGCTGAGAAGAGTTGTAGTTGTCCCAAGTGGATGGCAGCAAAGTTTTGAGGGCAAGCCCCCTCATCACACTTGTGTATCTATAAACAAAAGCTCAACAGGAATTAAGATCTCTATTCCATGGCTCCAAAAGCGGGTATCATTTACCAAGTTACACACACAACAACTGAAGTGTTTTCCCTTAAGGCAATTTGCAAATTGCAAAAGCGACTGTTCAGCTCTTGGATATCCCAAAAGCTAGACAAATAGGAATAACTCAAGTTGAGAGCCTGGTGGAAAATATTACAGGCTATGCTCTATGCATGCATAAACCTTAAATCAAAGGCAGGACAGGTAACTTGGTTCTGTTTGTTTATGGGAGTTCCCATGAGCACATAAGAACAATATCCCATTATTGTGCAGCTTTCTTGTTTTGAGTTAATTTAGATGTTTTTATTCATCTTAGCCCAGACTTTTCTGTTAGAGTTTCTATTTCTAACAAAGCTTTAGGTACTGAATACAGTGAAACTTTAGCTATTTGTGG
The DNA here is from genome assembly GCF_039906515.1 of Pseudorca crassidens. Classification (NCBI taxonomy): domain Eukaryota; kingdom Metazoa; phylum Chordata; class Mammalia; order Artiodactyla; family Delphinidae; genus Pseudorca; species Pseudorca crassidens. The sequence continues at coordinate 29,148,478 of NC_090307.1, read as the reverse complement.
AAAAACACAGGGAATAAATAATTAAAGACAATTGAGTTTTCTACATAAGCAGGTATTTAAGCATCAACATTAATTTTTATTCTAACCATTTTTAATGAAAGTTTTTATTCTTCCTTACCTTGTCAAACCTGTTGCATAAATACTTGCTATGGACCTGGCCTGAAACAGCAAGGTCTTCACAACTTATTGGGGTATGTAGATATGTAGTTCTAGTTAAAAAAACTCTCAGATGTTATACTCTTAAGTTGTTGTGTTTGTTTTATTTAGCTGTCATCTCAGACCATGGTCCGTTACTTTCACTGGGCAGCAAATATGACTCTGTCAGTCCCTTCTCTAATTCTGTTCTTAACACTGCCCTGAAATCCAAGCCAAATCAGTTCTACAGGGGGCTTTCAGAGGGCTCTTCTAAGAGTCAAATGCTCAAACGTTCATACAGATATTTGCAGAATCTGTTTTGCTACTGAGAGCTATTGTTTGCTTCTTTCTTTTTCTGTGTTCTGATGGTGAGATTGGAGAGAGTGAAATTTCAGAGAGGCGAAATGTTACTGACCTCTGTAGACCGCGTTTATTTTGCAAATAACTATGGGCTTTGTAGAATTTTCACAATGACAATATAGAAATCATCTAATAATAGCTACCCTCTATGACAAATCTACCAATGCCAGCTCCTTAATCTGAATGATCTTAATGGATACTCACTACGGCTACTATGGATATTACTACTATGACCATCCTTAAGATCAGTAACTGAAGTTTTAGAAGTAAAGATACTCATCCAAGAACACAAAGCTTGTTAGTGGCAGAAATGATATTTGAACCCAAATGTGGCTTGTCTCTAAGGTATGTGTTATTTCCATTATAGACAGCCACTAATAGAGAACATTTTAAACTGTGGCAAGATTATTCTGGGATTATTATATTTTCCAATTTCTTGGCCAAACTTCTTTTAAATATTGTACTTTCAGAACATGTGGTTAATAACTCTTCTAGGTGTATTTTTTTAAAACTGCTAAACAAAGTTGTTATTAATCTGAAACTACTGAAAATAACCATAATGAAGAATTTCTTCACATCAGGAAATAGAACAAAGTGGCATAGGTTACTGGGGAGAATACTGGATTCCTCTCATGGAATCCCCTCATGGATTTCTCTCTCCATCTCTCTCTCTCTCTTGTTTTATTTTTTTTTATTTAATTATGAATAGGTCATGAATTCACATGGTTCAAAAAATTATTTTAGGAACATGTGTAGAGTCAAAAATCTCACTCTCCTTCTTATCCTCCTTTAGCCTCATACTCACTAATCTCCATCCCCATAAGCCACTGACAAGCTTGTATATCTTCCAGTATTTATTTAGGTTTATATAAGTATTTTGTTTTTGAAAGTTAGCATAATATTTACCCTTTGATTTTTTCACCTAACAATATACCTCTTTCTAGTTTTGTGTATTCTATCGTATGATTATACCACAGTTTATTTGAGCAGTCTCCCACTGATGGACCTTTGGGTTGTTTCCATTTGTTTACTTTTACAAATATTTCTGAATGAATAACGTGGGATGAAAGTCACTACACTTGTGCAAGTTATAGTATCGAGTCTCATAAAAGAAAATCTGGGTGAAAAGGCTATGCACTTATAATTTTGGGTATTTTTGACTTACTCTCCAAAAGGCATGTGCTAATTTGCCCTTCCACCATGAATGAGAGTGACTGTTGCCCCATAACCCTGGAATAGAATATAGAATCAAACTTTTGAATTTTTGCCTATCTGATAGGTGAAGAATAACATCTCAGTGAAATTTAAATTTGCATTTCTCTTATTATGAGGGAGGTAGAAAGAATCTTTACGTACATGTAAAAGGTGTTTATGTTCCTTTTATTGTGAACTGTCTGTTCATTTGCTTTTCCCACTTTCCTATCAGGTTATCTATGATACAAATTGCCAAATACTTAGTTCTAGTCTGTCATTTGCCTTTTGACTTGCTTATGGTAGAGTTTTGTTTTGCTTTGGTTTTTGCTGCTAAGAAATCTTTTTTTTCAACATAGTCATTTTTCTTAATCCTCTTTTTTATGATTTCTGGATTTTAAGTCATGTTTAAATGGATTACTTTGGCACTTTAGACAAGGCTCAGGATTTGATGGTGTCTAATTTATGCCATGGTGTAAAGCACGTTAGAATAGGACTCAGCAGGCTCTGGTGCTAGGCTGCTTGATGCTTACCACTGGATAAATAATGTCAAGTTATGCAACTCATTTGGATACCACCTCCTTGATTTCTGAATTGTGTAGGCAGTACATATTTTGGAAGCACAAATAGCTTCATAATTGAATAACCAAATTGATCCTTCTTAATTGATTGAGAATAAAAAAGCCTAATCAATTTAACTGTGTATTTGTCAGCTTGGGGTGCCATAAGAGAATACCATAGACTGGGTGGCTTAAACAATAGAAATTCATTTTCTCACAGCACTGGAGACTGGAAAGCCCAAGATCGAGGTGTCGGCCAATTTGGTTCCTGGTGAGAGCTCTCTTCTTCACTTGCAGATGGCTACCTTCCAGGTCTCTCTCGCCTCCTCTTCTTATAAGGCCACCAATCTTATCAGATTAGGGCCGTACCCTTCTGACTTCATTTAACCTTAATCACCTCCTAAAAGTCCTACCTCTAAATATAGTCACATTAGGGATTAGGGCTTCAACATATGAATATTTGAGGTATGCAGTTTAGTCCATAGCAAACTGAATAAAGAAATTAACCAAATTTGCAATGCAGAAGCAAAATTTCTTCAGATATGGATCAAATACTGAGACATCAATCATTCAAAAGCATTAGAATGACAATATCAGGGCAATAAAGAGTAAGCACCAAAGTTGGAATCATGAGGCCCTATTTTAATTAACATTTGTTTTGTTTTGGTTTGCTTTCCTTTTTTAAGACAGAGTACAAATGAGGAGAATGGAGAATGGGAAAGAAGAGCATCTTTAAGAGAGTCTGATGGAAGCTTTGGCATAAGCATCACAATCAAACGTAATGCCATGCACCTGCTCAGCTCTGTGCCAGGCGAAGATGCTAAAAAAGCCTGGCCCATCACAACTTCAGGCTGTCTTCCATCCCTGGAATCAGCTCACCTCCCAGCAGTCCCCAATTCCAGAGACTCAGTTTTCAATCCATGTGATATGCAGAAGAGCCAAATCTACAAGTACAGTAAAAATATTATGAGGCCTTCCATTGGCAAAATGCAAATATAAAAATGTAATAACATACCCTCATCCACTAATTTTATAATTCTTTTGAGACAAGCTGTAAAGTTTTTTCTCCTGGTTTTATTTCTCTTTCTTTATATACACACATAATGTTTCCCATTGTATTCTTTATGTTTACAGTTAGTCTCTTTGCTCCATTACTTTCCTAAATCAGATGGAAATCACTTGCAGTGTTTCCAGGACTAAACAGGAGCAACAATGGGGAAAAGTGGCAAATTGGACACAAGGGATGGCCCTAAAACAAGCTGGTATTACATGCTGTCTCCTTCAGAGGCTTTGTTGATCTGATTGATCTTAATTGATCTGATTAGACTGTACAATGACCAGTCCATTGATTAATGTACTGTCCACTTATACAGCACTTTAACTTTCAGAGGATTGCAACATTCATAACCTAATTTGATCGTGACAGTAAGTTGAGTCATTAAGTGGGCAAGAATTTTATCCTCATTTCGTTGATAACTGTGGACCTGAGAGGTTCTAGATATTTGGTGTCCAAGCTACACCCCCTGGCTTAACTGATCATTTTGGCTTGGGCTGCCTGGATTCAGCCTGACGCTGGCTGAAGTAACATGGTTGACCAAATCATTTCCAGTCAGAATCTCACAGCCTCACACAATTGTTGCAGAAGGGAAAAAAGAGCTTTGGATCCATGTAGATAGCTACATTAATCATGTCTGATCAAATGTATTTATTACCAGAATTATCTGATCAAAGCGGTTCAGACAACGTATGTCTGCACAGAGCAAAAAGATAGTGAGGAACTGAATCAGTTAACTATAGATTTCTGGCTAAGGGTCCTACTTGCTTTGAATCACTAAAACTTGGCCAAGATTCAGCTTTAACCTATGGATGTAGGGCTATTCTCCCAGGGAAAAAAATGTTCTATGAACAGTCTTTTAATTAAATAACCATGATTGTATTACAGATGCTGCTAAAGAAGGTGGAATAAAGGAGTCACACTAAAGTGGGAGTGTATCCAAGGGTGAAAAGTGGGCTCAAGGGTGAAGGTGAACTCATACACGTGCACATCTCACAGAGGCAAACAAACAAATGTGACTATAATATAAGGCTATAGGGCAGTAGAGCCCACATAGGCTGTAGCCATACCTGTGACAGTTACTCTGTTCCTCCTCTCAACCACAAAAGGTCAGACATGGAATCATAGCAACTCAACATTTAAAATTTCTAGAGTATAGTTAATACCTTTCCTATGATATTTGTCATGTTATATATTTTTAGAGAATTTGAAAAGTATAAAGAAAAAAGGAGCTTTTGTCCATATTCCTGCCACCCATAATTAACCACTAACATGGTATCTTTAGGGTCCGTTCCTCCAGAAACTTTTTGCCTTATGCTGATATTGTCTCCTTCACATGTTCCACAGCAGAGACTCACCTGCGACTGAGCTCCAAAACCCAGATGTCTTCCTTCCCTCCCTCCTTCATCTTATCATGACAGCTTTGCATCCTGCTTCTTTCCCTCCATGCTTGACCTCCAGATTTCCAAGGATACAGGCCCCTAATCTGATTTTAAAAATTGTGCCAATGTGCTAATTAATGGATGTTACTGTGCAAATAACCCCACCCTTTAGTCTCTCCTGGGTGATCTGTGTATTTTAACTGTGAGACGCCTTCTGGAAGCTCTGAGGCTTGACTCAAATAGGTCATTATGGAGGCCAAGAGTAAGCTCTTTGAGGGAACCTTCATATCACACTGAACAGACAACAACTTATTGCAACTAACACTGAATCAGCTCATTGACCAGACAGTGACAAGCAGAGATAAAAGTCCTGAGATCCAACCCAAGCTAGCTATTGAGAGGTTCTGGATAAAGCTGGGTTCTAGGTACTCAGAAGGTGGGAGAAGGCAGGCAAACATTAGGCAAGTTATGAAAGTAGCACAATAGTCCTGGCCTTCTCTTAGCTTCATTTTTGCAAGGAGGAAATGGTAATAGCTAAATTAGGTCAGTCTGCTGCAGTGGCTTTAACAAAATAACAAAAGCAATAGCTTGCTGTGCAAAGAATTATAGGACACATGAAACCTCATGAGACCATCTACTCCATCCCTCACCAAGCTGAAGCTCAGATGTGCCCAGAGAGACATCTGTCTTCACCACAATACTGAGTTTAAAGATGATGATCTTGTATGTCCCAGACTCAGAATTGGTGAAAACTCCCTGACATCATCACCAGTGCTTTCTCATGTTCCTGGCTGATAGTTTGGTGATTGAATGAACAGATAGCCCTATACCTGCCCTAAACGGCTTTGGTTGATATTTGGACATTGTAATGGGCTTAGAAATGAACAATGTGTTTCAATGAGATACCACTTCACACCTGTCAGAATGACTATTATCAAAAGTCTATAAATAACAAATGTTGACAAGGATGTGGGAAAAAAGGAACCCTAGTGCACTGTATATGGAAATGTAAATTAGTTCCGTCACTATGGAAAACAGTATGGAGGCTTATCAAAAAACTAAAAACAGAACTACCATATGACCCAGCAATTCCACCTTGGAAAAAAAAAACCACTAATTCAAAAAAATACACACACCCCAATGTTCATAGCAGCTTTATTTACAATAGCCAAGATATGAAAGCAACCTAAGTGTCCATCAAAAGATGAATGGATAAAGAAGATGTGGTATATATATATATATATATATATATATATATATATATATATATATATATATATATACACCACAATGCATAATACACAATGGAATATTACTCAGACATACAAAAGAATGAAATTCTGCCCTTTGCAAAAACATGGATGGATCTAGAGGGTATTATGTTAGTGAAATGTCAGACAGAGAAAGACAAATAGCCTATGTTATGAGATATATATATATATATTCCAAAAAATAAAACAAACAAATGTATGTAACGAAACAAACGCACTCACAGATATAAAGAACAACCTGTGGTTACCAGTGGGAAGAAGGAAGCAGGGAGGAGCAAGATAAGGTAGGAAAATAAGAGATACAAACTACTATGTATAAATTAAATAAACAGTAAGGATATATTGTACAGCACAGGGAAATATAGCCATCAGTTTATAATAACTTTAAACGGAGTACAATCTATAATATTGGATTACTATATTGTATACCTGAAACTAATATAATATTGTAAATCAACTATACTTCAATAAAGATAATAATAATACTCATCAGAAAAAATAAATGAACAGTGTGTTAGATATGTTTTGCCTATACTTTATTATTTAAGCTTCATAACAATGATGAAGGCAGATTTTTTTAACATCTTTACTAGAGTATAATTGCTTTACAATGGTGTGTTAATTTCTGCTTTAAAACAAAATGAATCAGCTATACATATACATATATCCCCATATCTCCTCCCTCTTGCGTCTCCTTCCCACCCTCCCTATCCCACCCCTCTAGGTGATCACAAAGCACAAAGCTGATCTCCCTGTGCTATGCGACTGCTTCCCACTATCTGTTTTACATTTGATAGTGTATATATGTCCATGCCACTCTCTCACTTTGTCCCAGCTTACCCTTCCCCCTCCCCATGTCCTCAAGTCCATTCTCTACCTCTGCATCTTTATTCCTGTCCTGCCCCTAGGTTCTTCAGAACGTTTTTTTTCTTTTTTTTAGATTCCATAAATATGTGTCAGTGTACGTTATTTGTTTTCCTTTTTAAAAAAAATGTTTATTTTTTATTTATTTATTTTTTCTTATTAGTCATCCATTTTACACACATCAGTGTATACATGTGAATTCCAATCTTCCAAATCATCACACCACCCACCCCCCGCTGCTGCTTTCCCCCCTTGGTGTCCATACATTTTTTCTCTACATCTGTGTCTCAGTTTCTGCTCTGCAAACCGGTTCATCTGTACCATTTTCTAGGTTTCACATACATGCGTTAATATACGATATTTGTTTTTCTATTTCTTTTTTTTAAACATCTTTATTGGAATATAATTGCTTTACAATGGTGTGTTAGTTTCTGCTTTATAACAAAGTGAATCAGTTATACACGTACATATGTTCCCATATCTCTTCCCTCTTGCATCTCCCTCCCTCCCACCCTCCCTATCCCACCCCTCTAGGTGGTCACAAAGCACAAAGCTGATCTCCCTGTGCTATGCGGCTGCTTCCCACTAGCTATCTATTTTATGTTTGGTAGTGTATATATGTCCATGCCACTCTCTCACTTTGTCCCAGCTTACCCTTCCCTGTCCCCATATCCTCAAGTCCATTCTCTAGTAGGTCTGTGTCTTTATTCCTGTCTTGCACCTAGGTTCTTCATGACCTTTTCTTTTTCTTCTTTTTTTCTTAGATTCCATATATATGTGTTAGCATACGGTATTAGTTTTTCTATTTCTGACTTACGTCACTCTGTATGACAGTCTCTAGGTCCATCCACCTCATTACAAATAACTCAATTTCGTTTTTTTTTATGGCTGAATAATATTCCATTGTATATTTGTGCTACATCTTCTTTATCCATTCATCGGTTGATAGACACTTAGGTTGCTTCCGTGTCTTGGCTACTGTAAATAGAGCTGCCATGACTCTACATGAGTCATGAGTGGTACATGACTCTTTTTGAGTTATGGTTTTCTCAGGGTATATGCCCAGTAGTGGGATTGCTGGGTCATATGGTAGTTCTATTTTTAGTTTTTTAAGGAACCTCCATACTGTTCTCCATTGTGGCTGTATCAATTTACATTCCCACCAATAGTTGGGAAACCAAGAGGGTTTCCTTTTCTCCACACCCTCTCCAGCATTCATTGTTTGTAGATTTTTTGATGATGGCCATTCTGACTGGTGTGAGGTGATACCTCACTGTAGCTTTGATTTGCATTTCTCTAATGATTAGTGATGCTGAGCATCCTCTCATGTGTTTGTTGGCAATCTGTATATCTTCTTTGTAGAAATGTCTATTTTGGTCTTCTGCTCATTTTTGGACTGGGTTGGTTTTTTTTTTGATATTGAGCTGCATGAGTGCTTTGTAAATTTTTGAGATTAATCCTTTGTCAGTTGCTTCATTTGCAAACATTTTCTCCCATTCTGAGGAGAAATGTCTTTTCTTTCTTGTCTTTTCTTCTTGTCTTTTCTTCTTGTTTATTGTTTCCTTTGCAGTGCAAAAGCTTTTAAGTTTTCATAGGTCCCATTTGTTTATTTTTGTTTTTATTTCCATTTCTCGAGGAGGTGGGTCAAAAAGGATCTTGCTGAGGTTTATCTCATAGAGTGTTCTGCCTATGTTTTCCTCTGAGAGTTTTATAGTGTCTGGCCTTACATTTAAGTATTTAATCCATTTTGAGTTTATTTTTGTGTATGGTGTCAGGGAGTGTTCTAATTTCATTCTTTTACATATGGCTGTCCTGTTTTCCCAGCAGCACTTATTGAAGAGGCTGTCTTTTCTCCATTGTATATTCTTGCCTCCTTTATCAAAATAAGGTGACCATATGTGCATGGATTTATCTCTAGGCTTTCTATCCTGTTCCATTGATCTATATTTCTGTTTTTGTGTCAGTACCATAATGTCTTGATTACTGTAGCTTTGTAGTATAGTCTGAAGTCAGGGAGCCTGATTCCTCCAGCTCTGTTTTTCTTTCTGAAGATTGCTTTGGCTATTTAGGTTCGTTTGTGTTTCCAAATAAAATATTTTTTTCTAGTTCTGTGAAAAATGCCATTGGTAGTTTGGTGGGGACTGCATTGAATCTGTAGATGGCTTTGGGTAGTATAGTCATTTTCACAATATTGAATCTTCCAATCCAAGAATGTGGTATATCTCTCCATCTGTTTGAATCATCTTTAATTCCTTTCATTAGTGTCTTACAGTTTTCTGCATACAGGTCTTTTGTCTCCTTAGGTAGGTTTATTCCTAGGTATTTCATTCTTTTTGTTGCAGTGATAAATGGGAGTGTTCCCTTAATTTCTCTTTGAGATTTTTCATCATTCGTGTATAGGAATGCAAGAGATTTCTGTGCATTAATTTTGTATCCTGCAACTTTACCAAATTCATTGATTAGCTCTAGTAGTTTTCTGGTAACATCTTTAGGATTCTCTATGTATAGTATCATGTCATCTGTAAACAGTGACAGCTTTACTTCTTCTTTTCTGATTTGGATTCCTTTTATTTCTTTTTCTTCTCTGATTGCTGTAACTAAAACTTCCAAAACTATGTTGAATAATAGTGGCGAGAATGGACAACCTTGTCTTGTTCCTGATCTTAGAGGAAATGGTTTCAGTTTTTCGTCATTGAGAATAATGTTGGCTGTGGGTTTGTCATATATGGTCTTTATTATGTTGAGATAAGTTCCCTCTATGCCTACTTTCTGGAGAGTTTTTCTCATAAATTGGTGTTGAATTTTGTTGAAAGCTTTTTTTGTATCTATTGAGGTGATCATATGGTTTTTATCCTTCAGTTTGTTAATATGGTGTGTCACATTGATTGATTTGTGTATATTGATGAATCCTTGCACTCCTGGGAGAAACCACACTGGATCATGGAGTATGGTCCTTTTAATGTGTTGTTGGATTCTGTTTGCTAGTTTTTTGTTGAGGATTTTTGCATCTATTTTCATCAGTGATATTGGCCTGTAGTTTTCTTTTTTGTGTGACATCTTTGTCTGGTTTTGGTATCAGGGTGATGGTGCCATCATAGAATGAATTTGGGAGTGTTCCTCCCTGTGTTACATTTTGGAAGAGTTTGAGAAGGATAGGTGTTAGCTCTTCTTTAAATGTTTGATAGTATTCACCTATGAAGCCATCTGGTCCTGGGCTTTTATTTGTTGGAAGATTTTCAATTACAGTCTCAATTTCAGTGCTTGTGATTGGTCTGTTTATATTTTCTATTTCTTCCTGTTTCAGTCTTGGAAGATTGTGCCTTTCTAAGAATTTGACCATTTCTTCCAGGTTGTCCATTTTATTGGCATATAGTTGCTTGTAGTAATCTCTCATGGTCCTTTGTATTTCTGCAGTGTCAGTTGTTACTTCTCCTTTTTCATTTCTAATTCTATTGATTTGAGTCTTCTCCCTTCAGATTTTTTTTATAGAAAGTAAAATTGAATCTCAAAAATGTTAAGTAATGGATCCACGGCCATGCAACTAGTAGAAGGTCAGAGACAAGATATAAATTTGGACCTATACAGCCCTGAAGAACTTCTTTCTACTTTTCCAGTTTTCCCTGAGATTCAGATACATCTAGGGAAATCCACAGATGTTTTCCTTTTGGTCGTCTCTATAAAGATCATATTATACATATGATATTCACCCAAAGACTGAAGACAACACATGGATAGAATGGCAATTCATTGTTACCTTAAATTCACCCTCAGAATTTCTCCCCTCATCTTACTGTATTTATTCTTTAAAATACCTGTGCATTTAAAGCATAAAATGTAAATTTTACGAAGGTTCAGCACAAACTCCAAGTTCCCCATCACTTTCAGTAACTACTTAGGTTCCACTCAAGACCTTCTGAGTGTTTTTCTTAAATGACAAACCAAAGTCAGCCAGGAGTCTCCAGAGGTTTTTTACCCTGTTCAGAACTATGACTGTATCAGTTCCAATCATTGTTTGTCTTCCTATAAGCTAATGCAAATCAGTGTTTCCTGGGTTTCCCTGGTGGCGCAGTGGTTGAGAGTCCACCTGCCGATGCAGGGGACACGGGTTCATGTCCCGGTCTGGGAAGATTCCATATGCCGTGGAGCGGCTAGGCCCGTGAGCCATGGTCACTGAGCCTGCGCGTCCAGAGCCTGTGTTCCGCAACGGGAAAGACCACAACAGTGAGAGGCCCGCATACCGCAAAGAAAAATAAATAAATAAATAAAATGGCCAAACTATCCAAAGCAATCTACAGATTTAATGCAATTCTTCTCAAAATACAGAACATTTTTCACAGAAATAGAACAAATAATCCTAAAATTATATGGAACCACAAAAGACCCCGATTGCCAAAGCAATCCTGAGGAAAAAAAGAACAAAGCTGGAGGTATAACCATCCCAGACTTCGGACTATACTACAAAGTTACAGTAATCAAATACAGACACATAAACCAATGGAACAGAATAGAGAGCCCAGAAATAAACCTCCCCACCTACCTTCAATTAATCTATGACAAAGGATGCAAGAATACACAATGGAGAAAAGAGAATCTCTTCAACAAGGGATGCTGGGAAAGAAGGACAGCTACATGTAAAACAATGAAAATATAAAGTTGAAATAGTTTAAAGACCTAAATGTAAGACACGATACCATAAACTCTTAGAAGAGAACATAGGTGAAACACTCTTTGACATAAATTGTAGCAATATTTTCTGAGATCAGGCTCCCAAGACAAAAAAAAAAAAAAAAAAGAAAGAAAAGCAAAAATAAACAAATGGGACCTAATCAAACTTAAAAGCTTTTTCACATCAAAGGAAACCATCAACAAAAGGAAAAGACAGCTTACGGAATAGAAGAAAATATTTGCAAATGATACAACCAATAAGAGATTAATATCCAAAATATACAGCTATCTCATTCAACTCAATATCAAAAAAAAACAAAGAACCCAATCAAAAAATGTGCAGAACTGAACAGACATTTGTCTGAAGAAGACATGCAGATGACAAACAGGCACAGGAAAAGATGCTCAACATCACTAATTATTAGAGAAATGCAAATCAAAACCACAATAAGGTATTACCTCACACCCTCACACCCGTTGGACTGACTATAATCAAAAAATCTACAAATAATACGTGCTGGAGAAGATGTGGAGGAAAGGGAATTCTCGTATACCATTGGTGGGAATGTAAATTGGTGAAGCTACTATGGAAAACAGTATTGACGTTCCTCAGAAAGCTAAAAATAGAATTACCATATGATCAAGCAATCCCACTTTTGCTTCTATATACACAGAAAATAAAAACAGTAATTCAAAAAGATACATGCACCCCAATGTTCATAGCAGCACTATCCACAATAACCAAGACATGGAAGGAACCCAAGTGCCCATCAACAGACAATTGGCTTAAGAAGATGTGAGATAGATGTGTGTGTCTGTGTGTGTGTGTGTGTGTGTGTGTGTGTGTGTGTGTGTGTAATGGAATATTATTCAGCTGTAAAAAAGAATGAAATATTGCCATTTGAAACAACATGGATGGACCTAAGGAATATTATGCTTAGTGAAATAAGTCAGACAGAGAAAGACATATACTATATGATATTACTTAAATGTGGAATCTAAAAAATAATATGAATGAATGTATATACAAAGCAGAAACAGACTCACAGACATAAAAAACAAACTTATGGTTACCAAAAGGGAAAGGGAAGGGGGAGGTACAAATTAGGAGTATGGTATTAACAGATACAGACTGCTATACATAAAATAGATAAGCATTAAGGATTTACTGTATAGCACAGGAAATTATTTCCAATATTTTGTGATAACCTATAATGGAACATAATCTGAATCCCTATGCTGTACGCTTGAAATTAACACAATATTGTAAATCAGCTATATTTCCATTTTGAAAAAGAATATTATTTATGTAACACACATAAATACAAACCCAAACGTATATAATTGACAATAAGCTCGTCAACAAATTTTTTTGCGAAAGCCGAAGCTTTTTGTTTCTATTTAAAAAATGACTCAAAGCATCTCAGAAATGCATGCATGCATACAGGTCAATAGTAAGAAATCCGAGGTGTATATTACCTGGCAAAGTTATTTCAAGTTTTTGAATCATGAGCCTACATACGAGTGTATAAGAAGCTACTTAACCCTTTTCAAAATGTCAATATAATTTACTGTATATTTGTTGTCTTTTTCTATTAATTTCTGCTATGATTATTTTTTAATCTTTATTATTTCCTTGCTCCTACTAGTATTGGCTTATTTTGCTGTGCTTTTTCCTAACTTCTATAGCTGCAGAATGGGATTGTGATCTTTCAGGCTCTGCTGTTTTCTATTACATACATTTAGGACTATAAATTGCACTCCATGCATGTCTTTAGCTGCATTCCGAAAGATTCAATATGGTGCATTTTAGTTATTATTTAGCTCTAATCTATCACTGTGATTTTTTTCTTTGAATCATGAGCTATTTACAAGCATATTGTTTAATTTCCAAACATATGGGATTTTATGTTATTTCTGGGCTATCTCTTTGTTCTTAATTTCTAGTTAACTCCATTTTGTCATAGATCATTCTCTGAACTGTAGAGTATTTTAATCCTTTGAAAAATGTTAAATCACTGCTATATAGTTCATGTTCCAGGCATATCTTTTCTGTATTTTTTATTAGTCTATGCTTTAGTCTGGATCTCTTTTGTTGACCTAACTTCCAGTTTACCATTCCTCTCTTAAATTGTATCTAGTTGGCCACTGAACCCATTTATAGAGAACTCACTTTCTGTTTCTGAGTTTTCTTCTTCTACAATTTCTGTTTCTTTTTTCAGTGAAAAGTATGGATCTGGTGAAATTCTGCAACTTTTCTTTTTTTTCTTAATATGCTAATCACAATTATTTTATAGTCCATGTCTGATAATTCCAAATCTGAATCAATTTTTACTCAGTTTTAATTGTCTATTTTTTCTTTTCTCCATCTCCTTGAATGCCTGCTACCTTTTGATTGATGCCACATCTGGCATGTGTATAAAAATTACAGAAGTTCTAATTCATGTTATTTTCCTCCAGAGAGAATGTTCTTTTGATTCCCGCAGGCTGTTCACTTTAATTTAATCAGATATTGAATTAATTTGGAGCTGGGCTTCTAATATTGTAAGGTCTTCTAATATTGTAAGTAGTTTTTTAGTTTACCCTTACTCCTAAAATGAGAGACTTCCACGATTCCAAATGAAAGTGTGGGAATATTTACCGGAATCCATCTTTCTCAGTGGGGCCTGAATTGGAATACTTTTATTCCCATGCTACATATTCCTTAGGAATCATCACATTCTGTGAGAGGAACATTAGTACAAGAGCTTACTTCTCTGTGCTGTACTTCTCTCTGCGACTCTGGCTCCTCAAGTCCTGGCTGCCTTTGAAGTCCTAAACTACTTTTTTTGTCTGCCAGCCTCATGACATACTCAGACCCTACTCAGCTTTTCTGCTTTTTAGTTACTCCTTTCTGCTTGGTTACTCGGACCCTTACTCCACGTAGGGTTTCTGAATCAGCAAATGTCTCGAGGGAACAAAACAGGGCAGAGTATCTGGCTTTCCTCAACACCTTTTCCTTCTTTTGGGGATCCTGACACTTCATGTTTTGGCTTCCTTAGATGCTATCAAATGCCTTCAAACAGATGTGCTTTGTTCTTAGAGGGTGGGTAGGTATGATACCAGCCACTTCATTAGAGCCAGAAGTAGAAGTCTATTTATCTCTCCACATAACCAAAAGCCTACTGTAAGTCAGCGTAAATCATAACCTTAAGCCCTGCTTAGCCAGTGGAGACATGTAGAAGGGTAGAGAGAGCTTGGGAATATCATTAAGAGAGTAGAGGGGATAAAAATTGGGAGGAGCCTGGCTGGAGGTTGCAAATAATCTGATATCTACCACTGTAGAAAATGATTAAGCTAGCCATTGCCTTCCCTGGCCAAAACTCTTGACTGTTCTGAGCTGACCTGCTCTTCGTCTCTGGGCTTCTCCTTCCTACCTCTGCAAGGGCAGAGTCTCCTAACTCAGTATACATGGGCAGGTAGAACCCCATGTTTCTGGCAGCCCCTCTTTAGGGTGGTAAGGACTAGGTAGACAAGTACTTTAACCAGGCACTGTAGAAAGGGATTGGTGAAAAATACAGAATATAACCCATGCAGAAGATTATGGGGCAGTGGTGGTGGTGGTAGGTATCAGTTGTTGAGGAGGAGTTGCAGCAAGAGAGAAATCCACGGTAAGGAAAGTCTCTAGCAGTAGTTGCTATTCAATAAATACTTTGAAAATGCTGAAGTAAAATGCTTGTTTCTCTTCCTGATTCACTTAAAATCCACTGGCAAAACAGAACACTTGTATTCATACTAATTCATATTAATCCATATTCAATTAGATTCAATTCTAATTTTTTCCTTAGTGTCTCTGTTGGAAGCTTGCCCTGCCTATATGGCTGATCCACTGCTTTCAGGGGGCTTCCCCCCCCAAAGTCTGCCACACCTTCTGAACAGATATAACACTAAGCTCTGACCCTTTACACACCTATCCTGGCACAACTAAAAAATACATGAATCTTTAGATATGAAATAGAATTGCTTTTTATCAGTCTTGTGTCTGAACTAGCGAAAATGCTTAGTCACCACTTTCACAGGGTGGCACCCTTATTTAAAGAACAGCATTATATAAACAAGCCAATGCTTATCTTATGCACTAAGGTTAAACAAAATTAAATTTTATTAATTTGCTCATTTCATTTATCCTTTGTTCTTTCAAACTTGAGTATATTAGTTTGAGATAATTGTATTATGTATCACAACTCTGCAACTATATACAGGTTGCTCCCATGGTTAAAGCATTAGATACAGATAGTAATAATCTCCAAAGGATGGTATATCACCATAAGCAGAATTTTGAGTTACCTGAAGAAAAGATAGTTCAAACAGAAGACAGAGAAAGATAATCTAACACTACTATATGTAAAATTGACAAACAAGGACCTACTGTATAGAACAGGGAACAATATTCAATATCTTGTAATAACCTATAACGGAAAAGAATAGGGAAAAGAATATATGTATATGAATCACTTTGCTGTACACCTGAAACTAACACCTAACACAACATTGTAAACCAACTATACTTCAACTTTTAAAAAAAGATAATCTAGGTGGGTAAGATAAATGGAAACTATTTCCATCTGCCTACTTGCCAGCCCATTAACCACTGTGCTTAGTATTTTGTACACATTACCTTATTGTCTAGAGAGAAGGAATTGACTGTTGAGAAACTGAGAACTAGGTTGGAAATACAAATACACACACAAATAATTTAATTGATTGTAGAAAGTCTTAGGGCCTGATGGACATTCATCCTGCATGCCAGTTTCTTCTAATTTTAAATAGCAGATGATACAGATTGATTACAGACAATATAATCAAATATGGGTACCAAAATATCGTCTACAAGGGAAATCATTTATTTATAATACTATGTGAGATGTTCAGAAAATGATTGCCTTAGTAAAATTAACTGAAGATCTGGACAAGCAAAGTTGTAAGTTATTGTATTTGGTCATTATTTCTGATTGAACTTAGAATCATCTTGAATCAACTTCTCTGCAGACCTGAAACTAAAGCTTGTGAGTTCCTGTCTAGATTGAGAGTGCTTCCCATGCTGGGATGGTATACTACCCTTCTTTATACATCTCATAGTGCTTATCATTATGCCCTATACCCAGTGGCTTGCAAGATGGGTGGATGAATCCGATATCTTTCAGTATGAATATATGACATTATAATTGATTTTGCTTTACCAACTGTTTTCAGAAATATCCGACATGCAAGTTCATACTTACAGCTTATTCTTTACTTCTCTAAATATTTTTTCTTCTACTTTCCTCTAATATGTCTTCTTACCCTCAATTATTACAAGTCAAAAATTAGAGTAATTGCTGAGAGAATATCAGTCTAATCATGAAGCATTCAACCCTATTTTCTTTCCTCTGAGCTACAATTTGGAGTAAAAATGGACAATCACAAAAGTATATGCCAAATTATTTTCTCAAAGAGAACATGCCCAAATCTCCTTGTTTTGGAGGTTCATGGGTATGCTCATTTGGTGAACCTCCTAATTCTTAGTTCTCTTTTTCCTAGTCTGAGTTGGTCTGCAGAGGGTAAAACTAAAGCCCTGGCAGCTGAGTACAATGGGAAGGGCTCTGGAATTGCCAGTCCATTGTGCTGGTTTCTAAACCTGGCTTTGTCACCTGCATGGAAATTTGGGACATTTATCAGTTTATCTTTCTGGTTCTCAATTTTGTCTCATCTCTAAAATGAATTTCTTGGTCCAAATGATCCCTAAAGAACCTGCCAGCTCTATAATTCAAAGTTTTAATGTTACTATGGTTTTTTTTATTTAGAAGGCTGAAATCAACAAGCTCATTCAATACATTCTAAAGAGGTGATTTAAGGAACATCCAGGTGTCTCTGTGCTGCTTCCTGGCTATGCATTATTGCAAGAGAGCAGCTGTATGGGTCTGTGAATAAGAGGGTGGGCTCTGGACTCAGACTACTGAGCTTCGAAGCCCAGTTCCACAAACTAGTACTGTAACTTTTTTTTTTAACATCTTTATTGGAGTATAATTGCTTTAAAATGGTGTGTTAGTTTCTGCTAGTGCTGTAACTTTGAGCACTTTGTTTCAGCTTCCTTAGCTGGTTCCATTTCATGGCCCTTGTGCTGAATCATTTGCAACTGGGTTTAAACAAAAGCCATTTTGAAGATCTACCTAGTGTCAAGGTCCAGAGCTCTATATTTGATAGGTGTACTGACATTAATAGCTTAACTATCAAGGGGCAAAGAGGGATTCTGTGGATTCCAACTCAAGTATAGAATGAACCCATTGGTGATGAAGCATGGCTCAAATTAATGTTTACCCAAGCTGTCCTCCCCATATGAGCATTAGGTCTTTCTAATGTTCATATGACATTGGTCAAGCCATGAGACAACTCCAAACAGCAATAATGAGCTGACACTTCCACATGCTTATAATTTATCACATGGTAAAACTGAGCTACCCATACTGAACTACCCAGTTTCCTCTTGATCTATGTCCTTTTTTTTTTTTCAGGAAGTTCAAGTTGACTGTAAAGGCTTCTATTTTAACTGTAGCTTACTTGGATTTCTTTTTCTTTTCAACTCTTAGTTTCATAGCATCATGTGGATAGACAGCACTTTAAAGATCATCTCACCTAATCTCTTTCCTATGAGGGAATCCCTTCTGAAACTTTACATTTGTCAGTAGCAGGCACAGTTTGTATTTTTAATTTACTGGTTCACATGTAATCTTGTCTGCCAAAATTTGATTGCAGGCTGCATGAGGTCAGGGAAAAGCTGCATACAGAAGACTCTCCTGCTATTAATAGCTAGAGTTGGCCTTGGGCAAGAGGTCAAGAATGAGTCAATCTGGTCTTCAGGTCCAACCACTAAGAAATGAAGAGGGTGGAATGACAGTCGGGTTCTAACATTGCCTGGGTCTCTTTTGCTAGACTGAAATTTCTCAAGGTAAAGGACACATCTTAATAGTTTTTGTATGCCTAGTAAAAAGTACAGGTCAAACACAGTAGTTTCTCTATGAAAGTTTATTGACCAAAAACTATGCTATGTATCTTCTGTACTTTTTTATAGTATCTAGCATAATCTTGGCCACATAGGTCTTTTCATACATTATCTCATTTAACTGCACTTAATCCTCACTAAAACCCTAAAGATTTGATGCTACTAGGAGTAGGCATATTTTTTTCAGATGAAGAAGATCAAGTCTACTAGAAGTAAAAGATCAAGAAGAAGGTCAGAGCTACTAGAAGTAGCCTGTCTAGTTTTTCTCAGAGTGAGTCAAACCCAAGCCTGTCTAACCTCAAAGCTCAAGTTCTTCCCATGTTGCAAGATGACCTTGGTGCTGGAAACCTAAGTTTCCTGAGAGTTTTAGCTCTTCATTCTAAATATTCCTGGAGTTCAAGTCCAGCCCAGGCCCCATCATAGATACATTCCCTATAGTCCTCCTGAAGAAATGCTTAAGGCTGTAGAGCCATGTGTGTGCCAGCCCCTTGGCCACAGTCATGGGTCCCAGGAATGTCCCTTTGATGCACTGGGAGGCAATCAGATATTTTTCTATGAGGAAATGGAATCACAGAAAGGATGGCAGGTGAGGGTTGTCATGGAGGATAGGGTAAACTAAAGTCAGATAAATGCCAAAGCTGTGAAGGAGCAAAACTAAGCAGCTTGCAGAGAGAATTTGTCTCTGAAAGGATAAAACAGATAGATAAAAAGAGGCACGGACAAGAGACAGTGTGACCCTGGAGAGGGAGAGAGAGAGGAGCTGCCTGGCAACTTCCCAGTTCCCACAAGGCCTGGTGTACTTCCTATTTTTGCCTTCCATGAGGTTCCTCTTTAGCTTTTCAATAAATTCCCTTCAATATAAACAAGCCATCCTTACAACACATTTCTGTGCATACTTCTGTCTGTTTTAGCCCAAGTAGATGGATTTTTAGGGGCAACGAAGAGCCTACATCCCCTTTGGTATTCCTCCCAGATCTCCTTTCGGCTCCTGTGCCATACATAGTGATATAAACATAAATTCCTTATAGCTGGGCTCCTAAGGCTCAGTTAAGAATTGTGAAAATTCCAAATCTTGCTGCAGATGTGGGGCACTCTGAAATCACAGTGAAAAAAATGTGCCAGGGAGCCAGAAAATGAAAACCCAGAAAAATGCTCTTTCCCCCACCTTTCAAGTAGTGAAACCTGGTCTCTTGGAGCATCTGCAGAAGGAACCACGTGATGAGAAATCTTCCTGTAGTGAATTTCTTGCAACCAGGAAGGCAAGGATTCCAAAACTGCAATCCAGTCATTGTCAGACCTGGAATTCCCTTCCTGGGACAATTACATTTTGTTCCTGCTTAGCTCCTTGTTGCTTAGCAACCACAGTAGCATAAGGGGAAGCCACTGGAGAGAAGAGCCCTTTCCAAAGTGGGGCTGGGGTGGGAGTAATCAGGAGTAAAAATTGCCTTCTCACTTCCTAGAAGAGAGAAAAATACATTGTGATCCTCGGAGGCGGGTAGAATTAGGCTGCATCCGGAGGCAGTGATTTAAATGTCCACATCATATTTAATTATCAAAACCAGTATTTGAACAGAATTATTTAACTTGCAATGTAACTTTATATCTGATATTTCCGGTAAGACTCATGATGATTGATACCTTAGGATAAGATTATGGTTCTCAGTTTACACATGAAGAAACTAAGGTAGAGGGGGCTGAAATAATGTCTTCAGCTTCACCCAGCCAGTTAATGGCAGAACAGGACTAGAGTCCAAGTTTATCAGTATCTATCTCTCCACTGTAGCTTTTATTGATTGATTCATTCTTTCTTTCATTTTTCATGATATAAAACCAATGTTAATCTAATATACATGGATAGGCCTGATGGTGTTAAAATATTAGAATTTTTAAATAACTATTGCTCCAAACTCACCCCATACCCTTCACTGTATCATCCTGTCCCTCCTGAACCTCCAAAGGGTCCAAAAACTAAAGAGATATCAACTGGCTGAGCAAGGCCATGTGTCAGTATACATTCTGACCAATTGGCTCCATATCATATTGACTGTTAACTATTTTTGACATTCCATGAACTCTTACTGGATGTACGCTGGGCTCCAGGTACAATTTTATTCAGTGACAATACGGAGGTATAATGCAAAGCCCTTGACCTCAAGGAGTTCACAGATTGTGGTTGGGGGAAGTGAAAAATAAGGGTACACAATCTTTCCCTGAACACTTCTCAAGGCAGGGAGCTCATTACTATTTAAGATGATCTGTTCTCTTAGGTCCAATCATGGAATCATCTTACGTTCCATTATATTGAGCTGAGATTTGCCTCTTCATTACCTGAGCTGATTGTGGCTTGCTATGCCCTATAGAGCAGAGTCAAACAAACTAATCCTTATTTTCCCAAAATGCCTTTCTTACATTTAAGGACAGCTTTCACATCCCACTCTGACTGTTCCCAATATGTTCTCACTGTCCTATTGGGACTCTCTTGTGTCCCGGAATCAAAAATGGAGAGAATTCTACAGCTGGCTTGGTCCTCAGAAGACTTTAATATACCCTCCCTTTTTCAAAAGTGGGATCCTAGAGTCAGAGAGATGAGAGGACTTTCTAAATAAGCTTAGAAGTTAGTCTCCTTAACAATTTGGTCTGTGGTCTTTTCCTTACATTGTTGGAACATACTCCCAATTTTTACATTTCCAGAATTGCTCCCAAACTCCAAAAATCACTACAATTCACTGTGGCTATCACCTCCGTTGGTTAATGCTACCTAACCTAAGAGGATAGGAGCTTTCGAAGTATCCTGATCACATTATGGGGCATGCCCTTTCTATTGGGTCAGTGATTATCAATGCTGGTTGCATATTAGAAGCACCCAGGGCATTTATTATTATTAAGACCAATTAAATCAATATGGGTCTCAAGCATCAGTAATTCCCTCAGGTAATTCTGATTCACAATAAGTGTTGAGAAGCACTACACTAGATAATACTACTTCATTTTCTAAAAAGGTGAGAATCAATACAGTATTTGAACTGAAGAAGGGAAGATGACTGGCTCTGAGGATTTGATTATACAATTTGATCTCAACTTCTTACAAAGGAATAATGGATGCGTTTGACTCATTTCTTTCTACCTTTAGTTTCAGAGATGTGAAAATGACATGACCAACCTTTGTACTTTGAACTACACATTGCTTATATATATGCCTTTTATCTAGCTCTCAAGCCATGTAGGGACATGATTAACTTGCAGCTCCTTGCAGTATCTCTTGTGTGGAGCCTGGAGTGAGGGGGTACTATTATGATCATTTTACCAGTTAGTCACAGGGATGCCTAAAGCACAGAGCAACAGCCCAGCTGGCAGCAAGTCAGTTATTTGGTGATATCAAGGGGACATTTATTCTTGCCTATATTTATTGACATTGCGTGTGCAAGGAACAGCCCTGTCCTCAAAACTTTTACCTTTGGTTGGAAAAACAGGTTATAGGGGAAAAAAAGGTATATGTGTAGAAAGTGGAAAAAGAAATATGTATGTTAAATAGATATTGGGTTGGCCAAAAAGTTTGTTTGGGTTTTTCCGTAAGATGGCTCTAGTAGCACTTAGTTGTCATGAACTTCGTTCAAAACAGTTTTGTTAGATTGTATTGTGACAACTGTCATATCAGCATGCATTTAATAAAAACTTACCAAAATTGGTGAATTTTTGTGTAGCCATTTTAATATTGAAGATGGAAGAAAAAATCAACATTTTCAGCATATTACGCTTTATTATTTCAAGAAAGGTAAAAACGCAACTGAAACACACAAAAAAGATTTGTGCAGTGTATGGAGAAAGTGCTGTGACTGATCAAACATGTCAAAAGTGGTTTGCAAAGTTTCGTGTTGGAGATTTCTCGCTGGATGATGCTCCACAGTCAGGTAGATGAGTTGAAGTTGATAGCGATCAAATTGAGACATTAATTGAGAACAGTCAATGTTATATCACGCAGCAGATAGCCGACATACTCAAAATATCCAAATCAAGCGTTGAAAATCATTTGCACCAGCTTGGTTATGTTAATCGCTTTGATGTTTGGGTTCCACATTAGTTAAGCGAAAAAAACCGTCTTGACCGTATTTCCACATATGAATCTCTACTTAAACATAATGAAAACATTCCATTTTTAAAACAAATTGTGATGGGCGATGAAAAGTGGTTACTGTACAATAATGTGGAACGGAAGAGATTGTGGGGCAAGTGAAATGAACCACCACCAACCACACCACAGGCCAGTCTTCATTCAAAGAAAGTGATGTTGTGTATATGATTGGATTGGAAGGGAGTCCTCTATTATGAGCTCCTTCCAGAAAACCAAACAATTAATTCCAACAAGTACTGCTCCCATTTAGACCAACTGAAAGCAGCACTGGATGAAAGGCGTCCAGAATTACTCAACAGAAAACACATAATCTTCCATCAGGATAATGCAAGATTGCATGTTTCTTTGATGACCAGGCAAAAATTGTTACAACTTGGCTGGGAAGTTCTGACTCATCTGCCGTATTCACCAGACATTGTACCTTCAGATTTCTATTTATTTTGATCTTTACAAAATTCTCTTAATGGAAAAATTTCAATTTCCTGGAAGATTGTGAAAGGCACCTGGAAGAGTTCTTTGCTCAAAAAGATAAAAAGATTTGGGAAGATGGAATTATGAAGTTGCCTGAAAAATGGCAGAAGGTAGTGGAACAAAATGGCGAATACGTTGTTCAATAAAGTTCTTGGTGAAAATGAAAAGTGTGTCTCTTATTTTTACCTTAAAACAGAAGGAAATTTTTGGCCAACCCAACCCGTAATAAATGTGCAGCAGTTCTCAAGAAGATATGGTTTATGACTTCACCCTTCTACTATTTCTGCATCTGTGCTCTGTGTACTTTGTAAACATCTCCTTTCTGATATTTCCATATATTAGATGTAGTTAGAAGTTTGCATGTCAGTCTCTACCACTGGGTTGTGAATTCTGAGTTTGAATCTCTAGTTGCTACCATCTTGTCTGGTATAATTCATGCTACATAATTATTTGCTGAGTGACTGCAAGATGCTGACATTGGAGACTGTAGGACTAAGAGATGTGTGTTGTGTGTATTCCCGTCAGCTGCTCAGATTGCCCCTTTATTTTCTCAAGGATCCTGGGGCATTGGGAATAGGTATCTTAAAATTGCATGGCACTAATTTTCAGACCAACTTCTTTACTAGTTTCGGACTTTCTGGTGTTTTAGGATCTGGTTCTCAGATAACCAAAAAGTGGCCTACCAGGGAAAGAAGATAAGAATTCCTGTGGAGCTTCTCTGGTGGCGTGGTGGTTGAGAGTCCGCCTGCTGATGCAGGGGACACGGGTTTGTGCCCCGGTCCGGGAAGATCCCACATGCCGCAGAGCGGCTAGGCCCGGGAGCCATGGCCGCTGAGCCTGTGTCATCCGGAGCCTGTGCTCCGCAACAGGAGAGGTCACAGCAGTGAGAGGCCCGCGTACCGAAAAAAAAAAAAAAAAAGAATTCCTGTGATATTTAGCTAGGATTTGAATACAGGTCCCATTCCATCAATAAACATATTGTTCAGGGGTGTGGTTTTAGTTTTTTCAGGAATCCCTTATTATTATATACAAAAATTATATTATTATATTATTAATGTTATTATATGCTTAAAATTTAAAATATATCCAAAATACAGTATATGTAATGCATATTAGTATATGTAGATATACATATATATATATGTGCATATGTATGTGTGCTTTATATATAGCTATATAAAACAAAGAGTGAGAAGACCCCCCTTTCCTTCCCCTCCTCTCACCCTCATGATCAAAAAATGGGCTACATGTATGGAAGGAACATTGACTGAGAAGTCACAGGACATAGAGTCTGTTTATGGCTTTGCCTTAATTTAATGACTTGGAGCAGTCCACTGCATCTCTGTCTCTGCTTCCTCAATTTTAAAATGATGGGGTTTGACTAAGTGATCTCTCAGGTAAACTTTTACTGCACCATAATGCTGTAGACTTACCATCTATTATAGTGAATTTTTAATATGCCATGTGCTCTCTGAGCTGCTCTTCAAAGAAACACAACACAGGATGGAAGACCCTGTAAATATGCTAAGGTTAAGAAGGGAAAAGACTTGGGCAACAAGCTTTAGTTCTGGCTCAGATGACACCAGCCAGCCATATGCTCATGGGCACATCCTTCTGATTTCTGGAGCTCAGTTTCTCCATTTGGAAAGTGTAGGCAAAAACCCACATGCTATCTTAGTCCTCTGTGGGCTTTGGTATAGGATTTCAGAAATCTAGGTACAGAAGGAATCAGGCAAAGGTCATCTGATTGCACAGAATCTTTGTTTTTGACATCAAATTTTGTGCCTAGATCTTTATTTCTATTATCAGTTCATATGTCCTGCTGATTTTCTTTTCTAATTAAGCATTACCTTCCCACTAATAAAAAGAGTACTCCAGTATAGGGGTAAGAGAAGACCTATTGAAACATTGCTCTAACAGAGGTCTTGCAGTGATGAGTAACAGAGGAAACGTTTTTGGCCAATCAGAACATTTCTCTGAAAAAAAGAAGACAGCAAGGGCACTTTGGTCAGAGGGCAGTGATCTTTTCAGAATCAGACTGAACCTGATCCAGGGACATGGACCAACATGGGAGTTACGGGGTCCTCAGAGCCAGTCTCCGTTGCTGTACTTCATTACATCGTTCCTCTGAAAAGAGTGATGAGAGTGAAGAAGCTCTGTGACAATTCACACGAGCAGGCGACCCAGGTCTTCAGTGGCTGATGTGGTTGGTGGGGGTCATTCCCAATCACTACCGAATCATTCCTCAATCCAAAGTCCCAGAACTCTCAATATAAAACGTGGTAAGCAGGAGTTCTCTCACAATCCGAGTTCTGAGTAAACTCTACACAAGGTCTTTAAGCAAAACCACTTGCAAACCTTCCTGAATCCCTATCTGTCCTATAATGTAGAAACACCCCTGAGGGGTTACATTCCTCAGTTGCCTGGGGTTGCAACTGAGTGGCCTGAATAGGTCCACTTTTGCAGCCCCAATACAAATAGTCAAAGAGATTAAAATACCACTATTTTGTATGAACTGAAGACATTCCACCTTATTCTTTTCACCATCCTTAATAGAGAATTGCATGCCAACGTCATCTCTCAGTGTCTTTCCCCTCATCAACTGTCGAATTTTGGTGAATAACGAGAAAATGCACATAAGCATCTGAATGCATACATGTCGCTTAACAAAAATATAACCCCCTGAAATGTAATTACCAGGTTAAAAAAATGCACCCAGTTTCAGAGCCTATCACATCTCGCGCCTCGGCGCGCAGTTCCCCCAACACTGCTCCTGTTGTGTCAGATAGTGGCAGTGTTGAGCCCGGGAGCCGGTGCCGAGCCCGCGGCGGTCCCCGCGGCAGCCCAGTCTCCGCGGCGGACTCCGACGCGCAGAGCCACTGGGCCTCGAGGGCGTAGGGGAGCGGGAGGGGCGCGAGGGCGGCGAGGGGTCCCCGGTCCGCCTCCACGAAGTGTTTTCCTTCTCCCCGGGCACAAGCCCCACTCCCTCCAATTGATCGAAATTCACAGAAATTCACTGCAGGAGGGTGAAGGGAGAGGTCGCTCGCCTGTTACTGGCTGTGCCTCCCCCGGCTCAAGTCGGGGAAGCGGCCCCCGATCGGCTGTTCGAGCGGTGTGGGTTCCCGCATCCCCTCCGAGGCAGATCCCGGGGTGGCTGTCCCCGTTCGGCTCCGCCGCGCTGCCGCTCCGATCCTCCCCCTCCCCCGCCCGCGCCCTCCCCCTTCCTTTCACTAGGACTCCGGGACTCGGGAGAGGGCGCGGGAGGCAGCCACTCGGGCCCGACCCCACTCCAGCGCTCGCCGGGGACGCGGGCGGGTGGCGAGGGGACGCGGCGGGGGCGCGGGTCGGGCGCGGCCATGGAGCGGCGGCGGCGGCGGCGGCGGCAGCACTAGCGACCGCGGGCGGACAGGCTGGCGGGCTGGGCCGCCGGGCGCCGCGGACCGAACTGCACAGCTCAGCAAAAGCGCCCTCGCCCTCCGCGCGCCGCCTCCTGCGAGCCCGAACCCGGCAACATTTTTTAAGGCTCCAATCCATCCTTTGAAGAAAAGAAAAAAAAATAGCATTGATTGGAGAGACTGGGATATATATAATTTGGGGGGTGGGGGGGCTCCTGCTAAAATTAGCCAGGCCCGCGGCGCGCGGTGTGCGAGTGTGTGCGTGCGGGCGTGTGTGTGTGAATGTGATTACTCCAGGACTCCTCGGGCTCCGGAGACGCCATTTTCCCCCTTGATATCTCTCTCCGTAAATCGGTGGCGCGGCGCAGGCGGCAGCGCCGGGCGGGAAGCGCGGGGCCGGCCGGGGCGCCCGCCGCTCGCCTCCGCCTCCGGGCGCCCGGGGGCCCCGGCGCCCCCCGAGCGAGGGTGGCCAGCCCGCGGCTCGCCGTGTGACAGATGCTCATCGCCATGGAGTTGCCGCAGCAGCACCTTCGGGGGCTCGGGCGAGCGACGGGAGCCGGGATCTAGCGAGCGCCGGGGCCAGCGGAGCCGGAGTCGCCGGGACGTGGGTGAGCACGCGCGGCGACCTTGGCCCGGGAGCCCGGCGCCCAGCCTCCAGCCACGCCGCGGGCCGCCGCACGCTCGGGGTCGGGGGCGGTGTGTGTTCCCTGCATGAAAAAGTTAAAGCTGCCTCGCCGGGGCTTTGACTTTGCACCGATGGGAAGGGGGAGACCGGGCCGAAGGGGCGGGATGCCGGTCCCGGCGAGGCTGCCGAGGATGGGCGCGATTACGGCCCGCCGGCGGTGGGCAGAGATGCTGGCTCATTTGAAGTGACTCGTTGGTGGCGGCGTTGGGCTGGAGGTCTGGGACCTTATTGAGTTTGGCCTAATCTGATCCCCCCCCCACCGCCCCCGACCCCGGCCTTCTCCCTCCCCACGCCTTTTGCACCCTCCCTCAGTCCGGCCGCTGACTGCCGGGGCTGGCGGGTTTGGCGTTGGCGGAGTGGACTAGAGAGGGGGAGGGGGGAGGGAAAGGGGTGGGAAGGCGGCAGGATATTTTTTTCTCTCTCTCTTTGTAACTTGCAGGTTAAGTGGAGCTAGAGAGCTACATTGTATCTAGTTAGATTTTTTTGGGGGGGTGGGGGGGAATGTATCAGAATCTAACGTGTCGTTAATAGAAAGAAGAACAGGGAAGAAGTGGTCCAGCCGGCTAAGGTTGGTGTGTGCTTGCGTCGTGGCTCTGTGTTAGTCTTTTTCTTAAAATCTTAATCAATGGATCTGAGTCTCTTTCTCGTGCTCTCCGGTTTGGGGACTCTGAAAAGACAGGAATTCCCTTAAAAGCAGACGAATGCCTTTTTTGAAAGCACGCATTGTGTGTGTTTCTAGAGGAGCCGTGGTCTTGGGAATTAACGACAGGCTTCCCCGTTCGGTGGTTTCCAGTGGGAAATAACTCTTGAAAGGGAACACTTCAGTATCGATTTATTGTTTTTGTCTTTCAAACGATTATCTCTTTGACTAAAATACTGTAGAAGTTCCACAGAGACAAAGTCAGGTAAACTGGACTGGGCAGATCTTTAGCAAAATGGTGATAACGCTGATGCTGTTTTTGGTGTGTATTTGTGATGGAAGCATTGTTGGGTAATAGCAATTTCTGATCGGTAGAGCATGCTGGCTCTACAAAAATAAGGAACTACCGAAATGCTGTCTTCCAGTCCCCATCCCCTACAGGCTGCACACACCCCTCCTATCACAACCCACACCAGTTACAATTCTGAAATAGGATCCAACTGGAAGTATTTTCTTTGGAGATCGGAAAGTTGTGCAGTTGGAAGTATGAGATGAGGCTAGAGGTGCTGGGAGTGTGGGGAGCGGGTTCTTATTGCCCCCTGATGCTGCATTTATTCTTTATGTGTGTCTCTGTGGGTTCTGAGGGTGTGTATGTTGGTCTAGGAGGACTGTTCAGGGAAGGATTTCCGATTCGTTTCCGCTTCAAATAAACTGTCCTGATAATCTCATGGTTGACATCTAATGCTAAAAGGCCAATTTGTGTTTCTCTGTATCCCTGCAGAAGCTCTCCTCCGAAAGGGCAGTTTATTTTGGAATTCTACCACAGCTACTTTTCCTTCCAAGCTTCCCCGTCCCCTTCATCACTATCCACATCTTTTTTCCTAAAGTTAGTTGGAGTCTATGGTATTTATGGAGATACTAATATTACTTATTTTCCTCTTACATTATTTGTTATTCTCTTCCTTTTCATTCCTTTACTCTTCATCCTGTTTTTCTTCTTTTCCTGTAGTTTTATGCAAAAACTAACTTCATAAAGTCGCTATTGCCAAAACTATCTGGCAGTCCTGCCCCATCTTTTACCCTCCTGTAGTTTACACAGGTAAATCAGATGTGCCCTTCCTAATCCATCCTTATCCTCAAAACGTGTGTGTATGTGTGCACACACACACTCGTGTGTTTTGGAGGGGCAGGAGTCGTTTGGGAAAGAAGGACGTGGAGAGGAGAGGAAGGGTGTTCTATGCAGGCCACATCTGCAACACTGGGGCCAGACCAGGATGGTCTGGGAGAGTTATCCTCACACACCCCAGTTGGATGTTGTCTGGCTGGGATAGGGAGGCGGAGCCAGCTGTCCAGGGGCCTGTGAGGGAGGAGAAAGTTTGTAGCACTTTAAAATGTAGCCAGTTTACAATCCCAGGTCACTCCCTCCCCTTTCTCCTGCTTTCTGTGGTTTCTGCCATCCCAAGACTAGTGGAGGGAGGAGTGATATCTTTTGCCCTGACTCGGAAGTCCCAGGTTTCAGTTAAGCTGAAGATGCAGTATTTTCCTCTGTACTTAATTGCTTTGCCTGCTACCAAAGAAGGGCTTCAGGACAGATCAGAAGAGTATGGTTAAACACAGAGTATTTGCAAACTCCAGGGTATATGTAGCCTGAGAAGATAGGAGACCAGGTACTCAGAAAGTGCTGCTTTGCACACCATCTCCCCTCCCCCATTAAGGAAAGAAAAGTCTTAGTCTTTGGAAGTTGAATTGGTGTTAGAGCTGGGCTCTGGGAGCTGCTAGCCACTATAGTAACCTGAGCGGGGCTGGGGGGAGGAGGTGGTGAGTGAATGCTATTGGGAGCCAGAGGAGGGAAACAGACTTGTCTACCTTAGCAGGGAAAATAGATGTGTCACTGGAATAAACAAATTGGAGGTGGGGGATGGGATGGCTTGTAGTGAACATAAGGAGGAGTGGCTGAGAGGCAGTGATGTGGTTCCGAAGGGGGCCACTCAGAGCCTGGGAGAAAATATCAACTGCCTTATATGTTCACGAATGGGGTAGGCAAGTGAAGGAGTGTAATCCAATCTTTCGTATGTTAACATCAGAACATCCCATAGGAAGGCACTGCTGGCAGGCCCAGTTCTGGAGTTCACACAGGAGAGTCCTAGGGGTGTACCTGAGTGACCCAAGGAGCCCCTTTGGTGGTGCCACGAGGGCTTCTGGTCCTGTGAGTGCATTTATTATTCATGGCAAGCTAGTTTGTAAATCACCTGACCTAAATGAGGGCTGGGGGCAAAGAGAGAACAGTGCTTGGAATCTCTGTAGAAAGTTTAGTTGAAAATGGTCAGTGGGGAGAGGCAGGAGTTTGCTGAAGAAGAAATAAATAGGTAGGCACTTTCCTCTGGATTCTTGATTCCATTTCTGCTGTTATCTTGACTTTCAGTTCCATTAGGAGCGGAATCAATACTTCTCTGGCACAAAAAATGTATCTCTAGGAGGGCAGAGTTCTTTCAACCTGGTCATTATTTTTAGTTGTACTTTAGTCTCTGCTCTGAAGCTTCTATATGATATGCAAAAGGAGGAAGATGAGAGGTGGCTGGCTGGATGGAACATCCTTTCTGAAATCTTGTAGAGACACTGAAACTTGGCTGGGCCTCAGCGGCCCAGAATGCCAGTTTTTCCCTTGGAGACTTGAAGTTTTAATTGAAACCAGATAGCTATCAAGAGTGGACCTGGCCAAACAAAACCTTGTTTTCTTCACTGCTCAGGAATGGGAAATAAATAATTTTTTGCTGATGGCATTTCAAGTTGCTTCAGTTTTGCTCCTGCCAGAAGAATGGGGTAAATTATTATTAACACATTAACATTGTAAGAAGTTGCAGTGCCTTAAAAAATGAGATAACGTTACCGAGTTTGCTGAGAGACCCACTGTGTGGGAGAGGTCTATTTAGGGGTGGAGGTGGAGACAAGAGGCTGCTCTTGTCCTGGAGGGGTGGCAGCACTGCCCTGAGAAAAGGAGTCTCATAGAGTCCTGGCCACACATCACTATGCTTGGTCCTTGGGTTGCTGTGAAGAAGTGAGCAAAACAGTCCAATTCCATTGCTATCCTATGGTATATTGTGAAACCTGGCGAGCTTCCCAAAATGTTTTGGGTCAGGATTGAATAAGGAGTACAGCCATCAGACCTATTGCCATAGGTGTGAGCTTCATTTAGGGTTGTTTCTAAAGGAAACCCTGGTGTTTCACAAACTCTCCATGAAGTTGCAGACACTTTGGGCAGCCAAAGGCTTGTTAAGTGCAGAAAAGTAAACACCAAGTTGCCCGCAGAGTGTACTACTTCATAAATGCAGGGGAAAGATGCCAACTTACATTCTTGTTTGGCTCTAAGTATTTATTTCCATTTTCACTTAGCCTACTACTAGATTCTCATGCCTCCTTAGACATACTAGGTTGGGGCAATATGAAGTTTTTGGGGAAACTGGTGACCTTAGATAACTGAGTCCAACTTAGTGGCCCTTACATTTCACATCTGGAATTTTCAGAGTCGGGTCAGAACAGCTTCCCTTTCAGAGTTGGTTTTTTA
Source organism: Pseudorca crassidens (assembly GCF_039906515.1). Classification (NCBI taxonomy): domain Eukaryota; kingdom Metazoa; phylum Chordata; class Mammalia; order Artiodactyla; family Delphinidae; genus Pseudorca; species Pseudorca crassidens. The sequence goes on along the minus strand of NC_090307.1, from coordinate 29,117,096 downwards.
CCCCCTTAGAGAGTACCATCTAAGGTTGAGGAAACATTATTTTTTTAATGGCCTTTGGTGTGGAAACCTGCAGTTGACTTCCTATCCAGTTCAGAGCAAATAATGCCAGGGTCAAATGGAGAATGTGAGCAGCCCTGAAGTCCACAGGATCTCTTGGGAGGAAGCAGCTACCCCTCCCCAGGAGCTAATGATGGATTTTGATCTGCAGATCCATGAGAAATAATTACAGGCAAAGCCAGCTGAGCTAACCCCCAGGCAGGCAGAGGCTTCTACCTTTCCAAGTGCTGGGAAGGGAGAGGGGATGAATGGAGAGCAGATAAGAGTTTCAGAACTTTGCCAGCTTGGAAAAATGTTTCTTTGACCCAACTTATCTTTTCCTATCAAAACATACTCCTTTTTATATGCATGGCACTTTTTTCTTTTCAAAAACATCTTTATACCACATCTGCCCCCTTGATTTTCTAAAGAGGGAGGCTTACTAAGCATTTTATCCCCTTTCAGAAGATGAGGCCATTGATGTGCTGACTTGCTGAAATGACACAAGTTGATGGCCCACATGGGACCAGATGGCTCTGTTAAAGTGTGAAGAGCATCACACCTGAAGTGACAAGATCTGCTTTGGATCCTGTCCCTACTGTTTCCCAGCTAAATGTCCCTGGAAAGTTATTTAACCTCTTTGAGCCTCAGTAAACTAATCAGTAAAATAGGGATAAAATATGCTTACCCTGACTACTACATAGGGGTTCTGCAGATTAAATAATACCAGCTAATTTCAGTAATTGAACTCTGAGAGGACTTCCACACTGGCTCCTGGAAACTGATGTCTGGGATTATTGTCACCATCGCTTGGAGGTTAATAACCTCTTGGCTTGACCAGAAATGCCTGTAGAGGCCCCTTGTGTTCTAAGACAGGCAGGGAATAGTTGTTTTGTGCTCCTGAGTTGACCAAAGGGGGAAAAAAGTGTGTACAGTATATGTATTTTTAAATCAGTTGAATTGTTGGATGCCTACTTTACATATACATCTGAGACTCAGAGTCTCAAATAGTATGCAATTTTGACTCAAGGATGTATTGGTGCTCAGGAAATGCTCTTTGAGTTAAGAATGAGAAGGAGAAAGAAAAAGACATGGAGACACACAGATAGGAGAGGTAATGGGTGGCGAGTGCGAGGGGGAGAGTTTTCATCAGGGAGCCACAGTGGCTGAGAAATGATATTCAAGACAGGATTTGTACCCTCTCTAAAGAACAGAACTGAGAGCAAGATTGCATCTGTCCCGACAAACCCAGCAAGTTCTCTCGAATCAGGGAAGTTCTTCACAGTCCATTTGCTGTCTGACTCTTCTGTATTGCTCCTCTTTCTCTTTCCCACGATTCCTGGCTCGCCCTGTCCAGCAGCCTGTACCAGGCACCTTGCAGCACTCTCGGGTGAACCCCGTTTTATGCAGCACGCACAGGCCTCTGCTCCCATCAGACTGATTTCCTTGCTGACCCTGGGCACTATGTACACTTGTCCACCTCCACACCTCTGCTCCTTCTGTATCAACGACTCCTCTCTGGAAGGTGTCCCTATTGGTCCCTTTTAGCCAAAGTGTCTACCTCTTCGGACACCTGACCAGCTCTTAGCTCTTCACTGCCTTCTCCAGAGCCCTTCAGGACTAAAGTACTTGCCGGGCATCTGGCACGTGCTGCTTTGTTCTTCATTGTCACTCACCTCTCCAGGCTGTGAGTCCTTGAAGGATGGGGCCAAGTTTGCCCCACAAAGCCCTACTTATGAATGATTTCTGTTGCATGAGTAAATCACAGAATTTATGCAGAGATAGAATATTAAAAGTGAATGTTGTTTAAGATACACTAAAGCTTTGCATGGTGAAGCAACACAACGAGGACCTCTTAGACAAAGTGAATAATAAGTACTTATGTCAACGGCTTTTTATACTTTTGGCTATCTTTCAGGGGCAATCGCCCACTCTCAGTTTCTCCCTCAAAGCCTAAGAGTTAATGTTTTACTGCATGTTACATCCTATCAGTCACTGATTCACTCATTCATTCAATCATCAAAATATTTATTAAGTACCTACTAGAGCCTCCTCGCCCCTCTCGCACACATAGCTCTTGACTTTCTCTGAAAATTCCAATTGCATTTTTTTGTCCACCACACTCATTTTGGCACTTAACCATACAATCTTCTTTGTTACTTAAGTCCAAGTGCTTCCCACTCCTCGGTGACTGAGTGCGCCTGGCTGCAGTGGAAAAGAAGGCTGAGCAGAGAAATGCACTCAGAGGGGAAAGTTCCAGGGACAGGCTTCTGAGAGGCAGGATGCAGGCTGGGCTGGCTCCCCGTCAGCACATGGTATAGGACAAGCTGCACTGCCTTTCTGCTCCTTAGCTTGAGCCATGGTAAAGAGAAAGAGTTTGGATTGGTGTGGAGGGAGGGCCCCTTCTGAAATTCTGTGACTCTATAGGTAGAAGTGTCCTGGGAATTTTAAAGGTTTCTTAAAGCTCAGAACTCCTGGCACCCCAACAACTGTTCACACCACTCCCACTGAGGATCAGTGAACTTTGCTAAGTGTTTGCTGTGGATGAGAGTTACCTTCAGAAGGGGAACTGGGACCAGGAGAAACTCCCTAGTGAGCACCAAAGAGCCAGACTTGGGGACACGGAAAGGAGAGGAGGGGATGGTGAGCTAAGTGTGAAGAAGTACTGTAGTGAATAATGTGGAAGGAAGAAAAGGATTGATCCTCTACATCTTTTGAAAACTGGCCCCCTTTGGTGAAATGACTGAGTTGAGACAACGGAAATGAAGCAGACAAAGACGGCTTCTGGAATATCTAGACTATATTCCCTATCTGGGCTTTGCTACTGCTTCCTGTGCCCAGTAGGCATTTGGAATCTCTGCCATGGTTACTTTCGGACCTCATGGATCTCGGGGGCTAGGCGTTGTTTTCTTGTGTAGATTCTGTTGGGCATGAAGGCTAGGGCTGTGCCTGTGCTCCCGGGATGTCTGCTCAGTCCCCACAGCAGAGTCTGCCCTTTCATGGCCTGTGTTCAGTAACAATTAGTGAGTTGGTTTGTATGCATTTGGGGATGAAAGCGAGTGACCCGCAGTTTGTCCAAAGCCAGAGGCCTCTGAGATTAGGGTTGGGGTGGAATCAGGAAAGCTGGGTTTTGACCTGAGTTCAGAGGGCATTCTGAGTCACCTAGGAGCACACTGCTTGAGTATTTAGGAAGAGCAAGGCTCTACAAGCTACTGAGATGCTGCAATTACTTTTACTCTAGGACTTGGAATAGAAAAAAAAAAAAGGCAAGGAACTCAATTAGCCTAACTCCGTAAAAAGCAATTTCTTCTTTATTCCTTTTATCTGCCAAAGATTGAGAGTTCTGTCAGTGGAAAGAAACTGCTTGGGGTTTGAACTTGGGCCTGGAAAGATGTAGTTGCTGGAGATGCTGAATTTGATGAATTCAATGCAGTGGCCTGAGAACTCTCATTAGAGGCAATTGGGGCACAGTTGTTGTGCTTGTAGCAAAATAATGAAATCTGGGTGGCAAGTCCCTTGCAGTTGTTGGGTGGTATGTCTGTGACCTATTGTTATTCGAGCAATGAGAGCTTTGATTTTTTTTTTTTTAAGTATTGATTCATAATGGTGACTAAAAAGGATGATTTGATGTGAAAGCCCTGTGGGCCTTCTCTCTGTTCATTATTTTGTACTCCAGAGCTTGATTACAGTCAGTTTTTGGATCCACATATGTTTATTAAGGTCTCAGCATTGCAATTTGTTCCATTGTTCTTGGCACTGTTGGGTGAGAAAGGTCTGGTATGAGACATGGCTTTTGCCCTTGGAGAATGGACAGTATATCTGGAGAGAGAGGCTTAGCTCAAAAGGAAAGCATCCGTCTGAAGCCAAAGTGGGAGCATGATCTACGTGGAATTATGCTATTTGGTTGATCAGGCATAAAGTGCAGTCAGGGAAGGCTTCAAGGAGGAGGTGGTTTTGGGGTTGATGGTGGAACTGAAACAAGGGGACATTCTTGGTGGGTACAGTAGCAGAGATGGGACAGAGTTTGAATGTGAATTTGGAATTGCCACAAGGAAACGAATGCTAATCATGAACATGTACTGCATCTGGTAGGAGCAGGGAGGCCTTGATGCAGAAGGTCCAGCTGGCTGATATTGAGGCACAGGTCACCCATAGCAGGCATCTTGCTGGTCTGAGGTTTCCTGACAGCAGTGCGAAGGACAAAATTCAGGGCTAAGTTGGGCCCAGTCTTAGCTGTCCAGAGTTTTCATTCGAACTCCTCAACTTTTCAACCTTCTGATTCAGCAAACTTGGTTTGCTCATTCACATTTAAACATGAGTATGATAGACTCTGATGGTGCTGTGGGGACCTCAAGAGATAGAGAGGAGGTTGTCTCTGTTCTCAATCTGATGGAAGACTCCATGAGAACTCATGAAAACCAGTGGAGGAGCAGCGACAGAGGACAGTCATGTAGGGCTCTGTGGAGTGTCAGTCAGCAAAACAGACAGGATGGGGTCCCGTGAGGAACAGGCCAAGGCTACATCTCCCCTGAGCTGAGATGGGAGCCATGACTGGAGTTTTCAGAATGTGAGGAGGGTAGGTGTGAGGAACACTTCCACGCATGCCATACTGGAGAGAATCCTGACATCTGACTGTCCTTCCCACTACTAGTCCTGTCAGCCACCAACTCTTCAGTCTGGAGTCCAAAAGAGGCACCTTTAGGACAAAAATAAAACTACATATAAACATTCAGAATGGGGATCAGCCACTCTGGGAAACAAAGAAGCTCTGTGATACAGGTACTCATTTCCAGGAGTTTAAAGCATAATTGGAGATTGAAGTTTCAAGTAACAATGCAACATTTAAATGACCATGCACGAAAGCTGAAGGAGAAATATCACAAAGGACAGGAAATGGAGCCAGTATTTGTTTACTCTCTGGTATGCCTAGCATCTCCTTTGTGGCAGAAGCACAAACATGGAAGTGTCAGATTACACTTTACATTCAAATGACAATAAGCAAAGCGATTGCTGAATCCGACGGTTGAGAAGTCAAGGAATTTGAATTAAGACTGAACAGGTAGTGGGGTAAAAATTAAAGGGCCTTGAAAGAATGACTAGGGAATTTATTATCTGTTTGATTATTCAGTTTAGCTGCATTGCCCTCAGATAAGTCTACCATTTTCATCCCAGTTTACACGTGGTATGGTGGAGGATCAGAGTTTAAGTGACTACTAATGCTGGATATTTAAAGACTGGTGGCATTATGGTTCAATGGAAAGCAAATGACAGTTGGAGTCAGACAGAACTACCTCTGTGATTTCAACAAATACCTCAATTTCAGTTTTCTTATCTGTAAAATGGGTACATCTCGGGGTTAAATCAAAGAATAAACTTAAAGCACTTATTATATACTATTTCCCTCTTCAAAGTTAGGATCATTTTCTTTACCATGTGGATCTTCTTTAATATACTTGGACAAGAAGTATTATGATCACAGTTATTTCTTACAGGCCAACCCTACATATTTAACCTATTTAGGTGCTATTCTGCATATATTATTTACTTTTTTCCTTGGAAGAGTCTGTGAAGAGATTAGGAGGCCGATGAGAAAACTGATGCCCAGAGAATTTAAGTGATGTGGCAAGTCAGATGGCAAACTGGTTTTAGAGCTCCTATGTATAGAAGTAGCTAGGAGCGTTTGGCCAAAAGCTGGCATCACTTTGTGTTTTAGAGACATCATGATCTAAAAGTAAAAGCACAGACTTTGGAATATCATATAAGCCTGAATTTGACTGTGGCTCTGGCACAGGTAGCGTGTGCCCTTGAGCAAATTATTTGCCTTCCTGGACATTTACATTTCCACATCTTTAAAATGAGGATGGGTCTTCTGCATCACAGGGCTGTTGTTTGGATTAAATTGATAATGGCTGTAGAGGCCATTTGTTGTATTTAACCCCCTCTCGCACTACAAGTGCGTGCTTTTCTTGACTGAGTGGAAAAATGCAGGCAACAGGTAATATGCCAAAACCAGAGCTCCATCCGTAAACTTGAGGATTGGCCTAGCCAGTGCTGTGGAGACCTCTCCCCGGGGCCGAAGACCAAGGGCTCGTGCTGTTGTGTTGTGTTATTGGTTCCCAGAGGAGGCACTGTTTTTGCTGCTAGAACTGGAACTGTTGGTTAACAGTGTGCTCTCGGCCTCAGGCCTGGGAATTTGATTCTGCTTCTCTCCCTGTCATGGAGATCCCTGAGCACAGGGACTGATTCTTAGTTTTATGTTAGGTTCAGCCAAGCAGACCTGCAGAACCAGTAAAACCTATGCAGAGGTGTAAGGTACCAGCTCTGTCTTTGAAGGGCTTCTGGTCATCAAGTTGAGGAGAGAGGGCTCAGCACCTGAGAAGGTCAGAGCTGGCGGGCCACAGAGTTCACCTCATCACCTCCCGTGTTCTACAAATGAGGATGGGGAGACCCAGGGAGAAAAAAGAACTTGCCTAAGTTCACCCAGCTCCGAATGGCAGAGCAGGGAATTGAGCCTGGAATTCATGGCTGAACTAAGTCTTATTTCCTCCACAAGACAAACTGGGTAGAAGAAGAAAGCGATAGTCAAACAACATCAAAACACTCACGTTAGTAGGTACAAATTAAACTACTTGTTTGTGCTTCCCATTGTAAAGGGAGGTGGAGGAGGTTGGTCTCCAACGCCCAACTCTCGGGCTTTACTTGGGATCTGCAAAGAAAAGGCAACATTTAGCCAAAAGCCAGTGTGGGTGACACAGACTACAGGAGTAAATGAAATTTACCAAAAGTTTTGAATGCCCACTAAGGTGATCCCAACATGATCTTTCATAAATATCTTATTTAATCTTCAATTACTTCTCAAAACAGCCCTTGAGGTAGGATTATTACCCAATTTCCAAATGAAACTTGAACGGTTTAAATGTAATTTCCAAGAACACTACTACTAAATGGAAAAGAGAGGTTAAGTAATGTAAACCTGCGACATTAAATCAGTGCTACTTCCATTCCTCCTTTCAAGGGGAAACATGGCTTGGACACTTGCTGTTGGACACTTACTGAGTATGTTCACTGTCTTCAGAACTGTGGCAGAGACCCACTTAAAACCCAGCTGTTAACACTGCAATACAGTTTGCCAAATGCTTTGATAGCAGAATGCCCAGGGAAGTGAGAGCAAGACCACCTGTGAGTGTGAGTGCGTATAAGTGTGTGTGTATACATGTGTACACACAAGGGGAAAGGAGGAGAAAAGGAAGGCCCAGCCGGTCTTCATGAAGGAAGTGAAACTTGACCCAATTCTTGAAGGATGACTTAGAGGTAACCAGGTAGAGAAAGAAGAAAGGATGGGCCAGCCAGAAGAATTAGGGAATTATATGAAGTTAAGCAAATCAGTGGGATTTGGGGGAGCTGCCACTCAAGAGATGCTGCTGGGGAATGTGGTGGGTGTAGGACTCAGAGAAGGCTGCTTGGAGGAGGTGAACTGTGATCAGGAATGTACCACACAGGTATGTAATATAAAAAAGCCACTGAGTCTGCTCTTCATTCTCTGCTGGAGACCACTGGTGTGTTTGCAGGGTCAGAGAGCTGTGGCAGAGCTGCCTTCGCCCTCTCTGATTGAGAGCTGGTGAGGGTTGGGTTGCTTGATCACTTTATCCGTGTTTATGGAGCTTTTACTCTGTATGCTTCTGCAGCATGTGGACTTTAGAGACACAACATTCAGAGTCATGGGCATCTGAGTCAAATGGCACCTGGCAGGTCTTTGACACGGCCTCTCACTCAGCATTCACACAGTGAATAATTTGGATCCATGGATCAGGAGCTGTGCCGGGCCCTGGGGGTTCCATGGTTAGCTAAACAAACACAGCATGTACCCTCAAGGGCTTCCCATTTAGTGGGGCAGGCAGAGTTGAAACCAAGAGTAGTACAAGTATTAATTATAAAATATAGTAAGTGCTAGGAAAGAAAAGCTCTATGCTCTAATGGCACAAAACAGGGAGTCCTGATGTGGTTTGTGAAGCTCAGGAAGTACCCTTTGACCTGGGCCTGAGTAATGAAGAGGTGTTAACTTGAGGGAGCAGAAGAGGATCCCAGACACATATAAAGTCCCCCAAGAGGAAAAGGCCACTTCTGACTCCCCACCTAAATACCTCAGAAGACATATAGGGAGATGAACGCTCAACCACCCCAAAGCCAAAATCAGACAGATGGTCAGTCTCTTGCCAGAATCTGAGAAGGGATTTCTTATAACCGTAGCCAATGAGCCTAAGTTGAAGATGCAGCTGCTTTGCTATCTGTTGCCAGGTAGGCTTACACTCCATCCTTTTACACAGTTTGTCCCCCTAAGATCAGAAACTCAAATTTCTGTCAATAAGAAAAATAGGCAGTCATCAGATCTACTGCACAGACAACTTTAATAAAACAACCAAAGACTGTCTTCTCCCTAACATCATTATACATATTCTCAAAGTCTACAGCTTTCAGAGAACAAATGGGCAAGACTGGAGGAGGGAGGTTTGCGAGGAGTCGTTGACTTCTGGGCAGAGATGTTTCCTCAAGGAAAGTTCTGAGGTAGACATAAAGAGTCTATGTGACAGTGCACATTGTGGATTTCAGCTGCTCAGAGTTGCAAAGAATCTGACAGAAGAATCCCCTTTTAGTCACACAAAAGAGTAGTAGGTAGATGTCTGCTATCAGTTGTGTAAATGCTTAACACCCTGTTCTCTTGATTTTTTTCTAAGCCCTGATTTGTTAAGTTTGCTGATTCTTGTGGTGTAAACACTCCTACCATAGCCAATTTTCAAGCTATCAGCTTGACACCACAGAAAGTGGACCTGGGATGAGACTCACATGGGTGGGCTCTCATGAGCCCCAACATACCACTGTTACTATTCACTAGGAACTGAGGTGACCAGATCACTGATAATAGCGATAGCTCTGAGAGAAGGACTTGACTGACTTCAGGATGGATGGATGATGGAAGGTAGCAGTCTAGTGCTTTCTCTGTAGACAAGACTGCCCTGCATGGCTTTTTCCTCAGAGCATGAGTGAAGAGAACTAATCAAACACAAGACCTTAGGCGAGAAACACTCAGAACAAGGAAAAAAGAACAGTATTGTGATATTATTTACTACAATAGCAAAATAAGAATTTTAGATAGCTGCCAGACATCTGCAACAGGAAGAGGCATGACCCCCGGTGGAAAAGGAACATAAAGTAACAAGGAGAGAGAATGCTGAGATGAAAAAGCATCAGAATTAACAGAAAGAAGGATGAATAAGGTTAGATTCCAGGGATACAAAATGTGCAATTGCAAAATTAAACATCCACAGTGAAGTCAATAAAGGCAAAGGGAGGATGGAAGACAGAATTAAATTGGTGTTATGGACCTTAGATTAAGGAATGCTCTCCCACAATGCAAAAAACAGTGAGAGAGAGAATGAGACAAATGGAGAACAGAGATGAGAATTCTAAACTGAGGTTACAGGAAAAAAATTAGAAGCCAGAACCACTGAATAGAAGAAATAACTAAAGGAATAATTGAAGGGAACGGTTCTGAACTAGAAATAACCTGCACTACAGATCCAAAAGACACACTATATTCCAGGAAAAATAAAAGAAGTGACATCCACACTACTCATTTTGTCATTAATAAAATTCTATTACAGTGAAAAAAAAAATCTCCAATTAGAAAAGCATGAAACAAGTTACCGACAAAGGAAACAAAACCAGGCTGGCTTCCATTTTCTCTTCTGTTACTGCAAATGCTAGAAGACACTCTACAGAGTTTTAAGGGAAAAGGTTCTGACCTGAGGATTGTATAGGCAGCTCAGTGTCTTCTACATGTAAAGATGAGAGAAGTGTCCAGCCTTATGGGGTCTGCAGAGTAAGGAGCTGAGGTAGGACTGAGGATGAGGAGTTTGGGGGGGAGTTTGGGAAAGGTCAGGAATGAGGCAGCAAACTCTTCCTATATTTGTCATTGTTTGCCTTTAAGACCTTATGAGGTGCATTTGCTATTAAAAAAAAATTTACAAGAAGCATATAGTTCCATTAGAAAAAAAATAAAAGAGATAAAAACTATAACCTAATGAGGAAGACCAGGAAGACATTTTTTCTCATTTCATTGATGAGACACCAAGGCTGAAAGAGGGCTTATGAGGGCTCCTAAGTGGCAGAACTAGGTCCAGAATCCGCATCTTTTGACTCCTGTTATATATGCCAAGGGCTGTATCGGTTCCACCATGTTGACACTTTGGAAAGCAGTGGTCAGGGTGATGATGGCCTGAATGTACCCTGGAAGCAAAGCAGATGGGAGAGGTGGATGATGCTGGGAAGCCCAGCCCAAGCTAGTTTGTTTATTTATTAATTCAGTCAACCAACATTTCTTGAGTGCCCATTATGCACTGGGTACTGTGCTAGGCATTGGGATTGCATAGATGAATAAAATGCCACTGATGTCTGTTCTTAAGAGACTGAAAGTAAAACTGTAAGGGAGAATTCCCTTTAAACATAGAGCAGTAGTGCTCTTTGGTCAAGTCAGTTGGTAAGGGTAAGCACATAGGCAAAGCCTAAGCCCATCAGAACTGCCTGGAGGCCTTGGTACCAGCCAGAGTGCTGGGCCCCACCATAGGTGGGGCCTGAGAATTTGCATTTCCACCAAGTTCCAGGATTAGTAAGAGTTCCCTCAAGGCTGCAGGTAGTGAATGTGTTCTAGACTAGGAAAAATACTTCCATTTTGTAGATCATGGAGGAGAGAGGATGTACTTACTCCCTGGGACTTATTTGGGTCATGAAGCACATGGAGCCAAGCAGGATTCCCCTGGGCCCTCAGACAAATAATTCTGTAGGCTCACACTACCCACTTTGGTCTATGGCTGTGCAGTGTATAATCACACAGTCTTGAGTATGGAACAGACCTTGGCCCTGCTCAGTTCATTGCTGGGATAAGTATGGAGTAAGGGACTTAGAGTGACTTGTCTAGCATCTCACGGTCGGTGAAAGGCGGGCCTAGTCTTTGGACTGCTCTCTCAGTGTTCTTTCCCAAGCACGTCACAGCCCCTCTCCTCTCCCCTCTATTCTCCTGGAACCTGCTGAGTGGTCATTTCCTAGGCAAGCATTATTGTTCCTATGCTGCTCCTCTCATTTCAAGTCCTGCAAACAGCCACAGAAGGGTTAACTTTTGTTGGCCTGAAAGCCTGAGCCAGTACAGAGTGTCCATTGTGCGCTGCCCCCTCTGGAGTCATTGCTGGCTGCTGGAATGTGACAAGGCAAACCGTTTTCACCTTGCTCTTGTTTTCACCCTCCTCTGTGAGTGCGTTGAGTGAACGTGTGCGTGTACTCACAGGACACGTTGGCAGTAGTGCCACAAGAGGACTCACAGTGGTCTCTCTGATGCACCAAAAAATGGAACTGTGAATTTGGGGTGGTAGGTACGTGCTGGGAGAAGGCAAAAGGAGAACAACAGCCTTGTGTACTTGTGAAGTAAACAAATGGGTTATGTTTCTTTGCTCTTTACTTTTGAAAGTGTCTCTCTTGCATGTGGTCATGAGGGGCATAGACAGTGAACTGTGCAGGGGCCGCCTGCCTGGGTGGAGCTACAGTTGGAGTAGTTTGAACCACAGGACTTTGATGAGCTGTCAGGGGCTAATTCATTTTCATTCAGAAAGAACTCCATGAAGTCCTCCATGTGCCCATCCTGCGCTGGGTGCTGAAGCAAATGTAAGTGTTGTACAGTTACAGTTGGTCTCAGCTTGAGCCTGAATTGCAATAGAGTAAGGAAAATAAGAGTTGTGTACTGAAACAATGAGAAGACATTGTATGACTAGCATTTAGTTGCAAGCTCTGCAGCTGTGAGCAGTGTTAAGTTAGGCCAAGGAGTGAGTGCTGTGGTCCAGAGTTTGCAGTATGTTGCCATGGAGAAGTGAAGACTTGGGCATGACCTTGAAATGTGGGAAGGCTTGGGATCTGTTTGTTCATTTGCTCATTCATTCCTTCATGCAACAAACATTTGGAGAATACCAGTTGTATGGCAGGCATCACCTGCATGGTTGGAAGAGGGTATAAGAAAATATTCTACAAAAGTTTCAAGGCAGAAAGAACTCTGTGTGTGTGTAATGCCACTGTGGAGACTGGTGTGACTTGATAGGGAATGCAGCTTGTTGGCTAATGAGCCCTAAGACTGAATTCTTAAGGTAAACCAGTAGGGAAAGTCTGGAATTGATGTGCTCCTGGATGGGATTATTTGAAACTGCATTACTGTTTCATCTCTAGTTTTTATACTTGCGCTGCCCTGGTTTGGTCCTCATGCAACAAGAATTGAATTTCAGCCGAGCCTTTTTATGGTCCCCCTGCCTCTAATATCAGGTTCCCTTAATTCAGCCCTCACACCACATGCCGGAATTATCTTTCTAAAGCATAACTTTAATAATACCCCTTCCCTACTGACATCCCCTACTTAAATGGCTTCCCATTACCTTTAAGATAAAATCCAGCTCATTAGCGTGCCATTCAGTGATGTCCATGATCTGGCTGTAACCTTTTATCTCCTGGTTCAAAGGTCCAAATAGATTTAGTTTAGGAAATTTTATGGAGAATATACCTCAGCTTTTGCTCTGACCAAAGGACGCTTTACTGGTAGGTACCAGGGAATTAAAATGTAACGCTGGAGATTCCTGCCAGAGGGAGTAAACCACTGAACACTGTTGCTATAAGAAACATGGCTACCAATTTGTATGGTTTTTTGCTCAGTAGAGGTAAATAGGGACAGGTTCTCAGGCATCTTGATGCCTCCAACAGCAGTGTGTTACCTGACACTAGTAAGAGAGGCCTCAATGAATGTTGATTTGAATATGACTTTTTAAAACCTATGTAAGGTTTTGGGCAGGTAGGCAGATCAGTCTAGATGAGACAAGAATCTCACAAGTAAAGGAAACATAGTGTCATCTGGTCTAACTACCCTCCTCTGCTCCTAAGTGGGGACTTGGTCCCTTTTGTAGCATGGGGCACAGGTGGCAGTCCAGTGTTTGCTTGACAACTTTGGGAAGGAGCCTCATGCTCTCACCAGGCAGCCACTTCTCTTGAAGAAGTGCTGCATTCATTGGGTTTTCCCCTAAGTGGAAGCAGTTGTAAACGTGTCTTTCTGTGGGGCTGCACAATTTCCAGGAGCTGAGTATGTTCCTGGGCTTCTCTGGGGAGCAGGGTCCATGTTGAAGCCCTGCTGCCTTGCTGGCTGTCTTCCTCACAGGGCGTCAGCTGAAAATGTACTGATTCCAGTGGGAGGAAGTACCCGTTCGGTTTCCAGTTCTTGGCTGTTCTGAATGTATGTTTGCAGGCATTTTTGGCATTTTCTGGTGGGCACATTTGCTGGTCAGTTCCTTAAATTGATGGGTTCAAAGGTAGCAGCCTAAGGTATGCTGTAATGCCTTCTGCTGACTGTTCAGACATTTGTGAAGGCTTGGATGTAATCTTACCTACAGCCAGGGGTAGAAGGAGATGATGTCTTGAAGTTGAGGGCGGCCCCAGGGCTTGAGGTTTTTCTCTTGAGAATGAGCATTTGGGCTTTCTTTTGAGCTTTAAAAATGATGAATATGAAATTGAGAATAATGGGACATGGAGTGAATAAGGGTGAAGGATAGTTTAGCTGATCCTATGATGGTTTGGTGAGGAGGAAGGCAGAATAAAAAATCCTGGGGGGATTCCTGGCACTTCCAGAGGCCTGTGAAATGCTCCCTCTCTCCCCTCTCTTTTTTGTTGTCATGTAGACATACGGTACTTTATTTAAGGTCTAGGAAGGGAATTAAAACTGTCTCGGGTGACTATTTTTATCTAAATGATTGATAATGATTAAATAACTTTTGTGTTGGAAACATTTTTAGCATTTGTTTTGCATTAATCACAGCATTAGAAGTAATTTCTCACTGAACTCTTTTTGTTTTCCTTTTACAAGGCTTCACCTAAGCTTTGCATTTGTTTATTTTAAGAAATAAAGACAAGACTTGTGCATGATTAAAATAATTCATAGTGAAAGATAATAAAGGAAGAATGGTCCAGAAGTTCTTCTTCTGAGGGGATGGAGAGATTGGCCCAGGCAGCCCAGGGTTGTGTTCAGCTTTGCAGACTGTTCTTCACATGTGAGAGGGAAGTTGTGCAAGAAGCCAGCCAGATGCAGTTTCCACAGACCTGAGCATCAGCACTTAGACCTCCTTTCATCATGGTTGGCTTTGATGGTGACTCAGCCAGCTGTGGCTTTAGTATAAGAAGCATCTAGCTTGTTATTGGACCGGAGGACTCACCTCTCTTATCTTTATCCTTGGGCCCACAACCATAAAAATTAATAACAATTCAATGGAAGGCTGTGTGTGTGCGTGTGTTTCCCCCTCTGCTCCAATATAATATAATTTGGGGATGTGCACTTTCTGGTTTGATTTATTTCCAATCATTTTTTTCTGATGCCATAGATAAGTGAGGTGGGATGGGGCTTCTGGAACTTAGTGTGAGTTACCTTTGAGGTCATTTTCCTTCCTGCCATGGCTAATTATCTCTCTGCTTCTCAGTTGCAGATCTGATCCCTTCTGAACAACCTCCATCCCTGGGACTCTGAACCCAGCAGCTGGACCACTTTCTCCTTGGAATTTTGGGTGCCCTTTCTTCTCACCTTTTCCTTTTCCCTTTTCCCCGTCCCCCTCCTGAGAACTCTTGGAGACTGTAGGATTGTCATGGAGTCCAGGGAAGTCTTAAGCAGTTCCCGGCAAAGGGGGAGCGAGTCGGAATTCCTGCCGGTCTCCTCAGCCAAGCCCTTGACTGCTCCTGGCTGTGCAGGGGAACCTTTGCTCTCTGCTCCGGAGACTGGGAAGGGAATCCCAGTAGGCGGAGAACGCATGGAGCCAGAGGAGGAGGATGAACTGGGCTCAGGACGGGATGTGGATTCCAACTCCAATGCAGACAGTGAGAAATGGGTGGCAGGAGATGGTCTGGAAGAACAGGAGTTTTCTATCAAGGAGGCAAACTTCACAGAGGGGAGCCTGAAGCTGAAGATTCAGACCACGAAGCGGGCTAAGAAACCCCCAAAGAATCTGGAGAACTATATATGCCCACCCGAGATCAAGATCACCATCAAGCAGTCTGGGGACCAGAAGGTGTCCCGTGCTGGGAAAAATAGCAAAGCCACAAAGGAGGAGGAAAGAAGCCACTCCAAAAAGAAGGTAGGGATCCCTGTTGACTAGGTTTTTTCTGTTTGTTTTTGCCATTTTATCCTCAAACTTTAAGGGTCTATTTGCTTATTACTTAATTATTTATAAATTACTAATCTCCTTGATGGAATACTTAGGACCTGCAGAATAAATGTCTGTGATATCTCGGTATAGGATCCAATTTATTATTATGGATACTATCGACCAAAAACAAAACAAAACAAAGCAAAAAAGAAACTACTAAAATTATAATCGTGGAAGTTCCTATTTATTGTGTAGCAGCCAATTGGCTGGGTCAGATCTGGCTAAGCTGTGACAAAATTTGAGGGTGTTTTTTGTTTTTTTTGCTTTAATATTTGCATTTGTTCTCACAGTCGAGAGTAGGATGTTGAAAATTTTGGTCAATCAGAACAGTCAAGAACAGTTATAACCTCCTTTTGGTTTCAATCACTGCTGTAAATCTTTCTACAATAGATAAATCACTTACTTGACTGAGGAAGCCCAGTCTTTGTAGTAAATGAGGCTCTTCTAGGGCTGAGAGATCATTATCCTGGAAGCCAGTGGTGAGCTTTAGAGCTGGAGAAAGGGAAGGGGTAGGGGACTGGCATGAAGCTTTATCTAACAAACTGTAGACTTTTAAGATTGAGTGTTGAATGAACTTGGTACATGGTCATTTTCCTCATAAAAGTCAATGTGGGTGTGGAGCTCTCTAGGTGATTTAGTGATGTTCTTTGGTTGGGAATGTATGGATCTAGGTTTCATTGTATTTATTTTGTGTCACAGAGGGTTACATAGACCTCCATTTCTGGGAGGGGTGTGGCACTCAGCTGTGATAGCAGAGGGCTGCCCTAGTCTAGAAAGTTTTTGTTTCCAAGAATCTCTGGGTCTTGTGAACAGCTCTGAAAGGAGCCCTCTTGCTGACAGAGTTTTGCAGTTCTAGGTAGTAGATGTTAACCAGAGTCTTTGTAACTCTTTCCCCCACATCATAATTATTTGGACTCTGGACATGATGGAAGATAAAATGGTCTATATGAATGAACCTCTCTCCTTTATAGCCCAGAGATAATCTGTAGTCTTTCTGTTGACAGTGGTTTTTGAACTTTGGGGTAGTCATTTTCAATAAAGTTGCTAAGAATCATGTTGTTTCTTTAGTGTAGGGCTTGTGCCCTTCCTTATGCTAGGCATTTTGGCAGATTTGTCGAAGTTAAAATCCAAAAACTTGGACTAGAAGAGACATTTCTGGGTGACCAACACCCCCAGTTTGCTGAGACTATCCTGGTTTTTAAACGGAAAGTCCTGCATCCAGGTTCAGTCCTGGGCAAGCCAGGGCAGTTGGCCATTTTACTTTAACATTTGGACCACAAAGGAATCTTTAGAAATTGGTGTGTTTTTATGTAGCATAGAGGTAGTGCTTTCCCCTCTCCCCTCCCCATTTACAACTTTGCGATGCTTTGTGGGTTCTCTGTCATAAAACCAAGGATTATCTAGATGCACATGGAAACTTTTGAGATTTTTGCAAGCAGATGCAAAGAAATGCAAGCAGGCTCAGAAAGTTAGCCTTTGCTTTGGAGTTGGGTCTCTTCAGCTTTGAAAATGAGTGTCTTTGACCCTGGTCACTGAGATGGCACAAAGAGTGTTGTTGGATTTTTGTGTGGGTGACCAGTCTTGAAAACTGTGGTAACAGTTTTCCCTCCATCCCCATCACTGCCAGAGTTTGAGTAGCAGCCCACAGTTTTGGGTGTGCAAACCCAAATTCACTATCCTAGAAAGAGAGTAAGTTGTCCTGGTCAGTACTACTTTCCTAAGGCCATAAGATTGTTCCCAAATATAGGCTTCTGTCTATTGGAATGCCCCAGAATAAAACTCTGGAATTTGTGACATGGGGATGATTTCAAAGCTGAAATGTGCAATGGACCTCCACTCTCATATCTGAAATTCTCAGGCTGGTCATTCTCACCCAAAAAGTTGGATGCCCTTTTGTGCTTTATTGGAAAGAGAGAAGAAATTGCTTCTTTGAATACGTGACTTACCAAGTATGCTTTTCTAAGCCTGAGCAATTGGAGGGGGAAGAAAGGAAGGAGAAAGGCTGAAATTCAATGTACAGTGCTGTGTTATGCTGGCACTGTAATGGGAATATCTATGAAAATTTTAAATTGTTAGAAGCTTGCTTCATATTGTACTCCTTTATTCTTCCTACGTTATGCCTAGAGCTGATTCTTTCCAGAGATGAACGAATAAAGTTATCGGTACTGGGTCTTAATCATTTGATAGATGATAGGAAGTTCTCTGATCTCTATTGGGATAGAATGTGAACTTTATTACTCTTCAAGTGCCTGTTGTTTTGCAAACAAGGAGTAAGCAAAAGCTGGAGCTGAGGTGGAAAGGTGGAAACCTTGCTTACTATTTGTACGGAAAAGTTCAGTTGAATGAGCTTGCAGAATTTATTTATTTGTATGAATGGGAAGTACATGATCAGTAATTTGAGATAGGGAAAAGGATGAGGATGGCATTTTGTAAGCATCAGATCAGTGTCTCACTCTAAAATCTAGTCTTCTGGATTTTTTATTTTGAGGCAGGTTGCTCACTGAAGAAGTGTACATGGAGTGGCCCTTGGGACTCAGGTCCTTTGCTAAGAGCTTGGAAAAAGGCTCTGTTGAGCTGGTGCTTGAGCAGGTGGAGATGCCTACTTGGGTATCACCTGATCATATATGCTGACTTAGAGCAGGTTTGGCAAACTGTAGTCCGTGGGCAAAATCCAGCCCCCCGCCTATTTTTATACAGCCCACAAGCAAAGAATGGTTGGGAAAAAATCAAAAAGAGAATAATATTTTGTAAGATGGGAAAATTATATGAAATTCAAATTTCCCTGTCCATAAATACATTTTTATTGGAATGGAGCCACATCTATTTATTTACGTTTCGGCTATGGCTGCTTTTGCACTTCGACAGCAGAGTTGAGTAGTTGTGACAGAGAGTGTATGGCCCTCAGAGCTTAAACTATCTGCTATCTAGTTCTGACCAAAAACACTTGTTGACCCGTGACTTAGGGGAAGGACAGTGAGTTTTAGGATAACAAGGATTTTGTTTTATTTCATTTTGTTTTGCACGATTCAGCCTCCAAACTTGGAGGCTGGGGAAAAATGAGCGTTAATCATTATGTGCTTTTCTTGTTGTTTTTTTGTTTTTGTTTGTTTTACTTTTGCAGACCAATCAATTTTGTTCAAGTCATTGTTTGACAGCCTTTGGCAAAGACAGCTTATATTGGATCCCAAATGATTTGCTTTCTCATTGTTTTTTGTAAAAAGAACGTTCTGTAGGATAATTATGGCATTCCTTACATATCACAGCTAGTTTTCTGCTACTTCTATCTGTACATGTTCTACTGCTGTGGGGTGAGGAGATGTATGTGTGGTATGCTTAAGAGCTTTATTCCAAATTTCAAACCTAGGCCCAGTCCTCCAAACTGGAGAGTTGTTACAGATTTTCAGGTAACAGGGCCACTTCAGTAGTAGGATGTTAGGAGGGACCCATGAAAATACCACTTAATTGGCTCAAGGATGCGTGGACTCTTCTAACCAGCGGACAGATCACCTCCCTTCCATGTAAACTTAGGATGGCACTTGAGATGCTGCCTGGAAGAGGGTTTATGATGAATTGATTTATGTGAGGTGTAAGAGCAGCATTTGGTAAGAAGTGGAGGCTGAAAAGAGAGCTCAGAACATATTTTAGGGCCTCAGAATTGTCCTTTGGGCAGGTCCTGAGTTGCAGATGGATGATCCCATAAATGCACCTTGCTCTTTATCACAGCACCCATGTTGTTGCATCTTAGACTGACTCAGGTAAGTGGTATAATAACTTAAGCTTCCTCTACTTTCCTTCTAGGTCACTCAATAAAAACAATAGAGAACATGAGAATGAGTCTCTAGAAGCAAGTTCAGGTATAACATGTGAACTTAAAATGTTCCAACAATGACAGGTTTTTTTTTGTTTTTCTTTTTAACATCTTTATTGGAGTATAATTGCTGTACAATGGTGTGTTAGTTTCTGCTTTATAACAAAGTGAGTCAGCTATGCATATACATATATCCCCATATCTCCTCCTTCTTGTGTCTCCCTCCCATCCTCCCTATCCCACCCCTCTAGGTAGTCACAAAGCACCGAGCTGATCTCCCTGTGCTATGCGGCTGCTTCCCACTAGCTATCTGTTTTACATTTGGTAGTGTATATATTTCCATGCCACTCTCTCACTTTGTCCCAGCTTACCCTTTCCCCTCCCCGTGTCCTCAAGCCTATTCTCTACGTCTGCGTCTTTATTCCTGTCCTGCCCCTAGGTTCTTCAGAATTATTATTATTATTATTTTTTAGATTCCATATATACGTGTTAACATACTGTATTTTAAGAGGCTCTCAGCTGGGCAGAGTTTAGCAGCTCTCCTCTTTCTGAGGACTTTCTGTGGGTGTCAGGATACCCACCAGGTTCAATGGCATGAGAAGGAGAGGGTGTTCTGAGACAAGCACTGTACAGTGATCCAGGGTAGAAAATGTGGTGTGGTTATCTGCACCAACTGGCTTTGTGACTCTGGATCTGGAATATAACCTTGCTGAAGCCCTGGTTTCCTCATCTGCCAAATTGAGATGCTAGTTTCCACATGATATAACCCAATGTAAGATTTTAGGAGAAAATGGGTAATTTACAGAGCACACGTCATAGTAATAGTTCCGATTTATTGAGCCATGTGGCAGACCTGCGGCTAGCTCTTTTATCTGTATTCACTTTCTCTACTAGTCCTTATTACAGTCCTGTCGGACAGATGGTATTTATTTATTTTTATTTATTTTATTTTATTTTATTTTTTTTGCGTTACGCGGGCCTCTCACTGTTGTGGCCTCTCCCGTTGCGGAGCACAGGCTCCGGACGCGCAGGCCCAGTGGCCATGGCTCACAGGCCTAGCCGTTCCGCGGCGTGTGGGATCCTCCCGGACCGGGGCACGAACCCGTGTCCCCCGCATCGGCAGGTGGACTCTGAACCACTGCGCCACCAGGGAAGCCCCAGATGGTATTTATTTACAGATGAGGAAATTGAGGCTCAGTGGCTTCAGATAAGCAGGAGCAGAGTTGGCCTTTGAAGTCAGTTCTTCTAGACTGTTTGGCCAATACTGGAGTCCAGGCCTCAAGTGCCCACACGGGACAGGGCTTCTGGGAGATGAGGATCCAGCATGAGGGCATTTCTCTCCACTTTCCCATATTGGCGAGGATGGCAGGATCATAACCTGGCCTGCTGTCTTAAATTCCAAGTGTTTCAAAGCCTAATGAGTTAGAGTCTTATTTTTTCCTTTATTGTGCTTATGGATTGTTATATGCTTCTGTTTTGTTTCCTTAGACTTAATGTTCCCCTTCCCCCAGCTTCATCAGGAGAACCTATTTTCTCTAGCAGCAGAGACATCAACCTCATATTCCTCAGGGCCTGCGATGGTCCTGATCCATGATCAGGATTCCTTCTTAGTAACCCCATGTAGAACATCATCACATGTGTATGGAAAGACCCTGTATTCTCTTTTGAGCACTCATAACCCTCTCTTGGGAAGTCTGACAGGTCACAAATTCATGTACTGATACTTCAAATAGCACCTCCCTCGTGTCAAACACACAAAATATGGGAGAGAAAAAAGGCTTTTTAGGTGGTGTAGATGGGAAGCTAGCCTGACATCAGATTGCAGAGAGTGATGAATATCAAATAAATGAATGGGTTTGCATTTAATTCTATAAGTAATGGAAGTGCTCAGCAGGCTTTGAATTGGGGAAAGGAAGGGTTGGGGGTCCAGGGAACATGATGAAAGTGATGTAGGGAAGAGAAGCATAAAAGGAGAGACTTGGTAGTACAGTTGTCAGTAAGGAGGGCTGCACCAGGGTTCTCCATTTCCCCTGTAAACTGCTGAGATGCACATTTCTCGCCTGACCCTCTATGGGATATAGCAGTTTGGAGGGGCTGCAGGAGGGAGGGCATGTTGGGCAGGGGATGAAAGGTAGCTCAGATTGCTGGACCTCTGGTGCTGCACCCATCTCCATCTCCTCATCCACTCTGATGGGTGGTCCTGAGCATCCAACAGAGAGCCTTCCACCCTCCTTAGGGTTCAGGCGTCCCTCCCTCGCCATCATTTGTGCAGCCCCTTCTCTGGTCACTCCGAGGTGCATTGCTTGGGTGAGGGCTTGCCCTCCCTTCCTCAGGGTATGTGAATGTGGTGCTTTGAACTCCTGGGAGTATATGAGCTTCTTCCCCTACAACACCCTCAACCTGGCTGGGAGAGCAGCTCTGGTCAGCATTTCTTCACAAGAAGCTGAATTTCCCCTCTCGTTTAATTTTATATTTTCTCTCTATAGATTTTTTTTTAAAGCAGCATCATTCCTATTTATTCATCAGAGTGCCTGAAAATTTTGTTTCCTGATAGGTTTCTCTATAGTTATTTTAGAGCTAAAAACCTTTTCCATAAAGTAATTGTATCTACCGAGCAACAGGTTACATTTGACATCTGGAGTTGGTGTTCGGGAAAGAACACTGGACTTGGGGACAGGAGCCCTACGTACCAGCTCTGCCTCTGTTATTAACAGCTTCAATAAGAATGCTTTACCTTCCTGGATCTCAGTTTTTGCATGTTAAAAAAAAAAAAAAAGAAAGAAAGAAAAAGAAAACAAACAGCTTTTGACCTCTGAAGCCTTATTTCTCTTCCAAAAACTGGAAACTTAAAGAGTCATTCTGTTAGATGAGGCAAGACTTTCTCTTTAAGAAAACTAGTTACTATAAACAAAATTTTTAACCTCTCTTCGGGACCCACTGTTCTGTTATCAGATTGTTTCCTTTTTGCCCCAGTGTCAAAAGGCCTAAAATCGTGGGAGCAAATGTCAGAGTTGAGCTTAAAAAGTGGTGAGATTTATCAGACTTGCATTCCATGAAGATATTCTGGGAATGTTTGGTTCCCCTCTTCCCTCCTTGTGTGCTTCTTGTTTTCTTCCTGTGTTTGGGATTCTCTGGGGGTTTAAAGCATGGTGCTGGCTCTTTTTCTCTTGGTACTTAGTTTCATTTTGGACTTCAACAAGGAACATCCTTTGGTGAACTCTGTGCCATTGAAGATAAACCTGTCAGTAAAAGCAAGAAAATTGTGTTCTCGTCTGATAGAGAGTCATTCATTCCCTGAATTGTTCAGGTAAGAAATAAGGGATCTGTTAGAAAGAGTACCTGTCCTGAGAGTGGATTTGAACTCAGATCCCCTGATTCTAGAGCAGGTTCTCTGCAGAGAACCTGCACTAGAACCTGGGCTCCCTATAACCTTAAGCAAGTTACTTAACCCCTTGAAACAGTTTCCTAACTGTGTGAAAACCAGGATAATAGTAGCATCTCTTTGCTGGTGTCTTGTGGAGATGAAAGTGCCTGGTGCGCTTAGCACAGCACCTCACTCAGTGTGCATCACCTTTATTGCCGTTCTGCTTCTCTCTCTTCCAGGTCACCCACAGGACCCTCCTCAGTACAGTCACAGCTAGGTACACAGTGACCTGCAGTTGTGCTGGGTGCCTAGGAGGGGTGGGCTGTCTAAGAAGCCATGTGTTTCTTTAGGCTGATCCTGTTTTAATACTGCTCGTGGCTATGTTGAATTGTGTTGGCTGGGTGGCGGTGCCAGTGTGTTTATTTCTGATGCCTGCACAGGCATCTACTAATAAAGCATGCCACTAATGCTTTTTTTTCTTGGTGGTGAGAATTGGTATGGGATTTATTTAGAGATGATTCAAAGGTCTTTTATCTCTGTGGTCACTTATCTGCCAAACCAGGATTGCTGCTAAGCTCAAAGCATGACTCAAAATGAAACTTTCGAAGTAGTGTCATAAGAACGATCAAGTGGGGTTCAGCTGGTGCTTCCTTGCACCCCTGACACGCTCCCAGCATTTGCAGAGTCACCTGCCCTTCTCCATCATCCCAATTCTACATCCTTGAAAAGTCCTCTCTTAAGGCATTTCCAGTTGACCTTCAGTTGCGTTGCCTTTTTTTATTTTTAATAAAAGGCAAGAGAAATAATCCTGTTTTGCCCTTCTCTACCCCATCCTTTGGGTCTTCTGATTCCTGCAACTCTAAATGAAAAACATCCCACCTTCCAAACACTACAATGCAGGACATCCCAGGATGTCCCTCTCCTGCCTTTCTTGTTCACGAGACATGAGTCACTTTGGTCAGGAAGTCGCTGGGTCTGGTTAAGGTTTCCTAGGCACAGAACATGGGGATGTGGCAGTGAGGTTCTCAAAGCCTGGGCCTCAGGCATTGGTTCAGGCTCCTGACTGCCTTACATACAGAAATCAAACACATGAGGCAATGAAGCCTTGTGTTATAGGGTTTGGTTTATCCACAATAAGCTAAAAATTCGTGTTATAATTTTCACATGGCCAAGTTACTTTGGGGAAATGGTTTCAACTCGTTTGGTCCTCAGGGTGACTTGACTTGGAAGGTGGCATTAAGACTCTGCTCCCCGCATGCCCACAAGAGGAGCCAGTGGCCAGAGGGAGAGGCTGCCAGTGGGAAGGCAGAAACTCAGTAGAGCCAGGTTCCCAGGAGGTGTGCAGACAGACACAGCATGCAAACACCCACATGGACTAGCTGTTGTATGCAGTGTGTGCAGGAGTCTGAATTATGTGCTGTCTGGTGAAGCCGCAAGCGCTTGGTGCAAGCTGAGGCCGCAGTCAGAGCATGTCAGCCCAGGATAGCCAGCCCAGTCCCTGCACTGAGGGCAGGTTTGGATGACATAACTTCTAGGGCTCCTTTCCACCTTCCATAGTATTCCATTGGATCTTGGCCTATGAAGGCAGGGGGCCTCCGTCTGTACCTGGAGTGTGCCTTTGCCTCTGAAGTCCCAGGTTTGTGCTTTTTCTTGCCTGCCCCTCCCTCCTCAGACTAACTTCCCTCACCTCCCCACCAGCCTCTGACCTCACCAGGGGAAAGAGTGGAGGCCTTTATTGACTCTGAAAAATCCAAGCAGTTCCCATCTTGGTACCTGGCCCTTGAGGCCATTTGATAATCATCATTAGTATCAAATGCAGGTTGCTTCAGTGTGTTTTTCTAGACCTTGTTTATGGTGTTTTTCCCACAGTGTCTTTTTCTAGCCAGTTTCACAGTTGGGGTGGGGTGGGGGAGGATTGGTGGAGATGGAGCAGAGTGGGTAGAGAATTCTTGAAGGGACAGGGACAGACAGCAGTTCTGTCCTTCAAGGTGGACCACCATGCCTTGCCAATAAGAAGTAATCATTTGCAGATATGAATGTGCCCGGGAACGTGGGCAGCCTTTCATGCCAGGCCAGTTAGTTCATTTGTTCAGTGCTGTGAATGAGAACCCATTCACAACACTAAACAAATCGGGGGTTTCAGCATTGTTCACAACAGACTGTATCTCTGGAGAACAGCCTTAAAGGAGTGGATCATGGGTGTGGTTAAAGGAGATCTATCTGTAGCATACAGTGGGAATCTCCGTGATTTCTCCATCCTTGTCCTTTCAGGGGAGCAAGAGGTGGACACGGGTTTATTTGGCTGTGGGGCTCTTTCTTGCACCATCAGGTTCCTGAACTTCCCAGTCTTCCTACTGGATTACTGCCATTGAGTAAGCGGCAGGGCAGCATCATGCTGGGATATGGGTGCCGTTGGGTCATGAAGGAAGGCAAGATCAGGAGATCCAGAAAGGGTCTGAGAACCAGGAGTTAAATCTGACACAGGCCAGAATCTGGCACCAGGTCAGGAGGCAGGCGAAGGCCAACCACAGAAGCTATGGGTCAAAAGGAAAGAATGGGCCCACAGTTGGGTCACACTTCCAGCATCATGGACTTCACTGAGAGTCAGAAGATCCTCTGAATATTTCCATTGCAGCCTCGCTCATAAACAAACAGAAGACACCTTCCAAAATCCCTCATGGACAGTTATTTGGCCGCTGCTCAATGGCCCTCAGGGAGGAGGCTCGCTGCTACCTCTTGAGGCAGCTCTGGTTTTAGTAAAGCTCTTTCTTACGTTGCACTAAAATCATTCTTTTAAAGCCTAAATATTTCCAGTTCCTGGGATTCCATCGTTTCCTGATGCCAAAGCACCTTGGTTCCTATGCCAGGAATGCCACTTTGTCAGTGTCCTTCCTAAAAGGCATCAGTGGGGAGGACTCACAGAGCAGAGGACAAAACTGGAAGGTGGTCTGGGGCTGCAGGGGACTGTGCCCTCCTCCACTCTAAGCGTAGTATCTCTATTAACAGGACCCCAGGCTCTGTCAGCTTTCTGGCAGCTTCATCATTGTCAGTGTATACTGAGCTCAAGGTCAAGGAGACTCCAATTTAATATTGCCTTCTGCTACTTTTGCTGGTCCACATCATCACATCCTACATACAGTGGACTCTGGGCCAAAATGCAGGTGTTTGCATTATCCTTCTTATCATTTCTTTGTGCATAGTTCTAGGCAGGGATCTGAGTCAAAGATTAGTCAGATGGTCTAGTTAGGGTCTGTGGACTACGCAGAAGGCACAGAAATAGGGCAACTTTGAAATGTAGATGCCCTCTCACTCAGAGTTCGTCTTCTGTGCTTTCGTACTGGGGCATCCCTAGATGGTTCTCCACCATCTGTGAACCTGCTTTCTCATTTACATAGTGGCCTTTTTGGATCTAACTAAAAAAGTTTTAAAAGTGTGTTATCAAAGGTAAAGTATTTTCTTCTCGGTTACGGTGTATGCTCTCTGAGGACAGAAGTTGTGTCTTTTATTTCCTGGCCTGGGTGTCAAACAAGTTCTTGTTAGCTCTGTGCCAATGAAGGTAGCTCTATGGAAAAAAACTCTCTTTTCTATCAAAACAGCTTCTGTCTAGTCAGCCCTGTATATTTTGCATTGGTTTTTTAGAAACATCTGAAACTTTTCATCATGCTGCCTTTTCTGTGCTCCCATCCAGATATACCATAGGAGAGTTGAAGCATCTAAATTCGACATGAATCTACAGAGTTGTAGGTTGTGTTCAGCATAAATGCTGTGTGGGGTATAGACAGTTCTTATTGGAAGAATTGATCTCAGAGCATTTAGGGTAAAACCCAGGACAGTACAACATACTGTCAAAATGAGTGTTTCAGATAGTGCATAGTGTGGAAAATTGGTAGCAACCGTCACATCTGCGCAGTACCTTTACAAAGGGTTTGCATCGCCCAACTGTAACCTCTTTCTGGTTTGTTTTTGGGATAGTTCCATGAAGCAGCTGTTATTCCTCCCTGTTTTAAAGACTGAGGGAGGGACTTTGAGGGTTTTTAATCTGGCTTGCCCTAAGTTACAACTAATTACCAGGGGAGAGGGAATGGAGAGACTCAAACCTTCATCAGACCCTTGGTCTCTTGGTTACTAGCAGTAGGACGCCATCGTTGAATGGTGCACTTTAGCTGGTCCTGCTGGTACCTCCTCAAGAGAGAATAGTTGAGTCCTGTGCAGCTCACCTAATTGCTCCTCCTGCATGTTCCCAGTCTAGGCTGTGGGTGAACCTGGGCATTGTAGCTTCATCCCGGAGACCTACAGCCACCTCCCCGCTGGAGAACATTCCTCATCAGGGCATAGCAGCAGTGAGACATGGTAAGAAGTGATAGCTGGCAGTACATGCAGCACAGAGCTATGGATAATAGGCTCACTGAGACTTAATCTAGAAGCTGTTTACAAAAGTATTCTTAGGTGTCCTGGTTTGGACTGAAAATGTGGGATTCAGCAAAGGACCTGTCCAAAACAAGATTCCATTAGCCCTGTCTGGCCTGAGACTTGAGGGGAGGGTGACCACTCCGTGCTGGGGGTTCTGGTTTTGAGTCCTTCTGCTTCTAGCAAGTGAATCTCTGTTTTCTCATATTTAACAGGGGATTAATACTGTGTCTCTTCCTTACACATTACTTTGAAGATAATCTGAGCGCACGGTTGTAAAGTGGTTCTGAAATGTTAAAAGTGAAATGGAAATATAAGGTGTTTTTCTGTAGAACTACCCTATATTAGATTCTTAACAAGCTGTAGTCTCTAATTAAACTTTTCCAGGCTTCCTCTAATATCCCTAGGCTCTCTCTTCCCCAGCTTTGGATAAAGCCCCCAGACGTGGCTGTGGTCAACAGCAGCTGCAGGTTGGATGTGATCAGCGGCTTAGTCCAGATCACCAGCACATGGTGTAATTGCCCTTTGTGAAATTCTGGGGCGAGAGGTCAGCCTTCTTTACCCATCTTTGTCACTTCTCAGTCATCTGTATCCTGGTGGCAGTTGGGTTATCCCGGCATCCTTCCCCTACCCCCACCTCCCTGCCCCACCCCCCTCTCTTGGAGCCCAGGAAAAAACCATCTGCTGAGTTGGCTTTCAGAAGATTTTTTTTTAAATACCAATTTCCCTTTGTTCCAAGGCAACCTCCAATCAGAGCTGGGGTCTGCTGGGTTTGGCGAGAGGCTGGTATTGTGTTTCGTGCTCCCGGAGGAAAGGTTGTCCACTTGCTTTTCTTTTTGATTCGATTCCCTGCCATTCTGCAGGAGAGTCAGAAGTTGCAGCTGCCGCTGTCAGCTGTAAATGGGGGACCCCCTTGTTTAAGAACCTGCATGTTAATCCTTTGGCAGGGGGTGGAGAAAATAAAAACAAAAACAAAACAGAAAAAAATGAAAACCATCACTAAGAAAAGTATTTCTTCCTGTTCCCACCTCATTTTGTAAGTCACACAAAATCTTACTGGTTGCTTAAGCTTAGGCCTTGCTGTCCGTGGATGTTTGCTTGGAGATCCTTCGGTGTACAGCCTCTTAACGTTTCCTCATTTCCTGCTGAAGAATATGAACTGTGCCTCAGAGGAAGAGGAGAGTCATTCTTTTATGGAAAACTTGAACCACAGGGAAAAGCAACTGGCCGTGCAGGCTGCTTTCCTGAGCAGAGCCACAGCCACCATTTTGTTGCTGAGTGCAGCTGGGAACGTTGCCAAGCACTCAACACACACTGTCTACTAAATCCGCCCCACCACGGCAGTGGAGATGTTATTATCCCCATTTTACAGTTGTATGCAGTGAGGTGCAGAAACCTCCAGTGCCTTGCCTCAGTCTCAGGGTCGGGAAGCTGGGATCCCAGCGTGTCCACCCTCTGAGCCCTGAGGCAGCTTCTCACTCAGGGCTCGGGAGGTTGAGCCCAAGCCCAAGGTTCTAAGCCTGCCCTCCTGAAGACCCACAGGCAGGTGCCTTCTCAATGTTTCCATTTCTCTGTAAACTGGGACCAGAATAGTTAGATGCCTGAGCACTCAGAGGGATAGTTTCGTCAAATCTTGTGAAAGTTTTATAAACTCTTCTATTCCTGAACCATGTGCGTTTGTCCTCTTTTTCTGTCATGTTCCACAAAATAAGTGAAAATCATCTCAGCAGGTTCAGGAGATGCTCTGAGATATCTTCTCAAGTGGTCCTGCAACTTTGTGAGCAGAGCACCCTGCTGGCCTCTGGCCTTGCACGCCCAGCCCTCGCTTGCTACACACACTCCCAACCTTCACTCATGGGCTTTCCTGGGTGAGAGCCTTTAACAAACCAAAGGATATGTCTTTCTCCTTTATGGTGATGAGAGGAGAGGTCAGGGAATGAACACATGATGAATTCTGTAAATTGGTGAAAACCCGTAAAATCCATAAAGCTGTTTTTAAACATGCCATCTCCTCCATCCTCTCACTATTAGGCTGGAATTATGACACAGAGCATTGGGGGACTGGAGGATTCCCCTAGAATGGAAAATAAAGTAAAACAAACACAACAGAAAGAGAGAGAAGCCAATGGTTTCTCTTTTGCTTCCTCCTAAGGATATAGAATTTTCCTAGATAACTTACAATGCGTGTGTGTCTGTATTTATTTTACTATCTTAAAATACATTGTAGGCACCTGTTAATGTGAATTATAAGAAATACGGTGACTTGACTTAGCAGTGTACTCAGCTGTGCTCCTGAAACTCTCCGATAAAGTCTTGTTCAAAACCTTACTATGTGAACTGAAGTAATTTTTACTAACTGGTCTCTCCTTCACTTTCTAATACAATCCAAGAGTAAAAACAAATCTCGCCTGAAGCAATTCAGAGAGAGAGAGCAAGAGAAGACAGCATATAGACACATTGGAGAGAGGTTTTAAGTGCCGGTATTCGTAAACTGGGTGGTAGCGGGTACAGGGGCAGTGGGCCAGGGACCAAGAAGAATGGTCCCTACTTTCAGCTCTGCCAGCGGACTCAGGCTGCACTTTGGGTTAGCCAGCCTCCCTTTCTAGCTCTGTTTTACCTGAGGCTGCAGATCCCAGAGGTGTGAGAGCAGGAGAACAGGAGGAAATAGTAAAGGGAGAATGTTGACTTCAGAACAGTGGGCTCTGCTGGACCTGAGAAAGATGCCCCAACAAAGAGTCAGAGAGCTGAGCTTAGCAGTACTTGGGTACCCCTGCTGATGCCAACTGTCCCATTTACAGTGCACCCTTTCTTCTGCATCACTGAGTCATTCATTCATTTATACACTCATTTAATAAAAGGTATTTTCTTCAATCCCTATGTGTCTCATGCCAGGGACTATCATGGAGTTATAACTGGGCATTATTCTTAAGTGGGGTAATGTTGTCTGTCTGATTTGCAGGCTACCTCAAAGTAGGAACTGAGACAGAAAAACTTCTTCATAACACCTCAACTAGGAAGAAGGATGTCAGAATTCGCAAAAAAATACCTTGTAGTTGACTGGTTGATTTGACTGAGTGATAGGGACAGTCCCTGGCTAATTAAAAAGAAAGACGAGAAGTACCTTGAAGCAGAACAAGAAGAGACGTGAGTTGAAGGCATCCATTCTGTGAGACACATGTGGCTTATGGTACTGATGTATTTAATCAATGGGATGTCCTTGAGATTTCCAGCATAGAAAGAAGAAGAGAGAAAAGCAAGGTTGGCTGAAAACCTGAAAAATCATGTCACACATTTTGTTAGAGGGAGCAGAATCCAGACAATCTTGAAGTCTAATTCCAGATTGATGATACTGATACAGGATGTAGTTATTAATTAATCCGTGTTAGCCCACCCCAAACTAACTTAACATTGGTAAAAATGATCACATATACATAAATGAATCCCTATTAATAGTGACGCTGCCTTTTCACTCTTCATACAACTTAATGTCCAGTTTCAGCCATCTGATGGGTCTAACAGAGAACCACTTACATAGTCACTTAATAAAGATTTTATTTTCTGTATTTGATGGTAACGACAAAGGCTACAGCCTAGTACTTAAGCTACCCAGTGGAGGAGATGGAAGTAGAAAAGTAGAAATCTCCGGTTACTGGGGCAAATCAAGTGCAAGGGTGGAGGCCATGTGAGAGCTGGCCCCTGCAAAGGGAAGGAGGGATGTTTGGCATCTGGAAGAAGAGGTGGGGCCGGGGGTAGAGAATTCGCTCATGCTTATGGGCTGGGGGAAGGGCTGCCTCTGAAAGGCTCTCTCAGTCCAGGCAACCAGTGCAGAGGAGGGATGGAAGAACTGGTGAGAAAGTGGGCACTCCTGGATGAGCTTGGCCTTTGGTCCTGGACCCTCTCAAAAGTACTTACTGCTCCACCCGAGGTACTGGTGGCTTTCTACTAGTGTGGAAGCCACTGCTCACACCCCCTTGGGGGCAGCCGTGCAGGTGGGCCTGAGAGGGGCCGCCACGGGCTGGACCAGCTGTGCCCCCTCCACCTCTAGGGAGGAGCAGGTGCTGATCTTCTGGATGCCTGGCTTTCCTTCTGGCTTCATTCCTAAATGACAGCTGACCTTTGCTCCCGATATTAGGCCTGCAGCAGAGCACTCTCCGTCTGGGCCTGACTGCTGTGCAGCAGTGGCTGCTTCTGCTCATCTCATTTAACACAGAGAGACAACTGCTCGTCCTTGGAGCTTTTCTTTCTCAGAAGAGGACAGCCCCGCTATGGGGTTCAGCCTGTGGGCAGTGGAGGCAAAGAGCTGGAGAGGAAGACATATATTTAGGAGATAGTCCGAGTCATATCTAGAGAACATCAGAGAAGGACGCACAGTCACATACATCCTTCTGTCATCATGTTTTGTCTGATGAGCTCTGTCTGAGGAGCCCTAAGAAGGTGGTGTGGTTTGGTGTGTGCATTAGAGAGTATTTGGTGTTAGGTGCACATACATGTATGTGTGTGTGTCTGGCCTCTGGGAAGATAGATACTGTATATGATGCAATAGAGCCCTGACTGAGAAACAGGAGATTAGTCTCTGCTCCCAACCACCTGGGTTTCCTCACTGCCTCTTGTTCTCAGGAGTCACATCTTGAAATGAAGGCAATGAAGCAGAATATACAAAAGTCTTTTCCAACTGAGATATTCCAATAAATCCCCATATAAATACTGATTCATATAACTAGGAGGCATATTAATATATGGACTTGATTTGACCTAATTATTAATATAATAACATGCATAGTTTTGTTAAATAGCTGCCTATAAGTATAAAATACATATTTATTTGAAAAAAGAGTATAGACATATTCTGCTACACTTGATATGAATGATGACTAAGAATGAAAATCCGGGCAGGTGAAAGGATACAGAGCCATCACTCCAGGTATATACAGACTTGTTTGGCCTTCAGAGAAGCCTCCAAACTTCACCTTTGGTTGGGAAGGTTAGGCCCAAGTGTGATGCTCATCTTGTGCCAGATGCTGGGGTGTGTGAAGAATCCAGAGAAGGATGAAGGAAGAGAGGAGGCTTGAATGGGCCTTGAGGGAAGCAGAGGATGTAGGCAGGAGGGAAAAGTGGCCAGGGCATTGTTTGAACCGTTGTCCAGGGGGCAGGATGCTCACTGTCTGCCTTGAATCCGCTGGGCTGACCTGCAAGGTTTACCTGGAAATCTGGAGTGCAGGAAAGCCTCGGGAGAGCAGATAGGGAGATCCGACTTCTTCCTGAGCGCATCAAGAAAGATATGTTAAAACAAACAAAAAAACAAACATACAAAAAAGAAAGATATGTTGCCACTCGCTCCCAAGTTGTGGAGAAGAGAATGCGGGTGTCTGCAGAGAGCTGCTTTAAGAAATCAAAATACAGCACCAATGGAGGGAAGCAAGCCCAGAGTGGACAAGAAACAGAGGTCTGCTGCAGCCCCCAGTGAGGAGAGGAAGTGCCCTTGGTTTTCGCTATCACCCTGAAGAGGCCTAAAGAGCCTTCAGGCAGGTACAAAGGAACGCCTCCAACATTCTGATTCCTGTGAGTTAGAGAAGCTCAGTCATTTTCTTAAGAATCCATTGATTGTGTGTTAGGGACACTTATGAAAAGCTGATTAGAAAGTGCCTGGAGTGAAGAAGAGCTTAAGGTGCCCACAAAGTTTCCAAATCCAGTATTTTGCTGTGGACTGTCTCCAGCTGTCTGTTTCACTGTTTTGTTTTCTGCTATGCTTCGTACCCATTCCTCTGCTACTACTGATTTCTCCAGCTCAGTATAGGACTCAGTAAATATCTGCTTTTCCACTCCTTCTCCAAACAGCTGAAATGGAAGAGAAAAGCCAGCATATGTTTGCTTCCACCATCATTTCCTCTCAAACTTTTTTTTAACTCCTTTAGGTGTGATCTACCCATACACAATGAGGAGGAACAAATTGCACTTTTTGTGTGTTAGAAAGGAACAAAAATGCATATGGCCATGATGGGGAATTTCCCCCACCCTCAGAAGGTGGGGGAACAGGGCAATGGTGTGAAAGAATGAATTAGTTATGGCAAATCTTGTTAGTGTCCATTGTAAGGAGAGAAGCTAAGCCATCTGTGGCCACTTGCAAAATTGTTCCTTGTTTGTTCAGGCTCCCCACCGAAGCAAATCTTTGTGGCTTCTGCTAATTTGCGTACTGTCACTTGTTTGCCAACTGGAGGGTGTCTGGACATGTGTATGTGAGAGGGCGTCTGAGTGGACATGTATGTGTGTATTGGTATGCTGTAGAAATAGATGTCTTGGGGGCTGGCTTTGATGGGGCTCTGGGCTTAGGAGGAGAGGGAGGAATCCTGGGAGATCCTATCTATGTCATTTTTGGGCATTCCTTGTCAGTATCTCCAATTGCCTTCTTGCGCTCCTATCCTTTACTTCTCCTCTGAGTCTCCTGCTGCCCTAATTTCTCTCCCATCTTTGCTTCAGCTTCAGTTCTTAATTGGTGGTGTGTGTTCTGAAAGAGGTAGAACATGTTTAGGGAAGTTTACATCCTAGTTAAAAGCTAAGAGAGGTATGTGCCACCAGTGTGACCAAATAGTTCTATGTCAAAGATATTGTTGTTTCACCTGCATTCATTCTACAAGTGTTTACAGTGAGCCTACTGGAGACAAGTGGTGTACCGTATGCTGTAGGGATCTAAAGGCTTCGTGACCTCTATTACCCTTGTCTTCAGGGAGCTTCCATGGAGTAGAAGTGATGCATGATGAGCAACACATGCTCTGTGGATGGGATGAACTAAGTTCTGGAGGTCATGCATGGAGGGATTAGTTATCATCGTCCATTGACCACCAAAGGCTTTGCTCCTGAGGGAGTGTGGGAGACAGAAGATTGTGTAGGGTGTGTGGTCAGGAGGGCTCTCATGCTAGACTTCTGGGATGTCCAGGCTGGCATCCTAGGGAAAATGGTAAACACAAATCTACAAAAATTAAAAAGCGAAAATGCTCCTTTTGCTTATCATCAGGCCATCCTATGGGAAGGTTGATATAATAGGATAAAAATCTGGGAAAAAATTTGGAGTTCTTCTGTGTTTATGTCTAAAAGCACCAGTAATTTATTCTCTCTATGATGTTGTGAAACTGCACCTTAATTTCCCTTTTGTAAAAAAAGGACATCCTGCTTTTTCCTTCTCTTCCTCTTACTTTCCTTTATACTGGGCAAACTCTGGCTATAAAGAAAGTTGGTGCTTTCATCTCTTCAGAAGACCCTTTTTTTGTGCTGTAGGGGGCATTCTCCATAGCCATCTGAGTGGGCCAGACTGCTTCCCAGTGCTTGATGGATACACGTAAAGAATATTAAAGCTGAAAGAGACCTTGAAGATCATCAGAGCAATCTTCCCTTTACAGATGAGGATAGAGTCCAAATCAGGATGTTTCATGATTTGTCCGGGATCACATGGCCAATCAATGAAAGTCTGGAAAAAAATCCTTTCTAATCCTCACAATGCTGGGTGCTAAAGAAGAGACAGGACACTCGATTACTGTGGCCATTCATTGCCACTGCACGGGAGTCTGCCTGCCTATTTGCTTGGCCCATCTTATTGCAGTTTGGCACTTCTCTCTTGAATCCTCCTGAACTGACATGGCTCTGTCTAGGAGGATCAGATAAAGGAGCCTTTATTTCCTAGCTGCCCTGTACATGCAGCATTCAGAGAAGAGGGGCTAGAAATGGGGGTGGGGAGGGGAGAAAACATTCGCCTTTTAATACTGGCCTGACATGAAAGCCTCACTGACAGGCACTTTGAGAACCCAGCTAAATAATGGTCGCAACCAAGACAAAACATAAAACTGACCCACTAGTTATGCGGTTACTTAAACATGATTTACCTTGCATTAGGCTGGCTGGGACCTGGGGATCTCATTTCTAATGAACCAAGAGACGACACAATTAATTACGTTAGAAGGAGTGCTATTAGACAGCAGACTGGTCATTGCAAAAGAAAAGGTCCTTAGATATTCCCCACCTTCCCCCAAAAGTTGCAGAAGTACACAGGAATAGCACAGGTCACATATTGGTGGACACAGACAAGAACGGGAAAAGGGTGACTGCTAGTGGTCCCAAAATGGGATGTGGGATGGGGGGTGATTAGCTAGAACCAGAGAAGTTGCAGTGATTGGGAGAAGGAGGGGCAGGGGTTTGGAAGGCAATGGTTATGTGATTTGACCAAGCGTGAAAAGTCCACCAGGAGCTCTGCATCCTCACTGCCCTGGTGGACCTGATCTGCATCTTATGTGTACATCTGACAGCCAACCCTGAGCCTCTAATCACAGCGACCTGCCCACTTGAGGTAGTTAGGATTCGGAAGTGGCTGGACTAGAAAAAAGGCACTGAAGGCTGGGAGGCCACATTTAGGCCAGTGAGAATGGGAGCCCAGTTACAGGAAGAGTCCCATCCACCATGATGTGTAAATGTGCCTAATCATCTTTTGATCACGCAAGCGGATTGCAGAAGCTCTCCTTTGACTCCGATTGCTTTAGGGGTGTTTTCATATCTCCCTTTGGTTGAACATAGTAGTCAGAGAAGTCAGCTCTGCGGTGGAGTGTCTGAACTGGAAAGATGAGAAGGTAAAGCCTTGAAGATTTGAAGAGGGCAGGGCCAAAGGTTAAAGGAGAAAGGTTAACAGCAGGCAAAGACCCAGGATTGAAATATTTGCTGAAGGCTGACAGGCAACAGAATAGAGGCAGACAAGTGGCAAATTCCTGTTTTCTTCTCTAAATGAGAAAATATTTTGAGTGGTATTCAGTCAGACTGCATAATGCATTGGGGTGGGGGCCGGAGATGGAGAGAGAACATGAATGAGAGAGAATATTAAATAACCCATGAAGCCAAAGTGACTACAGAATTCAAGGAGCTGTGTAAGCGTCATCCTCCTTTGCCTCCTTGTTTGGGCAGCTCAGCATTCATTTCTTCACTCACTCATCCAGCACGTGGTCATGAGGACCTGCCTTATCGGGGGGGAGGGATTAACAGCTGCCCATAGGCATTAGCATCAGACAAATGAAAAAGAGGCCAGTCCTTTCTCTCAAAGGCACGCAGGTGCATGAACGGTGATTCCAATGCAAGCTGCAACTTTTGGTTTAATTCTGTTGTTTTCTTTTAAAATCTGAATCTTACAGTCATCTGTGTCTGCTCACAGTTTACTGAATACTTTTATATAAATCTTGCGTCTGAGAGAGAATTTAAAGTGATTTCAGCTACCCTAGTGCTCAGGCTATCCCAGGGCATCGTTTCCAAGTGGGGTTACCCTGCACTGCTCGGGGGGAATTTTGTAGCAGGGCTGGGGCGCCATATGTGCAGGTGGGAGAGTCTGGGTGTGGGGAAGTGGTTAGGAAGTAAAACAGTTGTTTGTTTTACACAAACAAACAGCTCAGTCAGAGCCAGCTCTCCTCCTCCTTGCTCGGTCCTGCCTGCTCTTGCTTGTGAGAACGGCTGCGGTGCTCAGGAGTGCAAGTTCATTTAGGTTTCCAGGCTGATGGTGAGTAGCATTGGTGGTTTATTCACTGGGATATTTATGAATGACAAGAATGTAGAGCTGGGAAGGCTGTGAGGGTCATATCACAGAGGGCAATCCGCAGAAGTTAAGTGACGTCCCCACGGTGCCTGTGAGGTTGTGGCAGAGCTGGGACCCAGCCTTAGCCCCCTGACTCCCCAGCCAACTTTGAGTTCACTGCCACCTCTTCCAGGAAGTGATGACTCAGAGTATTTCCATCAGCATCTCTTACCACTACCCCTCCTCCATTTTCTTCCTACAGCCACCAAGCCAATAATAGACCAAAGTGGTTTCAATTTTAGGCAGTTTCCTTTTTTACTTAGAAATCTATGGTTAGAAAGGGTGCTGGGGTAGTGATGATGGCTGGGGGTGGGAGGGAGGTGTGAGAAACTTCAAAGGGGGTGGGTTTCTCCTGGTTCTCAGGTAACCTGGAGGAAATCAGAACTGGGTGCCTTCATGGAACCTTGAGTAGGTCTCTGAAAGATTCCTTCCCCTCTGAAGTTTTTCTGGCTTTTTAGTTCAGGAGGGAATTTTCCTCCTGTCAATTCTGGGAACATCCTAAAACTTCATAAAATTCTTATGTAAATTTTAAACTTTAAAAACTAACTAGTGTGAATTATTACAAAGTACTTTGTAAGTGACATTTCAAGCTTTTGGATTTTAGTTCATTCCAATAGTCCTAGATACATATTATTTTCTTTTTGAGGAAGGTAGAAACTTTGCTTTACTGTAGGGCCTAAAACTGGAAATTACTGAAAGAGATTATGAATAAGCTAATAATAATTGCTGTCTCTTAAGTTCTCTATATTAGGCACTGATGCACATTTATATGTGACCCTCCCAGCAGCTCTAAGAGGTGAGTCTTATTATTCCCAATTTGCTGATGAGCACACTGTGGCTTTGGGAAGTTAGATAGCTTGCCAAATGGCACATAGCAAGTGTGTATGGGTGTGAGTATTTGAAGTCAGGTCGGTCTGATTTTAAAGTTCATATTCTTAATCATGAGGCTATATGGGCCTCACATTTGCAGTTTAGAGGTCGTAATATTACATCAGTATGTAATAATATTGCTTTTAAATTTCATGACATGTTTGCTTCCCAATGAACTATACTTGAAGTCTATTAAATTTTTAAGGTATACAAAGATTTCCTGAAGGCCTTGTTTTAACAAATGCCTCAAACCACACAATTGTGTGCTTCGTTCCATAATTCATTTTTGGAGTAATATGTGAAGAAGAGCCCAAGATGAAAGGATCTAGCTAAATTGTTGTATGACAGCCATGTTCCCACTCTGGTTTCTGCTTTCACATTCTGCGGTCAACTGGGGAGATAAATCCCTTTGCTGTTGATCTTACTGAGGAGGAGGGGGTGTGAAGGTGATGGCTATCAAAGGATCTTGGGAAGTTGAGAGCATTATCCAAATGCAAGAATAGAACATGTTAACAGATTTTTTTTTTCTTTTTAACAGTCTAAACATGTTTCAGTCTCACTTTTCAGATCTTAAATGAAGCCTATTTAGTTTGGGTTGCTCAGTGTTTTAGCTCTCAGGAAGAGTTATACACATTTGACTCAAATATTTAGTCAGGATGTATAAGGGAATGTGTGTGTTTTTCTGTATATATATTTTGATTCCTAAACAAAAACAAGCTTTTAGTTTGTTTTACTGTCAGTGTTCTCATTCCTGTCACCCACTTTGGGGTAGAGATTATGATGAATGCTATCTGTTGAGGTTCCTATCTTCAAGGGCCTTATCATCATTTCCTTTTCATTTGAAAGTATTTAAGGAATTGTTGCTGAATGTCTTATGTGTCCCATGAAGATGCATTTAGATGAGAAACTTGCTGTTCTAGAGGCAGCCTAGGCACTGAATGGCCAGAATCTCCTTTGAGTTCAGGAGAGTGGATAGTTGGCAGACACTCTCTTCGTATGAGCTCTGTTGGTGGTTGCCAACTATATGATTTGAGGTACCCAGAATGTTCCCTCCAACCCTAATGAGAACAAGAATCATTTAAGCAACCCCTTCTGTATCTTCACTAAGCTCTCAAAACACCTTAAATGTGAAATCTTGACCACCTTCATAAAATTGGATTCTTACAGGTGAAATGGACCCATGCTGGTATCCCTGACAGACACTTAGCTGCCCTTGTCTGTGCTTTGTGAGTGGCCTTTCCAGTGTTGGATAGTTCTGGGCTTAGCTGCTTTTTCCCATTTTGGGTTAAAGTATTCCTCTTTGTAACCCTGCCTTTTAATCCTAGCTAACCCTAAAGCATAGAAGCTATGCTAGAGAGTTGGTGACACTTTTCTAAGACCCTAAACTGAAACCCAGATCACTTGTATCTGGTAACAAAAGAGACTTGATTTGGGGGGAGATCCTCAGAAGTACCATTCATGCATTCCCTCATTTGTCCCGTTGCCACTTATGAAGTCCAGTCTACAGAATGAATGAAGGCTATCTCAGGAAGAAATCAGAGTCTTCTCTTCTCTCATTCAAGACTCATTACTTAGGAATATGCTGATTCTGAGAGACTGAATCATGCACCTCTAATGCGTTGTGATCACATTAGCACAGCTTGGCTACCTTATTCAAACTCTGGTGTTATAACGTCTGATTTATTCCAGATAGCAGGGCAGTCAGGAGATAGGGAGAAGTAGAAGCCTTTGGGATGTTTAGTGGCTGTTCACTATTTGAAACTTGAGTTTCTCAGAACTAGTCATCTCTCTGGATATCATCACATTTCTCTGTGCTAAATTTATTTGCAGTCTATTAAAAATCACAGAAGCTATGCATGCTTGAAAAGTGCACTGTTTTAAGTACAAGTAATCAAATTTAAGGTGCATCTGGGTACCTGTTATTAATGTCCCGTAGTGATCATTTATCTATTCCACTAACAATGAATGCGTTTGGATTCTGAGGCAGTCATTGCACTCAGTATTAAGAATATAAAATCAGGGCTTCCCTGGTGGCGCAGTGGTTGAGAGTCCGCCTGCTGATGCAGGGGACGTGGGTTTGTGCCCCAGTCTGGGAAGATCCCACATGCCGCAGTGCGGCTGGGCCCGTGAGCCATGGCTGCTGAGCCTGTGCGTCCGGAGCCTGTGCTCTGCAACGGGAGAGGCCACAACAGTGAGAGGCCCACGTACCGCAAAAAAAAAAAAAAAAAAAAAAAAAAAAGAATATAAAATCAAATAAGACATGTCATCTTCCTTCAAGAATCACACAAACTTTCGTAAATCATAGCAATATTTTTTTGGATCTGTCTCGTAAAGCAAAGGACATAAAAGCAAAAATAAACAAATGGGACCTACTTAAAAGTTTTTGCACAGCAAAGGAACCCATCAACGAAATGAAAAGACAGCCTACTGAGTAAGAGAAAATATTTGCAAATGATATGACTGTCAAGGGGTTAATATCCAAAATATAGGAGCAGTTCATACAACTTAACATCAAACAAGCAAACAAACCAATTAAAAAATGGGCAGAAGACCTGAATATACATTTTTCCAGACATACAGATGGCCAACAGGCACATGAAAAGATGCTCAACATCATTAATCATCAGAGAAATGCCAA
This sequence comes from Pseudorca crassidens, assembly GCF_039906515.1. Taxonomy (NCBI): domain Eukaryota; kingdom Metazoa; phylum Chordata; class Mammalia; order Artiodactyla; family Delphinidae; genus Pseudorca; species Pseudorca crassidens. Next base: position 29,077,115 of record NC_090307.1, on the reverse strand, counting down.
TTAAACCAAAATGAGATATCACCTCACACTGGTCAGAATGGACATCATCAAAAAGAACACAAATAACAAATGTTGGCAAGGATGTGGAGAAAACGGAACCCTTGGACACTGTTGGTGGGAATGTAAATTGGTGCAGCCACTGTAGGAGACAGTATGGAGGTTTCTCAAAAAACTAAGCATACAGCTACCATATGACCCAGCAGTTCCACTGCTGGGCATATATCCGAATAAAGCTAAAACACTAATTCAAAAAGACAGATGTACCCCAATGTTAATAGCAGTGTTATTTACAATTGCCAAGAAATGGAAGCAATCTAAGTATCTATTAACAGATGAATGGGTAAAGAAGATGTGGTATATATATACAATGGACTATTACTCAGCCATAAAAAAAGAATGAAATTTTGCCATTCATCTTTGCAACAATATGGATGAACTTGGAGGGTATTATGCTAAGTGAAATAAGTCAGACAGAGAAAGACAAATACTGTATGATATCACTTATATGTGGGATCTTAAAAATACAACAAACTAATGAATATAACAAAAAAGAAACAGACTTAACAGAGGTAAAGAACAAACTAGTGGTTACCAGTGGGGAGAAGGAAGGGGGGAGGGGCAAGAATAGGGGTAGGAGATTAAGCAATACAAACTGTGTGTAAAATAAACTACAAGGATATATTGTACACCACAGGGAATATAACCAATATTTTATAGTAACTATAAATAGAATATAACCTTTAAAAATTCTGAATCACTATGTTGTACACCTCAAACTTATATAACATTGTACATCAACCATACCTCAATAAAAACAAAAAGAATCGGGGCTTCCCTGGTGGCACAGTGGTTGAGAGTCCGCCTGCCGATGCAGGGGACACCGGTTCGTGCCCCGGTCCGGGAAGATCCCACATGCCGCGGGGCGGCTGGACCCGTGAGCCATGGCCACTGAGCCTGCGCGTCCGGAGCCTGTGCTCCGCAACGGGAGAGGCCACAACAGTGAGAGGCCCGCGTACCGCAAAAAAAAAAAAAAAACCCAAAAAGAATCACACAAACTTGAGTGAGACAGGCTAATAAAGTGAAACTTATCAAATAATATACTAAATGCAGTGAACAGAAAGCTTCAGGGATGGAAGGGGAGGGAACCCTTGGAGCACGTTTTGAGGGACAAGAGGAATCGGTTGGACTAGGGTGGAGAATGGACATTCCACAAAGAAAGAATAGCCTGGACAAAGGTCTGGGTGGTAAAACACAGGTTCTATTAGAGGAAATACAAGTAGTTCTGCTCAAATTAATGCCACAAAGAGTGTGTTGGGAGCAGTGATGAAGGTTGAGCAGTGGGAAGAATGCAGATAGGAACTAATATTTGTTGCCTCCTTATTAAGTGCTGGATAGAGTTTTAAGCCCTTCACCTGTTTACCTAATATAATCCCCATAAAAGCCTACGAGATAACTACTATTCTTATCCCCACTTTACAAATGAAGAAACCGAGGCACAGAAACACTGAGCCATTTTTCTGTCACACAACTAGGAAGACATGGGACTTCCCTGGTGACGCAGTGGTTAATAATCAGCCTGCCAATGCAGGGGACATGGGTTTGAGCCCTGGTCTGGGAAGATCCCATATGCCGCGGAGCAACTAATCTCATGCACCACAACTACTGAGCCTGCACTCTAGAGCCCGCGAGGCACAACTATTGAGGCTGCGTGCCACAACTACTGAAGCCTGCGCGCCTAGAGCTCGTGCTCCACAACTAGATAAGCCACCGCAATGAGAAGCCCGCGCACCTCAAGGAAGAGTAGCCCCCACTTGCTGCAGCTAGAGAAAGCCTGCTCACCGCAACTAGAGAAAGCCCGCGCACGGCAACAAAGACCCAATGCAGCCAAAAATAAATTTATTTAAAAAATTCTATTAAAAAAATAAAAAGAACTAGGAAGAGGTGGAGGTTGTAATTGAACCCATGAAGCCTGGCTCTAGAGCTCACTTTGAATCACTGTTCTTGGACCTTGTGTACAAGGAGGTTGAACCTTATCCTGAAAATTATGATTTATTTTAGACACAGGAATTACACAGACAGAATTATGTTCTGGAAAGGTCACATGGAGGGTCATGTGGAGAGCAGATCATAGGGGAGAGAGGTTGGAGGCCTTTAACATAATCTAGGTGAGAAGTGATAAAAACCTGAAACACACTGGTGGCAGGGGATGTCATCAGAAGAAAATTGATTCAAAAGGCATTAAGCAAGTAGAATCTGTTTGACTCTGGCTAATGGGATTAAGTTGTTGAATGAGAAGATGGAATTTATCTCCTAGGTAAATGCATATCACCATTCATAAAGAAAAGCTGGTTAGGGAAAAGAATGCTAAGGTATGTGATTCCTGTTGAGTTTCCAGTTTCAAGGGAAATCATGGGTGTGGTTTAATTTGCCTGGGGTAACTTGTAGAGTCTGAGGGCTGTGGAAAGACCTTGGGGATTACAGGCACTTAGGAGATAGGCAGAAGAAAAATTTTTGCAAAGAGTGATGGGGCCAGAGTAGAAGAAATCTCAAGAGCCCCAGAAGTGTATGCTTTATGTAGCACAGGCTTTGGCAACATTGCTCACTGTGACTTTCGGAGAGTGTTTCCAGTGAAGTTGTGGGATCAGAAGCCTGTGAAGCCTGTGGTGCATGAGCTTAGTTGCTCCACAGAAACTGTAGTGTAGATGAATCTTTCCAGAAGCCTGCTGGTGAAGTGAAGTGCAGCTATGCATCCATGTGAGTCAAATGCTTGAAAACACATCATGGAATATTTGCAGAAACCTGAAGTAGTGAGCCTGGGACATAACCTGCCCTTGGTGTATGGGCAGTACTGAATTTCAGTCCCTAGACACATATTGAATAGGACTTTCTTTATTGTGTTCAGGTCTGGGCCTGGTACTGTGGAATGCGAAGGGAAATTATATAACACAGGTTCTTCCCTCAAACAGTTTTTATTCCAGTTGTAGGGAGAAGACAAACATGGGAAACTAAGAGGAAAGATAAGAGAAACTGTCAATCAGTAGGTCGTCAGAGATTGCTGGAGTCCTTGAGGATGCAAATGGTGGAGCCAGGGAGAATCTGGGGAGCACAGTTGAGCTTGGATGTGGAAACATGCAAAGGGCCTGGGGGAGGAAGGCAGTGAGGAGCCCAGCTCATGCCTCTCACACTCAGGGTTTTCTTTTCTCCAGTTGTCTCCTTGACTGTATGCCTTTTCCGAACCTGCTTTTTCGCAACTTTCCATGTGCTCACAACCTGTGTTCCTTGGTCTCTGCATCCAAGAGGCTCTCATGTATCACTTCTGCCTACCGAGGGGAGGGCATTTAATATCTGCTACCTGTCTTGCCTCTATTCTTTTTTAGGCTCTCAACCGATTCTTTTCCCTTCAGTATTGCCCAGAGGTCCAAGAGGGACACCAAGGGAGCAATGAGAAAGCTGTGGTTGGGGCTGGGGGAGGAGAAGGCTCAGATAGTCCCCGGAGTTTTGGACGGTTGGATCATGCTGGGAGCACTTTATGCAGGAAACAGAAGTTGTTCTCATTGTCTAACTGCTGCATAACAAACCACCCTGAAACTTAGTGGCATTAAAACTACAGCCATTTTATTATGGTCTCCCTGTTGTGGATGAGCATAGTGTGGATGGCTTACTTCCGCTCTTCAATGGTCTGGAACTCATCTGGAATGGCTGGGACAGCATGAGTTTGCCAGACTTGTGACTAGCTCTAGCTGTTGGCTGGGTCTCTCTCTTCTCTGTGTCGTGTCTGCTGGGGATGTCTGGTGCTTAGGCTGAGATGCCTGGAGCAGCTGGGGCTGTCTGGGTGCTGCTGTCTCCACACAACCTCTCAACATGGCTGACTTGAGTTTCCTCACAGCATGTCAGGCTCAGTATCGTTGGATTCTTCCCTGATATCCTTCCAAGAGAATTGGGTGGGAGCTTCAAGAGTTCTTATATACTAGTCTCAAAATTAACAAATGTCACTTCTGCTACATTCTATTGGTCAAGCAAGTCACTAAGGCCAACCCAGCTTGTTAGGCTCTGTCAAAGCCCTGCTTTTTCTACATGGCCACAGGAGAGAAAGGAACCACTTGTGTAAGTGATATCTTCCTGACAGAAAATAGGGTCCACAGAGAAGTTTTGGAGATTGTCGCAATCCTTGTGGGGAAGGCCCTTGTCCAGTGGCTTAAAGAGCCCTGAATTAGGAGCCAAGAGACCTGGGTTCTGGCTCTGGCTTTATCTCCATCTAACCAACCTTAGAATAACTTTAACCTGTGAATTAAAATCCTGGTCATATTGGTTTTATATTTTACTCTACTAGACCAAGACCCCGGGTTGAATGGAGTTACACTGATTGTAGAAGATAGAGTTTCGCACGTGCGCGCATGCACACCCGCCCCCCCCCCCCCCCCCCCCCCAGGCACACACAAATTCTTGTATTCTCTACAAACTGGAGAAAGGGTTGAAACTGAGTGTAATCAGGCAGACCTTGGTCTAATTCCTGTTTCTGCCACTTTGTAAACACATGGCCTCCCAACCTCATTTTCCTCATCTGTCAAATGGGGATAATACTACTTACCTGGTCAACGTGTCACCAATATGAAATAAAATCTTCTATGTCTGTTTAGACTCATAGATTCTTATAGAATCATCATTGTCATTCTGATTTCTTGCCCTAATAAGGGTTGGAATTTCCATAACGTCTGGCTGGACTACTTTTCCTCTTCCTTATGCCATGTCCGATCCCGTTTTGACATGTTTTCTTTATCACTAAATACCAGTGGCTGGGGTGTGTGTGCATGTGTGTATTTGTGAGGTTTGCATTCTCAGGTTTTGTGCTGGGACTGTCTAGACCTACTTGATGAATGATGTGCTGTGTGAGTGTGCATATGTGCTGGACATGCGTGGAGGATTTAGATTCAGAACTGACCTAAGAAACCTAATTACCACTCAAGTAGATGTTCACATATCCTCATTATGAGAATTGAATTGGTTGAAATTCATATCTAAATATGATCTTCTTGGAATTTACCTTACTGCTCCTTGAAGACGAGCAGGACTCTGAGATTCTATTTTCTTTAACGTGCTGCAACTTGACTGCAGGGGCTGCCCGTCCTATAGCCCCTGCTGTCTTCTGCATGTACAATCACAGACTTCTCTCCACAGGAACTTGGTGTGCTGAGCAGGCATCCAGTGAAGGAGGAAACCCAAAGCCTGTGTCAGGACAGATAAATAAGTAAAGATGTTTGTCAAAATGCATGGAGTGCTATTTCTCACCCTTGTACCTTTGACAGGAGCAACCATATTGGATGTTGCATTTATTTAGACCCTCACTGCTAAGGATAAAGTACTCTGTAAACATGTCCTGCTTAGCCCTCACTGCATGTACTGCTGCCTTTCCGAGGTCTTTAATTCAGTGAAATAAATTACTTTAAAAAGAAGTGCTGTGCAGCCTCTTAGAACAGTAAACAAGAACACTTCAGGTCTTTTTAGGAACCTGAAGCCAAGGGCTGGTTTGTTGTTTTGGTCTCCAGGAAGAGCTGGTACAGAAGGAGGTATTGACCTCGCTGCTTTGGCTGGCACCCACCAGGTCCCTTCCTGGCGCTCACATTCCCCAGGCATGTAACTTAACACCTGTCCTTCTCCCAGCAAACAGAGCTCACAGTGATGGCTGAGCCCCCTCCTGCGCAGGCCCTCCCAGCAGCTCGGCACCCTTTCACCTATGATTTCAAACCCTGACAAACCAGAATCAGAGAATACATTTCCCCTCAGGATTCTGATATTAGGCCAAGAAAATATTTAATCAAAAAACAACTCCCAGGGGGAGGTCCTGGGATCGGTACATCCCTCCATTTCTGTTTCCAGATGTAGATGAGGAAAAAAGGTGTAGGGATTGTAGAGCCCTTTAAGACTAGCAAGTAGCTTACCTCTCTGCTGGAGATGGGCATGTGGTCTGAAAGGTGTCCTCTCTTACTGTTTCAACGCCTGCCCATATGAGCTACAACATCACCCCTCCTATTTCCATCTGACATAGCCAGGCTGAATCTCTGGTAAGTAAATAATTAATATGGAAGTTGGGGATGTCAGTGGAAAAGTCAGCTGTGATGGGCTCAAATAACAAGCCCCAAAAGTGATAGCCACTCTGGCCTCTGAGAGGACCTGTCGGCTCTGTAAGACCCAGACAGCCCTGTCTTCGGGCCTGTCTCTCCACATTAAAGTCAAGGGCCTATATCTCTCCATCGTTGAATCACATCTTTGTCCCCAAATGCTTGTACACACGGGCTGACTGGTGTTTTCTTTCCTAAGTCCACCAGGCCCATGCAAGTCTGCGTGACTCATGACAGAGAGGAGTCTCAGTTCCAATATCTCTGTGGGTTTAGGGAGGGGTCAGGCTGTGAATAAACCATTACGTGGCTGATTCTACATCCTTCTCTTTTACCACAAAAACCTCAATTTCCCTTTTTGTGGAAAACAAAACCCTCTTTCATTGCCCCATCAACAGGACTGTGGCCTTTGAATTACAAGCTGTCCTCAGGAAATTTTGAAGATTAATCGGCTTTTGGATGGAATCGCTGGGACAACCCCTGCCCCCTGTCCACTGGAGAGTAAGGAGTCTCCACTTCCATCCTCTGTGACCTCTGTGCCAACTTCACGTGTAGATGAGGAAATTGATCAGTCTGTGAATGATTTGCCAATCCACAGATGTGTGGCTGAGAAGCCCTGAGGGCATACACCGCAGATTAGCTGGGTAGGAGCTCCCTTACTCCCACCACAGTTCGAGGCCTCCATGGAGCTGGGGGAAGGAGTGAGTGAGGATGGGACCACAAATCCCAGATTGCTGCAAATGGGGTCAAGAGCAGAGACCGAAAATCAGAGGACCTCTTGAGGCCTACTCCAGTAGGCTTTCCAGAACACAGGATGAGATCATTTCTAGAAGAATATCAAAGAACAAGATCAGACACCAACAGTATAAAAATTTGTAAACTGTAAATGTGATATAAGGGTAAGATGTGATACTTATTGCTAGAGAGAGTTTCTTTGCCCTTTCATGCATCTGGATTTATTTTTGAACTATTAATTAACTCCCTACTCTGTGCTAGTTTTAGCTTCTTCCCTGGGCCGTCCCAAAGACTGAGTGTACATCCTGCTAGCCGGCTGCTATTTGAGCTCTTTTATGTACTTTGGGAGTGTATATGGATTGACCTAGGCCCTTGTAAATGCCATTGCTCTTACAAGACATAAAAAGACAGTGAAATAACTTAGTATGGCATTCAAAGAGGCTTCTAGTTTCACCCAAACTTCTGTTTAAAGTCTTGTCTCTCACCACTTTCTGAGTGGTCTGTTCATTCCCTGGCCGTTTCCCGCTTCTATTCTTCTCTTCACATTACTGTGACCTTGTATGCCTTCCTCTCTCTCTCTCATGTGGCCAATAGTCACCTTTCCATGAAAAGTCCTCTCCTTCCCGATTCCTCAGCACGCACCTTCCTTTTCCCAAACTCCTAGCATACCTATTGCCAATGTCAATTATTTAGTGACAAAATGTGTCCCCATTTGTCACATTTCTTCTTTTGAACTATTTAAATTTTATTTGTTTGTTTACTTTTTATGTTGCTTTCTCCCATTTAGATTAGGAAATCTCTTTTGGGGTTAAAGAATTTAATTTATTAGCATTCCCCACAGCACTTAGCATAGCACCTGGTACATAGTAAGTACTCAATAAGTATTAACTGACCCTATATGATTAACTTCTGGACAGTATAAAATTGTTATATTCCATTCCTGCATGTAAGGAATTTTGCTGTACAATAAGTAAGAGGAGATGAGCTTACCTGTAAGTCCACATAGAAACTTTGTAGAGATGTTCATTAATTAAATATTGTGAAGTTAGATAATCAAAGCTAAATTTCTCAATATTTGTTGGAGAAGAGCATCCAGAGAAAGGGGATTTGGTATAGGGGCAAAGGATTTAATTGAAATGTGCTTAAAGATTAATCTGTGGAAGACTGATTGTGAGTTCAAGTCAAGAGGGATTATAGGTTGAATATGGACATCAGGGTTATCTGTCATAGTGGGGAGCTGAACTCAGCAGTGCCCCTCCCCAAGCATTCTGTAGTTTCCTTTGGAGAATGTTCTTCCTTTGTGGAAAATGAAGAGTATAATTAATTGGAAGAGAAAATGTTGAAATTCAGGAACATGACTCAGTAGTGACAACTCTTTTATAAATTGACTCATATTCTTCTCATAACCCACAGTGCTTTTAGAACAAGTTGCAGACCCACAGTGCTGACCAGGAATTTGTTGATTGATTCACTGCCATCATGATTCTGTTTCTCATAGAGATTGCTTGGTTTGCAGTTCTTTGAAGGGATGACATTGCTGGAAATGATAGGACTAGCGTGACTGAGAGATTTATCTGGAACTGTCTTATAAAGCCTTCTCTGACCTCCTTTGTGCCCTTGGCAAACTTGGCCACTCTGTTCTCTGTACTCCCTGTCTTCCTTCTACACACGTGGTTGCCCTCCCTCTCCAGTTGTCTCCTTAATTATATCTCCAATGTCCAGCACAGGACCTGACACATAATAGACGCTTAAACCTTTATAAACGAATGAATGGTTAATGAATTAACGAGTGGATATTGAGCTCTAGGAGCTCAGATGGCAGTTCAGGTTGGGAAGGAGGGGCAAATTTGGTTACAAGTCTGGCAAGTTGCTTGGTGAGTACTGGTCAGCAGGCCTGGCTTGCTGGAATCCTGTGTTGAGTTTATCTGGGTCAGACCTGGTCTTCCCTGAGTATGTAACCTTAGAAAAGTCACTTCTCTGTTCCCAACTTCTGTCATGCATGGACTGCATGATTTCAGACTTAAAGCTGGGAATTTCCAAGGACAGAATGGGTTGCCATTGAAATCAGTGAGTTTCCAGTTGCTGGAGGTGTTTTGTAGCAGGAATTCTGTGCCTCAAAAGTGTGGTATTGTTAGATGACCATGAGGTCCCTTCCAGCCCGAGACTCCGATGTGATAACTTTCAGCTGGTTTGAATTGCATCAGCATGGGCCAAACTGATGTCAGGGAGGGAGAGGGATTACATTTTTTGCTGTGTACCACTCACAAGTGAATTAATTACCTGCCATGGCTATTTTGATAGAGACAGTATCATCCCCGTTGTCCACCGCTTTTTGAATCCTCTTTTTTCAGGACTGTTAGTTGTTGGACATCTGTATATCCAGAAGCACATACAACTCCACATGTTCACATGCTTGTGCCCTTTCTCCTATTCCTTTGACAGACTGGCACCTGGAGTCCCTTCGGACTTGCCATGCTAACTGCTGTTGAAACTGGGGACTGAGGTGCCCCACACTAGCTGTGTCCCTCTGCAGAAGGCTCAGTTACTGGGGTCTCCAGTGCCACTTAATGATTTAGTTGCCCTTGTTTGGAGAGTGACATTCACTCTGTAGTCATATGTGTCATGTTGATTTCTTTTCATTCACTCTGCAATCCTGTCTAGTGTCTATGCTGACAGAGATCTTTATCAACATTAAAATGCTTCTGAAGCTTCATAGTCCTAAGAGAAAATTGTGACGTCATTTACATTTCACTTGATTTTATTTTCCTGAAACCATAGGAGGACAAATTTTCACATTAAAAAAATATTTGTGTTTGTAAGGAAAACATACATAGGAGCATGTGCACACAAACACATACACACACATAGACACAGAGTTACAACTTCTGTATTAGTTTCCCATTGCTGCTACAACAAATTACCACAAATTTAGCTGCCCAAAACAAAACAAATTTATTACCTTAGAGTTCTGGAGATCAGAAGTCTGAAACGGGTCTCCCTGGGCTAAAATCAAGGTTTTGGCAGAGCTACATTCCTTCTGAAGGCTCTAGGGGAGGATGTTTTCTTTCCCAGCTTCTAGAAGCTGTGGGCATTCCTTGGCTAATGGCTCCATTCATCTATCTTCAAAGCCAGCAATGTCAGTTGGAATCTTTTTCATACCGGTATCTCTCTGATAGTACCTTCCTCTTTCACTTTTAAGGAGCTTTTCGAGAATATGTTGAGCCTACCTAGTTAATCCAGACACTTTCCCTATTATAAGGTCAGCTGATTAACAACATTAATTATATCTGCAATGTTAATTGCCCTTTGCCATGTAACATAACATACAGGTTCTGGAGATTAAGACATGGGGTGTCTTTGGGGGTCCATTCATTATTCTGCCTACCACACCTTATTATAGTAGTGATAATAACTTGGATTAACAAAACATCAAAAAACAATCTTACCTTGCCTTTCCCTCCTTGATCTGTTACTACACCCCCAAGCACAATCCTTTACACTTGAAAATGAAAATAATTGCTTTTTGTTTAATCAGATTTGCTATAATTTGTAGAACTGTTGGAGTCATAACGTTTTTAAGATATGTTTTACTAATAAGATATTTGTATAGTTGTGAGTCTAACTAAATATTTTCATTCATCAGAGGTTCTGGAAAGTCTGTTTTTCATTGTCAGTGATATCTGATTTTGGATTCAGGTCCTTCACATTTGAAGTACTCTGAAAAGGATAATTTGGTTTTGTTATTTAATCGAATGCGTAAAGGATACAGAAGAGGTTGGCAGTGTGCTCATTAAATTTACAAAATCAGTATATTAGGTTATAGTCCAGTAAGTGCACACTCTTGGCAGGTGTCTGAAACCCAGGTAGGAGCAATTCTGGTTTCTGGGCAACGACTTGACTCTCACGGAGTTTCAGGTACACACATGGGGAGTGGGGAGATGCCCGGTGACCTTCCATGATGATCAGAAGAATAGAGTCTGAAGAATAGACTTTGGTCAGAAAAATAGGACGTCTGCCTGGAGTTGCTTTGGAATACCAGAGGATGAGGTACACCTATTTACTGAGAGTTGTCACAGTTCCCTGGAACTTGTCTTCCCAATCCCTGTCAGGAACCCTCCCAAAAGACTTGCCAAGGTTAAGCATTTATAGGTTTTGCTGGCCTTGAGTCTGGAGGTGTTGAAGTTTTGATTATTATTCCAGAGTGTGGATTGTGACGATAGGGCTCCAAGGATTCAACGGTAGAGTTACATCAACTCCTTTTGGCATTTTGAAGTGAGAATAGGCATGTGCTTAGTGTTCTGCTGTCAGCTTAGAAAGGTGTACATCAAAACTACAATGAGGTATCATGGTACACCAGTCAGAATGGCCATCATTAAAAAGTCTACAAATAACAAATGCTGGAGAAGGTGTGAAGAAAAAGGAACCCTTCTACACTGTTGGGGGGAATGTAAATTGGTACAGTCACTATGGAGAATAGTATGGATGTTCCTTAAAAAAAATAAAAATAGAGTTACCATCTGATCCTGCAATCCCACTCCCAGGCATGTATCCAGAGAAAAAGGAGAAAACTCTAATTCAAAAAGATACATGCACCCCAGTGTTCATAGCAGTACTATTTACAATAGCCAAGACATGGAAGCAACATAAATATTCATCAGTAGATGAATGGATAAAGAAGATATGGTGTATACATACACACACACACACACACACACACACACACACACACACACACACACAATGGAATATTACTCAGCCATAAAAAAGAATGAGGGGGCTTCCCTGGTGACACAGTGGTTGAGAATCTGCCTGCCAATGCAGGGGACACGGGTTCAAGCCCTGGTCTGGGAAGATCCCACATGCCGCAGAGCAACTAGGCCCGTGAGCCACAACTACTGAGCCTGCACGTCTGGAGCTTGTGGTCCGCAACAAGAGAGGCCACGACAGTGAGAGGCCCGCGCACCGCGATGAAGAGTGGCCCCTGCTCGTGGCAACTAGAGAAAGCCCTCACAAAGAAACGAAGACCCAACACAGCCAAAAATAAATTAAAAAAAAAAAAGAATGAAATAATGTCATTTGCAGCAACATGGATGGGCCTAGAGATTATCATACTGAGTGAAGCAAGTCAGACAGAGAAAGGCAAATATATGGTCTCACTTAATATGTGGAATCTAAAACAATGATAAAGTGATACTTATTCACAAAACAGCAAGAGATTCACAGACATAGAAAACAAACTTATGGTTACCAAAGGCGATAGCAGGGAGGGGTGGGGGAGAGATAAGTTAGGAGTTTGGGATTAACATATACACACTACTATATGTAAACTAGATAAACAACAAGGACCTTCTGTATAGCACAGGGAACTATATTCAATATCTTGTAATAACCTATAATGGAATAGAATCTGAAAATGTGTGTGTGTGTGTGTGTGTGTGTATGTGTGTGTGTGTGTGTGTATATATATATATATATACACACACACACACATACACACACACACAACTGAATCACTTTCCTGTACACCTGAAACTAACACAACATTGTAAATTAACTATACTTCAATAGAAAATGTTTAAAAAAAAACCCAAAAAACCCAAAAACTTTGGATCACCGCACATACACACACACAAAAATAAAGGTTGTACATTTCACCTTTACACTGATGGCCACATTATACATTTTATACACTGTGGCCATTACAGCAGGAAAGGAAACAGCAAGAAACCTGGTGATCAACACTTGTGATCAATTACTTCATTTCCTCATGTTTGGAATGGAAATAATGATTCCTGCCCAACTTATCTCAAGAATTAATATAGAGACTGCATATAATGTGAATGTACTTTGAAAGTGTCAAGTATTAAATTTCCAGTACTTCAGAAGAAAGTGGAACATAAAGGGAAGGGTAGAGTTGAGATGATCCAATTCAACTCTGTGATCCTGTTTTCCACTATGTCTCCCATGGGCACTGGAAAAAGATAGATTGTCTTTGTTTAGAGTTACAAATCCTGCACATTAATTGATGTTTCATTAATTGGTGGAGCATCATTCCTGGGATGGAGTTTGAGGATTGTAGGATCGAAGGCATATATGTTTGGGATAGAGTGAGCTAAAGTTGTATGATCCATTATCAGTTTAATCCTCGTTTTTAATCGTTTTAAGTTCAGTGTTTTATCTCAAGTGACATTCTACATTCACAAAACTTTATTGGATGGTTCTATAGGTAAATGAAACCTGTACTTGGATAAACTGGAACTTACATCTTGATTTGTCTTTATTCTTGTAAATGTGGAGCCCTATTGTATCTTGGAGTACAGGCTAGTAGATTCTAAGATCATAGAATGTTAGAGATTGGAGTGACTTCAAAATTATCTGGCCTAGAGGGTTTTTTAAAAAGAAAAAAGACAATATGGCAAAAATTGGGCATTCATTCAATGTAATATAATATTTTCATTCAACCAGTGAATATTTTTGAGTACCTGTTCTGTGCCAGGTCTTAAGCTAAGTGCTAAGTACACCAAGATGACAGACTCAGTGCCTGTCTGTAAGGAGTTCTTGGTCCCTAGAGGAGATGGGTATTAAACAGTTAGTGTTCAGTGCTCATCCTGGGTCTGGCTGATAGGAGGATATACAGGATAAACAAACAACAAATAGGAAATGTCCCTGAAATTGCCTGAGGGTGTGGGCTGGGGCAGTAAAAAAAAAGCTAAGTATTTTCTATCTCTTTCTCTAGATAAATAAAATAAGACTAGGTCCATAAGAGACTAGCTCTTACTGCCTGACCGATCAGGACCTCTTTTTCTTTTCCTCCGTCAACCTATGATCCTGGAAGCCTAAGATCTATTTTTTACCATCATCCTTCTTATTGTTATTATTTATGACGGTCATTGTTTTAACTGCTCCAAGGAGATAATTGCCTTAGTTGCTAAGGCAACCCAACATATTGGGTATAAGAGCAGCCAGCAGAAAGGTTTGCCAAATTGCAGGGCTGGGTGGGAGGTGTGGGGTGGGAGAGCAAGGAGCTCAGCTGTGGAGCTTGAAAATAGCCATGTTCAAATTATCTCTGCATTTCTTCCACTGAGGAGCGTGAAGCCACTTGGAATCTGGTGCCTGCCAGCTCCTCGGCTACCCCTGACGCTTCCTGTTTTCAAACCAGCTAGTGCACTCTCTCTCTCACCAACTCTCAGTGCTCAGCCCAGGCTTCTTGCGTCTGGTTCCCAGACTCACGACTCCTATCTGCTGCTATTCAGCCCTGGAGATGTTCTTGTCCTTTATTTCTGGGGCCTGCAAGGGTGGAGATATAGGTGGTGTAGCGCCCCTCTCTAGGCACTGCACATTGCCCATTTCAAACAGATCGTAATCCTTGGTGGTCTTGCTCAAGGCTATAGTCTCCTCCCTAACTTGGGGAAGAAAGTATGGACTGATCACAATGAACTTTTCCATTTTAATTTTCGAAGACTGGAACGTCTTGGGAGGTCAGCTTGGCTGCCCCCATTAAGTAGATAAATTGAAGCTGAGGGAGAGGAAGGCATGCAGACCCGGTGATGCAGCAAAAGTGGCTGATGTAGGCCTTGAACCTTATACTTCTTTCACCCTATGCTTAATCAGTGCCATTGGCTTTTGTCCTTGGTTACTGACTATCTTAGTCTGAGGTCTTCTGTGTCCTCTAGTTAGCTTGTTTTCTGTCTCCTGACCCTCTGGTCCTTATGCCAAGATGGGGAGTGGTCCAGAGGGAATACTGGGGCAAGAAGCTGCAGGAGACAAGTGTATCTCATTGGCTAGCTTTCCTTGGCAACATTTGGCCATCCAGAAGCAGCTATTGCCATGAAATAGGATAATGGGCATGGGAAAGGGCAAGGTGACAAAAGAATACCTCACCAGAAGATTTGAGTGGGTGTTAGTGACTTCTTTCAGCAACTCCTTTCTCCTCTTCTTTCCAGCTCACCAAGCACACACTGAGCCCCAGGATATCTGTGGGGAGGGCCAACTTGCCTCTGTGTCCTTAGCAGCCTCCAGGGTGTCTCCCTAAGTGTGTCCCGGCGCCCTCTGCTAGAGTGCAGCCTCAGAGTTGATCTATCTGAGCAGGTTAAATAAACAGGTCTGTGTTTGGGTTAATTATCACTGGTTCTGTTGCTCTCCATTACTGCTCCATCCGGGCCTCTGGCCAAGGAGCAGATGGGAGAGGCTGCATCATCACCCCTGCCTCCTCATTGTGTCTGGCTCTCCCTCCTTCTCTCTCTCTCTCTCCCTCTCTCCCCCTCTCCCTCTTTCCCTCTTTCTCTCTCTCCCTTCCTTACCCTTCCTCACCCTTCCTCATTTTCCTCCTTCTTCCCCGCTCCTCTCTGCCCTCCCCCTGCCCTCCGCCTGCTTCCCTGCTTTCCTCCCTTCTCCCCCCCACCCCCCCACCATTTTGCTCTTTCTCTCCCTCTCTTTCTCTTTTTGGCTGAGCAAATAGGCCAGATGGCAGTGAGGGGAACAGACAACAAGTGAGGCATGGCATATGGGGAGCTTGTTTAATTTCAGCTCCTGTAGGGAAGTAGATTGGAGGAGGTGAGCTACAAAAGCAGAAAATGGAAAGGGGAAGGGTAAAAAAAAAAAAAAAAAAAAAAAAAAAAACACCACAACTGACCCTTCCAAGAGGGAAATTGGATTCAATTTACTATTGTTGGCCAGTGGAAGCCGCTGAGAATGAAGTGAATCTAAAGCAGAAAGTACCCTTTTTGCATCTTGAAGGTTCAGCCCCCTCCTCCAGTTATCCCACCTCATACCATATTGTCCAGGGTTCTAGCTCTGAGAGGATGGTCTGAGAGGGGCAGTGGAAGGTGGGCAGGATTTCTTAAATAACATGGTAAATGGCTGTCTGTTCATGTATCAATTCCAGGAAGAAGTTTGGCCAGTAATTTAGTGAGAGAAAAATAGAGGTATCTGTGGCTAAAATAAGGGGTTGAGGGAAGACTGGCCCAAGTTAACCCAGTTCCAGCTTCTACTGAGAGCTTCTTGCACAGAGTTTCCTGTGCCTTCTCAGTTTGATTCAGCTCTCTCCTGGGCAGCTGCCCACATAACCACGCCTTGTCCTGCAGACCCTGTCCACTGCCTGTGCTGACACAGAAAAGCCAAGGCAGGAGGGCGGAGGGAGATTTAGGGACCAGATGAATGGCTTCCATCATACGCCCTTTGTTTTCAATCAAAGTTTATTTAACCTTCATGGTGGCCACCTAGAAAGTCAAATTTAAGGCAGCTTTACCTGGAGTTTCAGGAGAGATTCTGGCCACAGCACATATAATGGGCCACGCCTTGGTCACTCCAGTGCATGCATCCCCACAGATCAGTCAAATGTACTCTGCTACCCGTAGCAAGGTTTCACTCGGCTGTTGCTGGGGCGCCTTACTCCCTAGGTGCAGTTTAAATTCGGCCATCCAGGGGAGACTGTGGCCCAGCGCAGCGCTGGGTTTCTGGCACCGTGGTCTCCGCCTTGGTCTCCGGGACTGGGAGAGACCTAGGAGCCTTAACAATGACCCTCGGGGTACAATCCGGGCTCATCTGCTGGAGCGGCAGCCTGCCCGCCTTCCCTGCAGGACTTTCCCCAGCTCCACCAGGCAACCCGCTCTGCAGCTGATAACCGGATTAGGCAGCAGAATGGGGCAGATGAGCACCTCCAGGGGCCCTGCCTGGGAACAGGGGCTGCCTGGCCTGGCGTGGGGGCTGCCACTGTCAACACCCTAAGCCCCCGCCTCGGGCGGGGTATTTGCATGTGTGTGCGGCCTGCGCCCCGAGCCACTGGGAAAAGTGGGCGGAGGAGGTTCACACGGGCCAGGGCTGCACAAAGCCTGAGGCCAAGCGGCGCAGTGGCCCTGGCTGGCGAGTGGCACGCCCGGGGTCCCAAAGGTGGCTGGGCGCCTGTGCCTGGGTGGGTGGGAGCCAGCACAGTCACTGCGCGCCGTCTCCTCCCCAGCCTCCTCTGAAAAACTCTTCTTTCGTGCTTGCTTTCAGGGGCAAGCAGGCGGTTTGATCTCCCCTGAATGCTGTCCCCTCGTTTGAGCCTTCGATTCTGGGAAGATTCAAGGCATTGTCCAGGGTGGCGGGATGTCGGATTGATTTCGGGGCCTTTGTGTGGACGTGGGGCTCCTGAATGAAGCTGTTATGCGCGTCTGGGGCTGGCGGGCAGGCTGTCCGGCTGCAAGCTGGGCCTCCCTTTGTTGTGGGGGCCTCATTGAGTCCAAGGAAGAGGCTCATTTCAGGGTGATTTACTACCACCCAAACACCAGCTGTCTGCTGCTCTGCTGCGCGCCCTACCCGGCCCCCTCTTGGGGGGAATCTCTTCCCCTTCTGAAGTTTTCAGAGTCCCCACCCTTTCCTTTAATCATTGGGTTACATTCATATTCATATATGTGTACATGTGTTAATATTATATATTTGTGTAAGTATAAATGCATGTATGTACATGGATATGGATATATACATATACATTCTTTTTTCATTTGTTTTTTAATAGAGGGCCCTGGGCAGAGGCAGGGGCAGGTGAGAAAACTGCTATGTTGGGAACTGTGTCACCAGGGTTTGGATCTCAGCTCTGTCCCTCATTAGTTGTCTGACCTTGGGCAAATCACTCAATCTCTCAAAGCCTCAGTTTTTTCATTGGAAAAAATGAGAGCATTCTCTTTTGATAGGAAGAAACTACTCAATTATTTCTTGAAACATTAATGTTTTTAAAGCTATGAGAGAAAAGAGGGTGCTGTATTACTCTAACATTTTTGTGAAGCATTGTTCAGTGGGAAATAAAGCCACAAGGCAAGGGGAGGAGGGAGTTGCACTAAAGGAGAAGGCCTCTCCACCTTTCTAGGTGATGTGCCAGGTGCAGAGGGAGCAGCCTCCAGACTTGGCCCACCCTAGGGTCTCAGAGTCAAGGGCCATTAAGTAAGGGCCACAATCTGTTGGAAGTGCTAAATGAACATCAAAGAGGGGCACAGGAGGAAGCCTTGGGGGTCAGGAAAGCTCCTGGAGGAGGTAATGCAGGATTATTTTGAAGTTCAGGGTGGTCTGTAAGAGAAAGGGCTGGGAGAATTTTTCCAGGGAGCTTGAGCGGCTAGCATAGTGGTGCCCATCCCTCTCTGGACAGCCGTCCCTGATCTCGAAGTCTCACCTGCACCGAGGAGCAAAGAGAGGGTTTGAATGGAGGTGGAGGACCTGCAGGGTAAGAGGGGTGGGTCTGCCATTTCTGTTTTGGGTGATTTGAGGTCGAGGGCTTGTCAGTCAGCCAGAAGACCATTTAGAAGGCAACTGTAAATAGTTCCAACAAGAATAGAGATTAAGCTTTGGTACTTCGTGGGAGCGCTGACCAAGGTGGAAGGGAAAGACATTTATGATGTGCAGCTGACCTCAAGACCGGTTAGATGTAGGGAGGTGGAAAGAAAGGCATGGATCTGTACACATTCTGTAAAATAGGGCAAAAATTGTACAAAAATTGTACAAAATTCATAGCATTGCTAGCCTGGCACATAATAAACACTCAATAAATGTCATCTGTAATGATGATGATGATGACTGCTGTTTTAGGTGACCAAGTGAGTAGATGCCTCCAGGTCATGTCCTCAAATGGGGAAAGCAGGAAAAGGAACAGAATTGGGGGGTGGGAGGGGTAGGAAGAGCAGGATGAGAAGTTTTGACACAGTTAAGTCCTCATAGATGTTGTCTAATGTAATTTCTTTGGGAGCAGGATCTGATGGGAATTCTCTCCTGGTTCCCCCATAATGTCTAGCTCAGTGCTCACAATAGGCAAGGCACTTAATAGATAGTCAATGAACTTATAAATTAATGTGTTTTCTGAGTCTTAACAATCAGGAACTATTAGCTTAGAAATAATCATTTATTTTGCAGATATTAAAGAGTACCAGTTAATGCCACACACTGAGGACACAGTGAGGAACAAACTGGCAAGTTATGTGCCCACATGGAGATTGTTGTCTGGTGTGGTCCTAAGGATGACAGAAAAGCTACATGCTCATGTGATTGCAGAGGATTGTTCCTGGGTGTCTAAGCATTACCTTAGGGTAGGGGTGAGGAGCAGATAGAGGATGCCGTGGATGCATAAGGCATCTAAGTTGTGCTGAAATATCCTCATGTTTTTATCTAGTGCCTAGGGTCCAGAGACAGATCTTGGCACAGTGGTTAGTCACAACTGAGCCCTAGCCTTAGCTGTGGTCTAAGCTGTGCTCCTCGAGCTTAGGTAAGCAGTGTGGGGGCGGGGCTTCCCGGTTCCTAGTGACTACAGAATCAGCCACAGGGACTCTGATTGCCTCTCCATACAGATGGTGACCTGGACTCTGTCTCTCCCCTGCTTCCTTTCAGGGGTATCTTCATGACCATGGGGGATTTTGCTGTTGGTTTCTCCTTTGTGTGGGTTGACAATTTCATGAGCTTTTTAAACTTTAAATTTAGAAAAACTATAGGCTCACACTTCTGGGACTTGCTCCAGGAGGTGTGACAGCAAGTGTTAGAGTCTCTCAGTATTCCAGAAAAGGGAATTGAAAAGAGCCTTAGAAATCCTTGGAAGAAAAAAAAATCCTCCTTTTACTGAGAATGAAAATAACTCTAGAAAGGAAAGGTGCTGGCTGAAGCCACACAGCTAGAAAATGGCTGGGAGGAGATTTCACGCAGACATCCTGGCTTCCTAGTCTATAGCTTGCTGTACTTTTTATGTAGTGCTTTGTATTGCCATTCATGGGTGAGATTAAGTAAGTTAATGGCCCTCTCTGTTTCTTACTATCCTTCTGAGAAAAAGGAGAGTATTGGACTAGGTCAACATTTTACAATATGTGGTCTCTGGAACACACTTACTCAGAACATTAAGAGGTGTTAGAGGCCAAAAAAGATTCCATGGGCAAAAAAAGATTGGGAAACACCTGGTTAAACAAAGCCAAACAGATGTTTTTGCAGTAGGACATCTCAAAGCCTTTATTTAATATGTTAATAAGCATCATGGATCTGCAATGTGGTTGTTTATGGTGTTTCACAAATTCATTAGATCACAAGCTAATGCCTACTAGACCAGCTATCCCTGGACCACTCTCAGCTCTAATTCTTGTGTAGAGATAGCCTCTCTGAGACTTTGTAAAGATGTTGCACTGATTCTTGTGCCTCGGGAGGCTGGATGGGGTTGGGAGACACAAGGAAAAGACTCTGGAAAAGGAAGCTGTGTGAACCACCAATTCCATTAAGTGTCACTGCCCCCGCCCCCAAAAGAGAGGAAGGAAAGAAGGGAGGCCATTCCACTAACATGAAGAGGGACATGAATATCTTTCTCTGAGTTAGGATAAAAATGATCTCTGTTTCTTCATTTATCAGGAAGAACAAAGTTTGGAAATGTAGGACTACAAAAGTAAAGGGGAAGAGGAGAATAAACAAGAACACTTGCTTACTTTTCTAGAGGAGGAGGGGGAAGAGGGCAAACAAGGGGGATATCATAGCTTTGTAGTTTTATTAGCTTTTGGCTCATTGCTTTTATTGGATGGTTCCTGATCTTGGTCAGACCTCTAGTAGTTCAGGAGTCCATTGTTTTGCCAAAGGTCGATTGAGGGTTTGAACAGTTTAAGTCTGTTCGAAACACCCCTCCGGAGGAAGGTGGTCTGTGTGGGCATCACATGTGTGTTCACGCATGCACCCAAATGAGCGATGCAGGTAAAGGGAACTGTGTCCAGTGATCATTTAGCTTCTACCTAATTGGGTTGGTATTCCTGGACCTTGGATCCAGACATAAAGATCAGCCTCTGATAAGCTGCTCTTGGCAACTTAGATTGTTTCTGTTATTTATTGGGCAACGCAGGATGGATCATGTAACAAGACATATTTGTATGCTCTGCCTGGGCATGTGGGAGGACACACAAGTAGATACAGACTGGTAAAGAAACGTGTCTCCAGAGACGGCGGTGGAACCGTCCTCTAGCTCTCCTCACCGTCAGTGTTCTCTCATTCTGTCCATGACCACTGAGACTTTCTTGTTTGTCAGCAGAGTATTTTCTGGGGTAGTTGTTATGGAGAGAAAAGGGAGGAACTTAAGGAGAATTGTCATGGTGATGCACTGCTACAGAGCAGCAACCTTAGAATCTCCAAGCTTCCTTCCTTTATCCATCATTGGAAGCAGCATTCCCCTGGGGCAGCACTTAATAATACTCATGACCTCCTCTACAGCACTTGTAAGATATTATCATTTAGTTCTGTTTCAGTTATTACCCCTCTCTGAGGAGGTAAGTGTAATTGGACCCATTTTATAGAAGAGAAAGTGAGGCTCAAGAGACAAATGTTACTCTGGGTTTCAGAGAGAGAAACTGCAATGGAGCCAGTGTGTGCTTCCAATTCTAAAATCTTATGATGCTGTGGGAAAGAAATGACCAAGGGTTAAGCCCCTTCACTATCCACCATACCCAAATCTCTGGCTGCTCTCTGCTTTTCTCATCCTTTTTCAGGAGAGAAGGAACAATTAGGGAAGCAGTTTCCTCTTTTAGCAAGAACGTGTAGAGGATCTATGCTCTCCAGGAGATCTTTGCCAGACAAGTGAAGGAGAACGGATATACAATGTGTGAGTCCTTTTCTAAAAGAGCTTGCAGTTTGTTGAGGAATAAGGACATACATATGAAGAGTGAAGTACATCATCAAATCTAAGATGCCACAGACCCTAAGACAATTTCAGAGATGTTAGAAATGAAAAACTGTGCATTTTATTTTTTAAATTTATTTATTTTTCACACACACACACACACACACACACACACACACTGTATTTTATTTTTACAAGAGATAAATCAACTGACACCAAGCATTGTAAATGGATGACCACAACAAAAGCAACAATGATTGCAATTACCAAACACGAAACACAAACTGTGCATTTTAGAATCAATGGGACACGGTAGTAATACAAAGGTAAATAAAAACAAAAGTTGGTTATCCAGAGTTATCATAAACCATATGTGTTCATTCACCAGTTGCTTCCATTGATATGCCAACGTGTGATGAAGTAGCCAAGACATGGTACAGACA
The DNA here is from genome assembly GCF_039906515.1 of Pseudorca crassidens. Taxonomy (NCBI): domain Eukaryota; kingdom Metazoa; phylum Chordata; class Mammalia; order Artiodactyla; family Delphinidae; genus Pseudorca; species Pseudorca crassidens. Next base: position 29,055,231 of record NC_090307.1, on the reverse strand, counting down.
TGCATTGCTCTGAGCTCACAGTGAGGCAGGAGGCCTGGGTGGGCTAGTAAGGGGAGGATTCATGGATGATGTGAGACTGGGTAAGGATTTGAAGAACAGGGCAGATTTCAAATGAGTAGAGGGGAGGAAGGTGTGGTGAGGAATGTTGAGCTCTGGGGGTAAATCGCCAAAGAGGATCATGGAGACACTAATTTATTCATAGGTGCATTAAAATATTGGTGTGTTAGCTCGGGCTGCAATAGCAAAATTCCGTAGACTGGGTGGCTTAAGCAACAGACATTTATCTCTCATAGATCTGGAGGCTGAGGAATCCAATATCAAGGTGTCAGTAGAATCAGTTCTGGGTGAGGGCCCACTTCGTGGCTTCCTTCTCCCTGTATCCTCACGTGGCAGAGAGAGAAAGTCTAGCATCTCTTCCTTTTCTTGTAAGGGCACTAATCCCATCACGGGAGTTTCATGACCTCATCTAAGCCTAATTACCTCGCAAAGGGCCCATCTGCAAATATCATCACATTGGGGGTTAGGGCTTCAATACATGAATTTTGGGAGGACACAAACATTCAGTCCATAACAATTGGGAAACTATTTAAATTAGGTTTGGCTCCTGGAACTTAAAACAGTGGACAGGCTTGGAGAACTTTTGAGGATCTGAGTAAGGTAGCATTATCAGGTGGCTGTTTTGAGGGGCAATCTGAGTCTGTCTTTAATCAAACTAAATATCACTGGAATTCTTCTGGGTTTTACATCTCAGTTCTATACAACTGTCACAGCATTCTGCTCTCTGGAGTATATAAGGGGAGGGGAACACATGTCCTCTGCTCTTGGGATGCTTAGCAAGGGCATACAAAATTTATTATGAAAGATTGTAAGAATAAGAACAGTAAGACGGAAGGTGTGTGAGATACTGACAGTCTGTTAGTATCTTATAAAGGTGAAAAAATAAGAAATTAGTGTGGGCTAGTTGAGTAGGACAAGGCTTCTTGGGGTGGGTGGGATTTATGGTGAACCTTTAAGATGGCAGGGCTTACGGAGTGGGGCAGATGGAGTGGCAAAGGGCATAAGCAATGCAGACATGAAGGAGCTGGATATTTGGGAGCCATTGAGAAGTATGGCCAGGTGAGCATCATTCCAGCATTTATCTAGCTCATGCAGGACGTGACAAAGCAAAGATTTTTGTTGTTTTTTGTTTGTTTGTCTAGGGAGTAGTCAGTGAAAGGGCTGGAAGTGAGGGGGGAGGAGGTAGGGAGACAGGGAACATACCTTTCATATCAGCATCAGCACTGTTCTCCATATCTATGGGGAGGAAGATGGAGGGAAGTTTACAAACTTAAACTTACAAGTTGTAAGACTTTGTAGCCGCAAGAATTCGAGAGAGCTTGAAATGGAGAGAAAGTGAAGGAGGGAACCTATTGGAAAGGAAAGGGCAAAAGGCGTTTGTATTTTGGACTAGTGTGCATTCTTTGCCTTCTATGCCCCTTCCTCTTTTTCTACCACTGTTTCGGCAATTAATCTTATAGGATGGTAGCCTGTATTTAATTACTGTTTATAGTTAATGCTATTTGATTTATTTCTAACTTGTTTTATTTATTGTTACTTGATTAATTTCTCCTCTCTCCAATTATAATGCCAGGTCTTTGAAAGCAGGAACTGATTTTTTTTGTGTCTCTCAAAGCGTTGGGATATGTTTTCTTTTTCTTGGTAAATACTTAATAATGTTGACTTCAATACTTTCGTGAAATAGGGTGCAATTTTTTTTTTTTTTTTTTTTTTTTGCGGTACGCGGGCCTCTCACTGTTGTGGCCTCCCGTTGCGGAGCACAGGCTCCGGACGCGCAGGCTCAATGGCCATGGCTCATGGGCCTAGCCGCTCCGCGGCATGCGGGATCCTCCCGGACCGGGGCACAAACCCGTGTCCCCTGCATCAGCAGGCGGACTCTCAACCACTGCGCCACCAGAGAAGCCTGGGCCGTGGAGTTTTTAACCTAGGGTCCAAGGTTGCTATAGAATCTCTATAGGTAGTCTTCATGTTTTCCTCTAACCTTCTGAAATTGGATGCACAGGTTTGCCTGTATGTGCATTTAAGCATTTTCTGGGAAGAGAGTTGACGGCTTTCATCAGATTCTCAAGATCATCTGTAACCCAGAAAAGTTAGGAACTACTGCAGATAGAAATTTCTCAGATCTGCAGGTGAGGAAACCAAGGTTTAGAGAGGGTTACTGACTTTCCCAAGTCACTCAGAGCTGGGACAATTATGCATGTTCTAGTCTTAGAGCATAGCATTCTCTCTAGTATTCCTCTCTGACAGATCAAGAAGTCACCTTTGCCTGTGGATTATTTCCAAAATCCTACTGAGAAGGATGAGCCACTAAAAAGAGATTAGCGATTGATTTCCTGCCAGGCCTCTAATCCACAAGGCTACTCTTGTGCTGGAACCAAGGTGAACCAGCCACAGGCTCACCACAGAAGAATAAGAATTTTGTGCAGTGAATCATAGAACCCCAGAAGGATAATCTGAATCTGATTAGGTCCTGGAAGGTGGGTGTGAAAATGCTTCTCCCCCCTCAGTGAACATCCATTTAAGCAGCCTTACCTCCGAGATGGGGTCCTAAGAATAGGGAATAGACACATGGTCTGACTTGCTTAATGTCATAGAACTGCCTTTGCATAGCCTTTGAAAGTCTTGTATGCTAGAACCAGTGCTACCTCAGAAACTGTAGGAACAAACCATTCATGAGCCCTTCCAGGTCATTGTCTCAGTCTCCCATACCCAAGGAAGTCCCTTCCTCAAATCCCTGACAGATGGGCCTTTGTCTCTCTACCCCATGACTGGTGTGACCATGAATGATCCAGACAGAAATGTTTTAGATTAGCGTGAGAGTTGTGTTGGAGACAAGGCATGCAGTGTGGCAAGGCACGTGTCCTGGTTGGAAGTCAGGGTCAAGTGTGTGTGGGAAAAATAGTGGAACACAAGGATGGGGTGTGGTGGACCTGGGAGAGGGAGCTGAGGGTGGAAGGAAGGAGAGTCAAATCATAGTCATGAATGGGAAGGAAGTCAGGAATCTGGGATAGACAGGATGAGGAAGCACGGCAGAACTCCTGGAGAAAATCTGAGGCTATCCCACTTAATTAAAGCAGACAAAGTCTGGTTAGAGGTGGCTGTTCAGAGAATGCTGGACATCTGGCTTCCTGCCATTTGTGGGCAGCTCAGATTTTTAGAAAGTTATTTGTTTTATTGCACTGAAACATTTTCTTCTTGCATTCCCCATAGATTGCCCCTGTGCAGTTTCTTAAAACCCTCCAAAATGGTCCTTCCTTTCTTCCACAGGAGAGCTTCTCCTCTATTTGGAGACAGCTGTGGTGCAGTGTTTTAGTCTTCTCTATCCTTAACAACTGTAGTTTCTCCAGTTTCCAGTCACTCTGCGGGTTGTTCCTTGTAATGCTTCTTGAGTAAGAGGTACTCCCTCTATGAACGTCTTATTTAAATATAACTCAAATACATATAAATAAAGTGGATTCCATTCCTCCAGCTGTAGTCTGATTAGTACAGAAAAAAGTGGGATCTATGTTGTGTATTTTAGTAACCACCTGGATTCCTTATGATGTGCTAACTTAAACCTAACTAACTTTATCAATGATAAGTCGATTTTGGGTCAGCATCCCAGCCTACCAAGATAATTTCAGATTTTTTTGTCCATTGCTTTGGTTATTCCTTTCCATTTTATGTCATCAGTGGATTTGACTTTTAAAAAAAGCATTTTATGACTTAATTTAAGAAGTTGATGGAGCTATTGAATAGAGCAGGGTTAAGTTAAGAAGTTCTGGGCATTATGGTAGAGAAGTTCCTTTATGTCTCTGCTCTTGACCTCTTGAATTGAGCACCACACACTTATAGCAACCCACAGTGGAACATGTAGATACCCAGCCCAGGGCATGGGACACCGTGTCAAGAGTTTATTTAGACCCAGTCAGTCCCGTCAATGTGAACTTTGTCACTGTGGTTCTCCTTGGCTCTCCATCCCCTGTTGGACTCTGCATTTCAGCTTCATGCAACTGTTGCTGGCCCTAATGACTGATTTTGGATATGTTTTTCCTGTTCAAACTTGAAATGCTCCCTCAGGTTTGATTCTGGAATTTACTATGATCAAACCCCAACGTAGGGGGTAAAAGGCACTCCTTCTTCAGGCTGCTGTTGATTGAGAGTGTGATCAAAAGGCTGATATTGATCTGCTGATCAATATTCTGTCCCAGCATCTTTGCTGATTTTCTTGAACCTATCCACACAATGTCATATACCCTTAACTCACTGAAAAATAAGAACTACTAACTTGTTTGTGACCCTTAGTAGATCACTAAGACCTCAGTGCATCTGTTTCATATTTTGTAAAATGAGGGAACTTGGACTAGAATAGCTCTTCTGAAAACGTTTTCCAAAATGAGATGTTGCTAGGTCTTAGATCAAAAAATGAGAAGAGGAGGAAAATGATTAAATAAGTTTTATAAATGCTTGATTAAAAAAGTTAGGCAAGTTTCTTTATAAAGCATTTCTCAGAGCCTTCCACATGCTAATGTGCCTTATGAATCTCCAAGAGTAAGAAATAGTATGCAGTTTTCTTCATATTTTATTTGATCATGGAGCACTTTCAGTTGGGACAAATATTCTGTGGCACCCCTTTTGAGAAACACTGAACCATCTGGTTTTGGCAGAATCTTTAGGGATCTCTGTGCTGAGAAGTACATTCTTCACTCAGAGAGCCCGGGGCTGGATGTGAGGGCAAGTTGCTGCCCAGCCATCAGCCAGGCTCCAGTGCCCACCAGAAAAACTTATCCTTCCACTGCAATTATTACCATGAGGAGGGCACCTCCTGACCACACCTGACATCGAAGAATGAGAGTGATTCCCTGTATGTGTCTCTACCACCACCCTGTCGCCTCCTCTGCTGTCCCCTTCCTGATGTTCAGGGTATCTGCCTTGTGAAGCTCATTAACCTCTTTAATGATGCAATATCATTTTTTTCATGTAAACGTCTGTCCTGAAAATTTGCCACTGTCTGTACTTCCCAGGAGGAGAGTTTTCACTCGTGAGCTGTTCTATGAATTGGAACTTGCCCCTCTTTTGGGGGAGAATGATGGGCACTCTAACTGTGGTGTGGGACATGCACCAGGGACAGTTTTTTGGATTTCTTGAATTTTCAGAATGGCTTTACAGATTCGCAAATGTGACATTTTGGTGTTGTGCATATGAATACAGTGCTAAATTTGACAAAAGGCAGAGCTGGCATTTTTTATTCTTTTTTGGGGGAGAATGAGGTACATAATTTAGTTCACACATCTAACTTCTGAGCCATCCAAGATAAGAAGCAGCTATTAGGATGAGACCCTTTGTTTTTGTTCAACAGTACCAGGCGATGTAGGGCTGTGGGGAAGACGATTTGGGTTCATTTCTGAAATCCCTCCAGTGGCCAGAACTCCACAGCCCCCTCCCCTCTGCCCTGAGGTTGGCTTTAGGGCCTGACAGTTTGGGTTGACATCTCAGCTCTGCCACTTACAGACAAAGTGGGTGATCCTGGATAAGTCGCTTGATCTCTATGACCACTTCTGTCAATGAAGTATGATCTGAATTAAACACTCTTAGGTTTTGTTTAGTGGATTCCCAGCTATCTGTGGTCCACAGTATAGCTTCACACCTCCTGGGACACAGCAAGCACAGCGTTATATGGAGCCTACCTCCCTGCTAATGCCAGTTCTTCTACACACATCCACACTGCCCACCAACTGGCCACGGGTGCATGAGCCTGTGTGCTCTGTGTCTCCTGCCAGTCTCCACTATGGTTAATGGGATTGTTATTATGAGGTTTAAATAACATTATGCTAATAATAATGGCTAACATCTCTTCAAGACTTACATACTTTTTGCTTCTCTGCTGTGTGCTTCATTTGCGCTATCTCTTTTCATCTTCCCAACAGTTCTGTGGGAAGTATTTAACAGATGATGAAATGGAGACTTAGAGAGGTTAAACAGCTTGTCAGAGGTCATGCCTCTGGGATTGGAACCCTGACTTCAGAGTCCAGGCTGTCAACCACTCAGTTATAAAGTACAGGGAAGCAATCTGTAAGTCATGAAGTGCTTTGCAGATCAGGGACCATTGCTGTGGCTGCTAACCCTCCATTCAAAACATACCAAAGGATAATGAGGAGAATCGAAACCCCCAGATACCCCAGCCACACTCCATGTCTGGTTGGAGATATGTCTGTTACACATATCTCTGAGGGTCCTGAGGTTGAGGAGATGGGAATAGACAAATCTCAGTGTGACTCTTTATCAAGAGAGTGAGGTGGGAAGTCCCAGCTCCCCTCCTCTCCCATCTGTCACCCCCTTAGAGTCCTGTTCTAATTTGGTCTCTGAGCCAGGAGACAAACACTGCTGAGGTAGAGGATGACATCAGGACACCACAGAGCACAGGGAGCAACAGGTTACACTCCTGAGCTGTAGCCATGTTACGGAGATAATCAAATAAATCAGTCCTCAGCTAATTCCCTTGACTTACCAGCACTTTCCTTTGGGCAAAAAAGCAAGCAGTGGCTGAGAATAGATCTCAGGAACTAAATCTTGAGACTCCAAAAGTCTCATGGCTAAAATAGACTTTTTTTTTTAAGATCTTGCTATTTACCTAATAACTTGCATCTATGAACTATTGCATATTCTGGACAATCCAGCTTTTCTGAGTGCCTCCATTCTGTTTCTTGTTTGATGATTATTATGGTCTTATGGGAAACTATGGACCTGGGTTTCTATTTATGTTTCCATATAAGAAAATATAGAACTGGGTTTAGGGACATTCATCCACTGATGAAAAGGCACCTTATGGGTTCCTGGGATACCTGCAGCAACCACCACAGCTGCTGTATTCGTGTGATGTTGGTTCATGGTCTACACTCAAGCTCTCTTCATAACCAGTTTCTTGAAGTAAAAAAACTTTCTGTATCAGAAAATGTAAGCTTGGGCCTTTCCAAACTGGAGAATGTTATCTTTCTTCTATTTAGTTTGTAATTGGTGAATTAGGTCCTTTTGGGTTCTTTTGTGATGTGGAAGGGGGACAATATTTATTTCAATTATCAAAACGAACACGTTAGGAGTTGCTGTGGTGGTGCTGTTCACAGGGCTTGGAAAGGTGGCCTCTTTTTTTTTTTTTTTTTTTTTTTTTTGCAGTACGCGGGCCTCTCACTGCTGTGGCCTCTTCTGTTGCGGAGCACAGGCTCCGGATGCGCAGGCTGAGCGGCCATGGCTCACGGGCCCAGCTGCTCCGCGGCGTGTGGGATCTTCCCAGACCGAGGCACGAACCCGCATCCCCTGCATCAGCAGGCGGACTCTCAACCACTGCGCCACCAGGGAAGCCCTGGCCTCTTGATTTTATCTATGGTGATCCATGAGCAATGATCACTGCCCTCCTGTTTTATTTCAGGAGGTGTGGTTTCAATCAGCAGACTGTTACAGTTCTGCAGTTGCCCCCAAGAAATGCTGTGTTGGCTAAACTTTACTGCCTAGGGGATACTTTCAACATGTAAAATATAATCCTTCACTGAAACCTTAAATTATACAAACTGAAAGAACTTTCTGGGTCTAACTGGCTTTTCTCAGTGAGTTGGTTTGTTTTCATTTGCTTCATTTCTCCAGTTTTGGCCTCTGAGCTGACTCTTGTCAGTTTCGTTCCTATTTAAAGTCAGTTTCACCTTTCGGTTCCCTTCTTCCACCTTAGCCTAATAGAGTTTCATTTCCCTATACACTGTGTGCATGGGGCGAGGTGGGAAGGCTTTATCATTAAGTCTGAAATAAGAAGATTTCCCTGAAATATGACCAAAATATTGGACAGTAAGGGGAAGAAGGCAATTTGATTTAAGAACAAGTCACTCATTAGGGACCTTGGACCTTTGTATTCCTCTTCTATATGTAATGATATTGAAGTACATCATAGTTCTCAATTCTGGCTGCATGTTGGAATTACTAGGAACTTAAAAAAAAAACCTGATACCTCTGCCTTATCCCAGACCAATTAACTAGAAAATCTAGAAATGGGTTCCAGGCACCATTATTTCTTTTAATTAAGTTCCCCGGGTGATTTTTATATGCAGCCAGGGTGGGACCCACTGGCCAGGATGCTAGCTGAGGACCTCTCTCCTGACTGTCAGGATTATTGTGCTGGTGGTGCCTTTGTCACAGCAGCAGGAAGAACTAGGTTCATGTGTCTCCTGCACTGATGGTTACATCTCCTGTCAAATTGTCTCTCCTGGGTGGGTAGTTAATATTTCTGAAATCGTTTTTGTTTTAAAGGTGATCATCTGGAATGCTTTCACCTTAGATAGAAGGAGAGGGCTGTCTCCCATCAGTCCTCACAGAGCTCTCTCTGGATGGCGGGGTGGGAAGCTGGTTCACGTGGGGCACTGCAGAGAGCTGGCTGGGCGTGTGTCTGTGCTCAAGGATGCTCAGTCTAGCCTCTGCATGAACACCCAGGGCCTGTCCAGAAGACCAAGCTCTCAATGCAGCAATGGCCCGTGAAGCCAAATTCTGCATCTCAGCCAACTGACCTCATTTCTGACATCTAAGAAAGGAGTGAGGCTTTGACTGAAACCCAGTGGATTTCATTAACTTTAAATGTTCAGGATGAATTGGGAGGTTGGGATTGACATATATACACTAATATATATAAAATAGATAAAAAAAAATGTTCAGATGGTTAATGAGCCATTCTGGTTTACACACCTCCTCTGCAGCCCCTGTCAACCCAAATATGATAGAAGCACAGAATCTAATCCAAATTACAAGCATGGTATGGGATAACAATGTATTTTTCAGTTATTCCACAATCAGCAGACCTGCACTTTTTTTTTTGAAGGTGTGTAGGGAGACAGGGAGAGGTCTTTAGAATATTTTCTAACACGCAATGTATTTAAGTAACATTGTATGCTGACTTCTACTATGCCATTTTTCACAAGTAAAGTTTTCACCGTGTCACTTTAAGAAATGAAGGACATGCAAAAAGAAGCAAGGAGTCTCAAATAAGATTTAAATTATGTTTATGATATCAAAAACATTTCAATCCTTTGCAAATGGCTGACGAATTTGATTTGGTGTCTCTTGTATATGAGGTCTTTCATATCGAAGCTAATTGTAAGAATGTCTACAACATTTGTGAGTATCTACTGTGTGCCAGGAACCAATTTAGAAACTTTACACGAAATTGTCGCTAATCTTCACCACAAAGTAGGCAGTGTTGTTTTAACTTTACTGATAAATGAAACAAAACAAAAACTGAGGCTTAGCAAGTTTACAAAACTTGCCCAAGTTCACACAAGATAGCAAATAACAGAGCTAGGAATCAGTCCAAATCAGTCTGATACCAGTGTTCTCGCCAGCACCCCAGATTCTAAAGGATTGACTAGTCCCTCATCAAGAGAATGTGCTCTTT